>NW_027184616.1:4660227-4970909 GCF_032405125.1 Capricornis sumatraensis | reverse complement strand
TGTGGAGGGCTTAGTTGCAAGTGGGTTGCACACTGCCAAGCGCTCCAGCTTGAGGGCTCTATTAGAGGCAAAATGAGGGCAACTGGAAGTCTATTCTTACGGTTACTTGACCGCCCAGACTCAGCACAGCTCGGAGAGCACAAGGCTCACAGGGACCCTGGCTGGGGTCTGCAGCCCCACACACCGGAGTTGAACTCCGGGAGCGCCCAGAAGGTGCCTGACAGACGTCATTTCCCTAGTGCTCTCCTCCCCAGCAGAGACGTGTGCAGGTGGTTGGGGCCTGCCCCTGCGTGTCTGGGCTCCCGTCCACAGCCCCAGATCAGGGAAGCAGCTCCTGAGCCAAGAACTGTGGGAGGCGCAGGGGGCCCCGCCTGGAAGCCTAGTTTACAGCATGCGGGAAGCGAGCCTCCTCGGGAGAAGAGAAAGCAGCCCTGCTGTGTGCGGCTGCATTCACTGCTTTGGCGGAGCCGAGTGCGCCTCCAGTACGGCAGATCTCCAGCTCTGCTCAAGGCCAGATCTGGCAGAGCTGCTGGCGTGAGGCTGCTCTGCCCTGCCCGAGCCTTGCCCAGATTTGCCTCGCGGCTAGGCTTCCAGTCCAGGAAGGAGCAGGCTGCGCGAGACTGGGAGATGCTACTGGCGCCTTCCTGGCCTCAGCTCCACTCCTGCCTTGCCTTTGCACCTAGTCCCCAGGCATTCTTGTGGAGGGCTTAGTTGCCGGTGGGTTGCACACTGCCAAGGGCTCCAGCTTGAGGGCTCTATTAGAGGCAAAGTGAGGGCAACTGGAAGTCTATTCTTACGGTTGCTTGAACGTCCAGACTCAGCACAGCACGGAGAGCACAAGGCTCTCAGGGCCCCTGGCTGGTGTCTACAGCCCCACACACGCAGAGGCTGACTCGGTGAGTGCCCAGAAAGTGCCTGACAGACGTCATTTCCCTAGTGCTCTCCTCCCCAGCAGAGACGTGTGCAGGTGGTTGGGGCCTGCCCCTGTGTGTCTGGCTCCCGTCCACAGCCCAAGCTCAGGGAAGCAGCTCCTGAGCCAAGACCTGTGGGAGGTGCAGGGGGCCCCGCCTGGAAGCCTAGTTTACAGCATGAGGGACGCGAGTCTCCTCGGGAGAAGAGGAGCAGCCCAGCTGCGTGCGGCTGCAATCACTGCTTTGGCGGAGCCGAGTGCCCCTCCAGTACGGCAGAGCTCCAGCTCTGCTCAGAGGCCCGATCTGGCAGAGTTGCTCGCGTGAGGCTGCTCTGCCCAGGGCGAGCTTTGCCCAGACTTGCCTCGCGGCTAGGCTTCCAGTCCAGGAAGGAGCAGGCTGCGCGAGACTGGGAGATGCTACTGGCGCCTTCCTGGCCTCAGCTCCACTCCTGCCTTTCCTTTGCACCTAGTCCCCAGGCTTTCTTGTGGAGGGCTTAGTTGCCGTTGGGTTGCACACTGCCAAGCGCTCCAGCCGTGAGGGCTCTATTAGAGGCAAAGGGAGGGCTACTGCAAGTCGCCTCTTGCGTTTGCTTGACCGCCCAGACTCAGCACAGCACGGAAAGTACAAGGCTCACAGGGCCCCTGGCTGGGGTCTGCAGCCCCACACACCGGAGGGGAACTCCGGGAGCGCCCAGAAGGTGCCTGACAGACGTCATTTCCCTAGTGCTCTCCTTCCCTGCAGAGACGTGGGCAGGTGGTTGTGGCCTGCCTCTGCGTGCCTGGGCTCCCGTCCACAGCCTCGGCTCAGGGAAGCAGCTCCTGAGTCAAGACCTGTGGGAGGCGCGGGGGGCCCCACCTGGAAGCCTAGTTTACAGCATGTGGGAAGCGAGCCTCCTCGGGAGAAGAGAAGGCAGCCCTGCTGTGTGCGGCTGCATTCACTGCTTTGGCGGAGCCGAGTGCACCTCCAGTACGGCAGAGCTCCAGCTCTGCTCAGAGGCCTGATCTGGCAGAGTTGCTGGCGTGAGGCTGCTCTGCCCTGGGCGAGCCTTGCCCAGACTTGCCTCGAGGCTAGGCTTCCAGTCCAGGAAGGAGCAGAATGCGCGATACTGGGAGATGCTACTGGCGCTTTCCTGGCCTAAGCTCCACTCCTGCCTTGCCTTTGCACCTAGTCCCCAGGCGTTCTTGTGAAAGGCTTAGTTGCCGGTGGGTTGCACACTGCCAAGCGCTCCAGCAGTGAGGTCTCTATTAGAGGCAATGGGAGGGCAACTGCAGGGCTCCTCCAGCGGTTGCTTGACCGCCCAGACTCAGCACAGCACGGAGAGCACAAGGCTCACAGGGCCCCTGGCTGGGGTCTGCAGCCCCACACAAGCGGCGGCTGACTCGTTGAGCGCCCAGAAGTTGCCTGACAGACGTCATTTCCCTAGTGCTCTCCTCCCCAGCAGAGACGTGTGCAGGTGGTTGGGGCCTGACCCTGCGTGTCTGGGCTCCCGTCCGCAGCCCCAGCTCAGGGAAGCAGCTCCTCAGCCAAGACCTGTAGGAGGCGCGGGGCGCCCCCTCCTGGAAGCCTAGTGCACAGCATGCGGGACGCGACCCTCCTTGGGAGAAGAGGAGGCAGCCCGGATGCCTGGGGCTGCAATCACTGCTTAGGCGGAGCCGAATGCGCCTCCAGTACCGCAGAGCTCCAGCTCTGCTCAGAGGCCCGATCTGGCAGAGTGCTGGCGTAAGGCTGCTCTGCCCTTGGCGAGCCTTGCCCAGACTTGCCTCGCGGCTAGGCTTCCAGTCCAGAAAGGAGCGGGCTGCGCGAGACTGGGAGATGCTACTGGCGCCTTCCTGGCCTCAGCTCCACTCCTGCCTTGCCTTTGCACCTAGTCCCCAGGCGTTCTTGTGGAGGGCTCAGTTGCCGGTGGGTTGCACACTGCCAAGGGCTCCAGCTTGAGGGCTCTATTAGAGGCAAAGTGAGGGCAACTGGAAGTCTATTCTTGCAGTTGCTTCACCGCCCAGACTCAGCACAGCACGGAGAGCACAAGGCTCTCAGGGCCCCTGGGTGGGCTCTACAGCCCCACACACGCGGAGGCTGACTCGGTTAGTGCACAGAAAGTGCCTGACAGACGTCATTTCCCTAGTGCTCTCCTCCCCAGCAGAGACGTGTGCAGTTGGTTGGGGCCTGCCCTTGAGTGTCTGGACTCCCTTCCACAGCCCCAGCTCAGGGAAGCAGCTCCTCAGCTAAGACCTGTAGGAAGCGCGGGGCGCCCCCGCCGGGAAGCCTGGTTTACAGCATGCCGAAAGCGAGCCTCCTCAGGAGAAGTGAAGGCAGCCCAGGTGCGTGCGGCTGCAATCAGTACTTTGGCGGAGCCGAGTGCCCCTCCAGTATGGCAGAGCTCCAGCTCTGCTCAAAGGCCCGATCTCTCAGAGTTGCTGGCGTGAGGCTGCTGTGCCCTGGGCGAGGCTTGCCCAGACTGGCCTAGCGTTAGGCTTCCAGTCCAGAAAGGAGCGGGCTGCGCGAGGCTGGGAGATGCTACTGGCGCCTTCCTGGCCTCAGCTCTACTCCTGCCTTGCCTTTGCACCTAGTCCCCAGGCGTTCTTGTGGAGGGCTTAGTTGCCGGTGGGTTGCACACTGCCAAGCGCTCCAGCAGTGAGGGCTCTATTAGAGGCAATGGGAGGGCAACTGCAGGGCTCCTCCAGCGGTTGCTTGACCGCCCAGACTCAGCACAGCACGGAGAGCACAAGGCTCACAGGGCCCCTGGCTGGGGTCTGCAAGCCCACACACCGGAGGGGAACTCTGGGAGCGCCTTGAAGGTGCCTGAGTGCCGTCATTTCCCTAGTGCTCTCCTCCCATGCAGAGACATGTGCAGGTGGTTGGGGCCTGCCCCTGCGTGTCTGAGCTCCCGTCCACAGCCCCAGCTCAGGAAAGCAGCTCCTGAGCCAAGACCTGTGGGAGGCGCAGGGGGCCCCGCCTGGAAGCCTAGTTTACAGCATGCGGGAAGCGAGTCTCCTCGGGAGAAGAGGAGCCAGCCCAGCTGCGTGCGGCTGCAATCTCTGCTTTGGCGGAGCCGAGTGCCCCTCCAGTACGGCAGAGCTCCAGCTCTGCTCAGAGGCCCGATCTGGCAGAGTTGCTGGCGTGAGGCTGCTCTGCCCAGGGCGAGATTTGCCCAGACTTGCCTCGCGGCTAGGCTTCCAGTCCAGGAAGGAGCAGGCTGCGCGAGACTGGGAGATGCTACTGGCGCCTTCCTGGCCTCAGCTCCACTCCTGCCTTGCCTTTGCACCTAGTCCCCAGGCGTTCTTGTGAAAGGCTTAGTTGCCGGTGGGTTGCACACTGCCAAGCGCTCCAGCCGTGAGGGCTCTATTAGAGGCAAAGGGAGGGCTACTGCAAGTCGCCTCTTGCGTTTGCTTGACCGCCCAGACTCTGCACAGCACGGAAAGTACAAGGCTCACAGGGCCCCTGGCTGGGGTCTGCAGCCCCACACACCGGAGGGGAACTCTGGGAGCGCCCAGAAGGTGCCTGACAGATGTCATTTCCCTAGTGCTCTCCTCCCCAGCAGAGACGTGTGCAGGTGGTTGGGGCCTGCCCTTGAGTGTCTGGACTCCCTTCCACAGCCCCAGCTCAGGGAAGCAGCTCCTCAGCTAAGACCTGTAGGAGGCGCGGGGCGCCCCCACCGGGAAGCCTAGTTTACAGCATGCCGAAAGCGAGCCTCCTCAGTACAAGAGAAGGCAGCACAGGTGCGTGCGGCTGCAATCAGTACTTTGGCGGAGCCGAGTGCCCCTCCAGTATGGCAGAGCTCCAGCTCTGCTCAAAGGCCCGATCTCTCAGAGTTGCTGGCGTGAGACTGCTGTGCCCTGCGCGAGCCTTGCCCAGACTTGCCTCGCGTTAGGCTTCCAGTCCAGAAAGGAGCAGGCTTTGCGAGACTGGGAGATGCTACTGGCGCCTTCCTGGCCTCAGCTCCACTCCTGCCTTGCCTTTGCACCTAGTCCCCAGGCGTTCTTGTGGAGGGGTTAGTTGCCAGTGGGTTGCACACTGCCAAGCGCTCCAGCAGTGAGGGCTCTATTAGAGGCAATGGGAGGGCAACTGCATGGCTCCTCCAGCGGCTGCTTGACCGCCCAGACTCAGCACAGCATGCAGAGCACAAGACTCACAGGGCCCCTGGCTGGGGTCTGCAGCCCCACACACGCGGAGGCCGAGTCGGTGAGCGCGCAGAATGTGCCTGACAGACGTCATTTCCCTAGTGCTCTCCTCCCCAGCAGAGACATGTGCAGGTGGTTGGGGCCTGGCCGTGCGTGTCTGGGCTCCCGTCCACTGCCCCACCTCAGGGAAGCAGCTCCTCAGCCAAGACTTGTGGGAGGCGCAGGGGGCCCCGCCTGGAAGCCTAGTTTACAGCATCCGGGAAGCGGGCCTCCTTGGGAGAAGGTGAGGCAGCCCAGCTGCGTGCGGCTGCAATCACTGCTTTGGCGGATCCGAGTGCCCCTCCATTACGGCAGAGCTCCAGCTCTGCTCAGAGGCCCGATATGGCATAGTTGCTGGCGTGAGGCTGCTCTGCCCTGGGCGAGCCTTGCCCAGACTTGCCGCACGTTAGGCTTCCAGTCCAGATAGGGAGCAGGCTGCGCGAGACTGGGAGATGCTACTGGCGCCTTCCTGGCCTCAGCTCCACTCCTGCCTTGCCTTTGCACCTAGTCCCCAGGCGTTCTTGTGGAGGGCTTAGTTGCCGGTGGGTTGCACACTGCCAAGCGCTCCAGCTTGAGGGCTCTATTAGAGGCAAAGTGAGGGCAACTGGAAGTCTATTCTTACGGTTGCTTGACCGCCCAGACTCAGCACAGCACGAAGCGCACAAGGCTCTCAGGGCCCCTGGCTGGGGTCTATAGCCCCACACACGCGGAGGCTGACTCGGTGAGTGCCCAGAAAGTGCCTGACAGACATCATTTCCCTAGTGATCTCCTCCCCAGCAGAGACGTGTGCAGGTGTTTGGGGCCTGCCCCTGTGTGTCTGGGCTCACGTCCACAGCCCCAGCTCAGGGAAGCAGCTCCTGAGCCAAGACCTGTGGGAGGTGCAGGGGGCCCCGCCTGGAAGCCTAGTTTAAAGCATGCGGGAAGCGAGTCTCCTCGGGAGAAGAGGAGCCAGCCCAGCTGCGTGCAGTTGCAATCACTGCTTTGGCGGAGCCGAGTGCCCCTCCAGTACGGCAGAGCTCCAGCTCTGCTCAGAGGCCCGATCTGGCAGAGTTGCTGGCGTGAGGCTGTTCTGCCCAGGGCGAGCTTTGCCCAGTCTTGCCTCGCGGCCAGGCTTCCATTCCAGGAAGGAGCAGGCTGCGCGAGACTGGGAGATGCTACTGGCGCCTTCCTGGCCTCAGCTCCACTCCTGCCTTGCCTTTGCACCTAGTCCCCAGGCGTTCTTGTGAAAGGCTTAGTTGCCGGTGGGTTGCACACTGCCAAGCGCTAGAGCCGTGAGGGCTCTATTAGAGGCAAAGGGAGGGCTACTGCAAGTCGCATCTTTCATTTGCTTGACCGCCCAGACTCAGCACAGCACGGAATGTAAAAGGCTCACAGGGCCCCTGGCTGGGGTCTGCAGCCCCACACACCGGAGGGGAAATCCGGCAGCGCCCAGAAGGTGCCTGAGTGCCCTCATTTCCCTAGTGCTCTCCTCCCAGGCAGAGACGTGTGCAGGTGGTTGGGGCCTGCCCCTGCGTGTCTGAGCTCCCGTCCACAGTCCCAGCTCAGGGAAGCAGCTCCTGAGCCAAGACCTGTGGGAGGCACAGGGGGCCCCGCCTGGAAGCCTAGTTTACAGCATGCGGGAAGCGAGCCTCCTCGGGAGAAGAGAAGGCAGCCCTGCTGTGTGCGGCTGCATTCACTGCTTTGGCGGAGCCGAGTGCGCCTCCAGTACGGCAGAGCTCCAGCTCTGCTCAGAGGCCCGATCTGGCAGAGTTGCTGGCGTTAGGCTGCTCTGTCCTGGGCGAACTTGCCCAGAATTGCCTCGCACATAGGCTTCCAGTCCAGGAAGGAGCGGGCTGCGCGAGACTGGGAGATGCTGCTGGCGCCTTCCTGGCCTCAGCTCCACTCCTGCCTTGCCTTTGCACCTAGTCCCCAGGCGTTCTTGTGAAAGGCTTAGTTGCCGGTGGGTTGCACACTGCCAAGCGCTCCAGCAGTGAAGGCTCTATTAGAGGCAAAGGGAGGGCAGCTTCAAGTTTCCTTGTGCGGTTGCTTGACCGCCCAGACTCAGCACAGCACGGAGAGCACAAGGCTCACAGGGCCCCTGGCTGGGGTCTGCAGCCCCACACACCGGAGGCGAAATCCGGCAGCGCCCAGAAGGTGCCTGACAGACTTCATTTCCCTAGTGCTCTCCTTCCCTGCAGAGACGTGGGCAGGTGGTTGTGGCCTGCCTCTGCGTGTCTGGGCTCCCGTCCACAGCCTCAGCTCAGGGAAGCAGCTCCTGAGTCAAGACCTGTGGGAGGCGCGGGGGGACCCACCTGGAAGCCTAGTTTACAGCATGTGGGAAGCGAGCCTCCTCGGGAGAAGAGAAGGCAGCCTGGCTGCTTGCGGCTGCATTCACTGCTTTGGCGGAGCCGAGTGCGCCTCCAGTACGGCAGAGCTCCAGCTCTGCTCAGAGGCCCGATCTGGCAGAGTTGCTGGCGTTAGGCTGCTCTGTTCTGGGCGAACTTGCCCAGAATTGCCTCGCACATAGGCTTCCAATCCAGGAAGGAGCGGGCTGCGCGAGACTGGGAGATGCTACTGTCGCCTTCCTGGCCTCAGCTCCACTCCTGCCTTGCCTTTGCACCTAGTCCCCAGGCGTTCTTGTGGAGGGCTTAGTTGCCGGTGGGTTGCACACTGCCAAGCGCTCCAGCAGTGAAGGCTCTATTTGAGGCAATGGGAGGGCAACTGCAGGGCTCCTCCAGCGGTTGCTTGACCGCCCAGACTCAGGACAGCATGGAGAGCACAAGGCTCACAGGGCCCCTCGCTGGGGTCTGCAGCCCCACACACCGGAGCTGAACTCCGGGAGCGCCCAGAAGGTGCCTGAGTGCCATCATTTCCCTAGTGCTCTCCTCCCAGGCAGAGAAGTGTGTAGGTGGTTGGGGCCTGCCCCTGCGTGTCTGAGCTCCCGTCCACAGCCCCAGCTCAGGGAAGCAGCTCCTGAGCCAAACCTGTGGGAGGAGCAGGGGGCCCCGCCTGGAAGCCTAGTTTACAGCATGTGGGAAGCGAGCCTCCTCGGGAGAAGAGAAGGCAGCCCTGCTGTGTGCGGCTGCATTCACTGCTTTGGCGGAGCCGAGTGCACCTCCAGTACGGCAGAGCTCCAGCTCTGCTCAGAGGCCCGATCTGGCAGAGTTGCTGGCGTGAGGCTGCTGTGCCCTGGGCGAGCCTTGCACAGACTTGCCGCACGTTAGGCTTCCAGTCCAGATAGGAGCGGGCTGCGTGAGACTGGGAGATGCTACTGGCGCCTCCCTGGCCTCAGCTCCACTCCTGCCTTGCCTTTGCACCTAGTCCCCAGGCGTTCTTGTGAAAGGCTTAGTTGCCGGTGGGTTGCACACTGCCAAGCGCTCCAGCCGTGAGGGCTCTATTAGAGGCAAAGGGAGGGCTACTGCAAGTCGCCTCTTGCTTTTGCTTGACCGCCCAGACTCTGCACAGCACGGAAAGCACAAGGCTCACAGGGCGCCTGGCTGGGGTTTGCAGCCCCACACACGCAGAGGCTGACTCGGTGAGCGCCCAAAAGGTGCCTGACAGACGTCATTTTCCTAGTGCTCTCCTCCCCAGCAGAGACGTGTGCAGGTGGTTGGCGCCTGCCCCTGCGTGTCTGGGCTACCGTCCACAGCCCCAGCTCAGGGAAGCAGCTCCTGAGCCAAGACCTGTGGGAGGCGCAGGGGGCCCCTCCTGGAAGCCTAGTTTACAGCATGCGGGAAGCCAGCCTCCTCGGGAGAAGAGAAGGCAGCCCTGCTGTGTGCGGCTGCATTAACTGCTTTGGCGGAGCCGAGTGCACCTCCAGTACGGCAGAGCTCCAGCTCTGCTCAGAGGCCTGATCTGGCAGAGTTGCTGGCGTGAGGATGCTCTGGTGGGCGAGCCTTGCCCAGACTTGCCTCGAGGCTAGGCTTCCAGTCCAGGAAGGAGTAGAATGCGCGATACTGGGAGATGCTACTGGCGCTTTCCTGGCCTAAGCTCCACTCCTGCCTTGCCTTTGCACCAAGTCCCCAGGCGTTCTTGTGGAAGGCTTAGTTGCCGGTGGGTTGCACACTGCCAAGCGCTCCAGCAGTGAGGTCTCTATTAGAGGCAATGGGAGGGCAACTGCAGGGCCCCTCCAGAGGTTGCTTGACCGCCCAGACTCAGCACAGCACGGAGAGCACAAGGCTCACAGGGCCCCTGGCTGGGGTCTGCAGCCCCACACAAGCGAAGGCTGACTCGTTGAGCGCCCAGAAGGTGCCTGACAGACGTCATTTCCCTAGTGCTCTCCTCCCCAGCAGAGACGTGTGCAGGTGGTTGGGGCCTGACCCTGCGTGTCTGGGCTCCCGTCCACAGCCCCAGCTCAGGGAAGCAGCTCCTCAGCCAAGACCTGTAGGAGGCGCGGGGCGCCCCCTCCTGGAAGCCTAGTGCACAGCATGCGGGAAGCGAGCCTCCTTGGGGGAAGAGGAGGCAGCCCGGATGCGTGGGGCTGCAATCACTGCTTGGGCGGAGCCGAGTGCTCCTCCAGTACCGCAGAGCTCCAGCTCTGCTCAGAGGCCCGATCTGGCAGAGTGCTGGCGTAAGGCTGCTCTGCCCTTGGCGAGCCTTGCTCAGACTTGCCTCGCGGCTAGGCTTCCAGTCCAGAAAGGAGCGGGCTGCGCGAGACTGGGAGATGCTACTGGCGCCTTCCTGGCCTCAGCTCCACTCCTGCCTTGCCTTTGCACCTAGTCCCCAGGCGTTCTTGTGGAGGGCTTAGTTGCCGGTGGATTGCACACTGCCAAGGGCTCCAGCTTGAGGGCTCTATTAGAGGCAAAGTGAGGGCAACTGGAAGTCTATTCTTACAGTTGCTTGACCGCCCAGACTCAGCACAGCACGGAAAGCCCAAGGCTCTCAGTGCCCCTGGGTGGGGTCTACAGCCCCACACACGCGGAGGCTGACTCGGTTAGTGCCCAGAAAGTGCCTGACAGACGTCATTTCCCTAGTGCTCTCCTCCCCAGCAGAGACGTGTGCAGTTGGTTGGGGCCTGCCCTTGAGTGTCTGGACTCCCTTCCACAGCCCCAGCTCAGGGAAGCAGCTCCTCAGATAAGACCTGTAGGAGGCGCGGGGCGCCCCCGCCGGGAAGCCTAGTTTACAGCATGCCGGAAGCGAGCCTCCTCAGTACAAGAGAAGGCACCACAGCTGCGTGCGAAGGCAATCAGTACTTTGGCGGAGCCGAGTGCCCCTCCAGTACGGCAGAGCTCCAGCTCTGCTCAAAGTTCCGATCTCTCATAGTTGCTGGCGTGAGCCTCCTGTGCCCTGGGCGAGCCTTGCCCAGACTTGCCTCGCGTAGGCTTCCTGTCCAGAAAGCAGCGGGCTGCGCGAGACTGGGAGATGCTACTGGCGCCTTCCTGGCCTCAGTTCCACTCCTGCCTTGCATTTGCAGCTAGTCCCCAGGCGTTCTTGTGGAGGGCTTAGTTGCCGGTGGGTTGCACACTGCCAAGCGCTCCAGCAGTGAGGGCTCTATTAGAGGCAATGGGAGGGCAACTGCAGGGTTCCTGAAGCGGTTGCTTGACCGCCCAGACTCAGCACAGCACGGAGAGCACAAGGCTCACAGGGCCCCTGGCTGGGGTTTGCAGCCCCACACTCCGGAGGTGAACTCCGGGAGAGCCCAGAAGGTGCCTGAGAGACGTCATTTCCCTAGTACTCTCCTTCCCAGCAGAGACATGTGCAGGTGGTTGGGGCCTGCCCCTGCGTGTCTGGGCTCCCGTCCACAGCCCCAGCTCAGGGAAGCAGCACCTGAGTCAAGACCTTTGGGAGGCGCGGGGGGCCTCGCCTGGAAGCCTAGTTTACAGCATGCGGGAAGCGAGCCTCCTCGGGAGAACAGAAGGCAGCCCGGCTGCGTGCGGCTGCATTCACTGCTTGGGCGGAGCCGAGTGCGCTTCTAGTACGGCAGAGCTCCAGCACTGCTCAGAGGCCCGATCTGGCAGAATTGCTGGCGTGAGGCTGCTCTGCCCTGGGCGAGCCTTGCCCAGACTTGCCTCGCTTAGGCTTCCTGTCCAGAAAGGAGCGGGCTGCGCGAGACTGGGAGATGCTACTGGCGCCTTCCTGGCCTCAGCTCCACTCCTGCCTTGCCTTAGCACCTAGTCCCCAGGCATTCTTGTGGAGGGCTTAGTTGCCGGTGGGTTGCACACTGCCAAGCGCTCCAGCAGTGAGGGCTCTATTACAGGCAAAGTGTGGGCAACTGCAAGTTTCCTCTTGCGGTTGCTTGACCGCCCAGACTCAGCACAGCACGGAGAGCCCAAGGCTCACAGGGCCCCTGGCTGGGGTCTGCAGCCCCACCCACGTGGAAACTGACTCGGTGAGCGCCCAGAAGGTGCCTGACAGACGTCATTTCGATAGTGCTCTCCTCCCCAGCAGAGACGTGTGCAGGTGCTTGGGGCCTGCCCCTGCGTGTCTGGGCTCCCGTCCACAGCCCCAGCTCTGGGATGCAGCTCCTGAGCCAAGACCTGTGGGAGGCGCAGGGGGCCCTGCCTGGAAGCCTAGTTTACAGCATGCGGGAAGTGAGCCTCCTCGGGAGAAGAGAAGACAGCCCTGCTGCGTGTGGCTGCATTCACTGCTTTGGCGGAGACGAGTGCGCCTCCAGTACGGCAGAGCTCCAGCTCTGCTCAGAGGCCCGATCTGGCAGAGCTGCTGGCGTGAGGCTGCTCTGCCCTGGACGAGCCTTGCCCAGACTTGCCTCGCGGCTAGGCTTCCAGTCCAGGAAGGAGCAGGCTGCGCGAGACTGGGAGATACTACTGGCGCCGTCCTGGCCTCAGCTCCACTCCTGCCTTGCCTTTGCACCTAGTACCCAGGCGTTCTTGTGGAGGGCTTAGTTGCCGGTGGGTTGCACACTGCCAAGCGCTCCAGCAGGGAGGGCTCTATTAGAGGCAATGGGAGGGCAACTGCAGGGCTCCTCCAGCGGTTGCTTGACCGCCCAGACTCAGCACAGCACGGAGAGCACAAGGCTCACTGGGCCCCTGGCTGGGGTCTGCAGCCCCACACACGCAGAGGCTAACTCAGTTAGCGCCCAGAAGGTGCCTGACAGATGTCATTTCCCTAGTGCTCTCCTCCCCAGCAGAGACGTGTGTAGGTGGTTGGGGCCTGCCCCTGCGTGTCTGGGCTCCAGTCCACAGCCCCAGCTCAGGGAAGCAGCTCCTGGGCCAAGACATGTGGGAGGCGCAGGGGACCCCTCCTGGCAGCCTAGTTTACAGCATGCGGGAAGCCAGCCTCCTCGGGAGAAGAGAAGGCAGCCCTGCTGTGTGCGGCTGCATTCACTGCTTTGGCGGAGCCGAGTGCGCCTCCAATACGGCAGAGCTCCAGCTCTGCTCAGAGTCCGGATCTGGCAGAGTTGCTTGAGTTAGGCTGCTCTTTCCTGGGCGAGCCTTGCCCAGACTTGCCTCGCACATAGGCTTCCAGTCCAGGAAGGAGCGGGCTGCTCCAGACTGGGAGATGCTGCTGGCGCCTTCCTGGCCTCAGCTCCACTCCTGCCTTGCCTTTGCACCTAGTTCCCAGGCGTTCCTGTGGAGGGCTTAGTTGCCGGTGGGTTGCACACTGCCAAGCGCTCCAGCAGTGAGGGCTCTATTAGAGGCAATGGGAGGGCAACTGCAGGGCTCCTCCAGCGGCTGCTTGACCGCCCAGACTCAGCACAGCACGGAGAGCACAAGGCTCACAGGGCCCCTGGCTGGGGTCTGCAGCCCCACACACGCGGAGGCCGAGTCGGTGAGCGCGTAGAAGGTGCCTGACAGACGTCATTTCCCTAGTGCTCTCCTCCCCAGCAGAGACGTGTGCAGGTGGCTGGGGCGTGCCCCTGCGTGTCTGGGCTCCTGTCCACAGCCCCAGCTCAGGGAAGCAGCTCCTGAGCCAAGACCTGTGGGAGGCGCAGGGGGCCCCGCCTGGAAGCCTAGTTTACAGCATGCGGGAAGCGAGACTCCTCGGGAGAAGAGGAGCCAGCCCAGCTGCGTGCGGCTGCAATCAATACTTTGGCGGAGCCGAGTGCCCCTCCAGTACGGCAGTGCTCCAGCTCTGCTCAGAGGCCCGATCTGGCAGAGTTGCTTGCGTGAGGCTGCTCTGCCCTGGGCGAGCCTTGCCCAGACTTGCCTCGCGGCTAGGCTTCCAGTCCAGGAAGGAGCAGGCTGCGTGAGACTGGGAGATGCTACTGGCGCCTTCCTGGCCTCAGCTCCACTCCTGCCTTGCCTTTGCACCTAGTCCCCAGGCGTTCTTGTGGAGGGCTTAGTTGCCGGTGGGTTGCACACTGCCAAGCGCTCCAGCAGTGAGGGCTCTATTAGAGGCAATGGGAGGGGAACTGCAGGGATCATCCAGCGGTTGCTTGACCGCCCAGACAGCACAGCACGGAGAGCCCAAGGCTCACAGGGCCCCTGGCTGGGGTCTGCCCCCCCATACACCGGAGGGGAATTCCGGGAGCGCCCAGAAGGTGCCAGACAGACGTCATTTTCCTAGTGCTCTCCTCCCCAGCAGAGACGTGTGCAGGTGGTTGGTGCCTGCCCTTGAGTGTCTGGACTCCCTTCCACAGCCCCAGCTCAGGGAAGCAGCTCCTCAGCTAAGACCTGTAGGAGGCGCGGGGCGCCCCCGCCGGGAAGCCTAGTTTACAGCATGCCGGAAGCGAGCCTCCTCAGTACAAGAGAAGGCAGCCCAGCTGCGTGCGAAGGCAATCAGTACTTTGGCGGAGCCGAGTGCCCCTCCAGTACGGCAGAGCTCCAGCTCTGCTCAAAGGTCCGATCTCTCATAGTTGCTGGCGTGAGCCTCCTGTGCCCTGGGCGAGCCTTGCCAAGACTTGCCTCGCGTAGGCTTCCTGTCCAGAAAGGAGCGGGCTGCGCGAGACTGGGAGATGCTACTGGCGCCTTCCTGGCCTCAGTTCCACTCCTGCCTTGCATTTGCAGCTAGTCCCCAGGCGTTCTTGTGGAGGGCTTAGTTTCCGGTGGGTTGCACACTGCCAAGCGCTCCAGCAGTGAGGGCTCTATTAGAGGCAATGGGAGGGCAACTGCAGGGCTCCTCCAGCGGTTGCTTGACAGACCAGACTCAGCACAGCACGGAGAGCACAAGGCTCACAGGGCCCCTGGCTGGGGTCTGCAGCCCCACACTCCGGAGGTGAACTCCGGGAGAGCCCAGAAGGTGCCTGAGAGACGTCATTTCCCTAGTACTCTCCTTCCCAGCAGAGACGTGTGCAGGTGGTTGGGGCCTGCCCCTGCGTGTCTTGGCTCCCGTCCACAGCCCCAGCTCAGGGAAGCAGCTCCTGAGTCCAGACCTTTGGGAGGCGTGGGGGGCCTCGCCTGGAAGCCTAGTTTACAGCATGCGGGAAGCGAGCCTCCTCGGGAGAAGAGAAGGCAGCCCGGCTGCGTGCGGCTGCATTCCCTGCTTGGGCGGAGCCGAGTGCGCTTCTAGTACGGCAGAGCTCCAGCACTGCTCAGAGGCCCGATCTGGCAGAGTTGCTGGCGTGAGGCTGCTGTGTCCTGGGCGAGCCTTGCCCAGACTTGCCTCGCGGCTAGTCTTCCAGTCCAGGATGGAGCAGGCTGCGCGAGAATGGGAGATGCTACTGGTGCCTTCCTGGCCTCAGCTCCACTCCTGCCTTGCCTTTGCACCTAGTTCCCAGGCGTTCTTGTGGAGGGCTTAGTTGCCGGTGGGTTGCACACTGCCAAGCGCTCCAGCAGGTAGGGCTCTATTAGAGGCAATGGGAGGGCAACTGCAGGGCTCCTCCAGCGGTTTCTTGACCGCCCAGACTCAGCACAGCACGGAGAGCACAAGGCTCACAGGGCCCTTGGCAGGGGTCTGAAGCCCCACACACGCGGAAGCTGACTCAGTGAGCGCCCAGAAGGTGCCTGACAGACGTCATTTTCCTAGTGCTCTCCTCCCCAGCAGAGACGTGTGCAGGTGGTTGGGGCCTGCCCCTGCGTATCTGGGCTCCCGTCCACAGCCCCAGCTCAGGGAAGCAGCTCCTGAGCCAAGACCTGTGGGAGGCGCAGGGAGCGCCGCCTGGAAGCCTAGTTTACAGCATGCGGGAACGAGCCTCCTCGGGAGAAGAGGAGGCAGCCCTGCTGTTTGCGGCTGCATTCACTGCTTTGGCGGAGCCGAGTGCGCCTCCAGGACTGCCGAGCTCCAGCTCTGCTCAGAGACCCGATATGGCAGAGTTGCTGGCGTGAGGCTGCTCTGCCCTGGACGAGCCTTGCCCAGACTGGCCTCGCGGCTAGGCTTCCAGTCCAGGAAGGAGCAGGCTGCGCGAGACTGGGAGATGCTACTGGCGCCTTCCTGGCCTCAGCTCCACTCCTGCCTTGCCTTTGCACCTAATCCCCAGGCCTTCCTGTGGAGGGCTTAGTTGCCGGTGGGCTGCACAGTGCCAAGCGCTTCAGCAGTGAGGGCTCTATTAGAGGTAATGGGAGGGCAACTGCAGGACTCCTCAAGCGGTTGCTTGACCCACCAGAGTCAGTACAGTACGTAGAGCACAAGGCTCACAGGGCCCCTGGCTGGGGTCTGCAGCCCCACACACGCGGAGGCTGACTCGGTGAGCGCCCAGAAGTTGCCTGACAGACGTCATTTCCCTAGTGCTCTCCTCCCCAGCAGAGACGTGTGCAGGTGGTTGGGGCCTGCCCCTGCGTGTCTGGGCTCCTGTCCACAGCCCCAGCTCAGGGAAGCAGCTCCTCAGCCAAGACTTGTAGGAGGCGCGGGGCGCCCCCGCCTGGAAGCCTAGTGCACAGCATGCGGGAAGCGAGCCTCCTCGAGAGAAGAGAAGGCAGCCCTGCTGTGTGCGGCTGCATTCACTGCTTTTGCGGAGCCGAGTGTGCCTCCAGTACGGCAGAGCTCCAGCTCTGCTCAGAGGCCTTATCTGGCATAGTTGCTGGCGTGAGGCTGCTTTGCCCTGGGCGAGCCTTGCCCAGACTTGCCTCTCGGCTAGGCTTCCAGTCCAGGAAGGAGCAGGCTGCGCGAGACAGAGAGATGCTACTGGCGCCTTCCTGGCCTAAGCTCCACTCCTGCCTTGCCTTTGCACCTAGTCCCCAGGCGTTCTTGTGGAGGGCTTAGTTGCCGTTGGGTTGCACACTGTCAAGCGCTCCAGCAGTGAGGGCTCTATTAGTGGTAATGGGAGGGCAACTGCAGGGCTCCTCCAGCTGTTGCTTGACCGCCCAGACTCAGCACAGCACGGAGAGCACAAGGCTCACAGGGCCCCTGGCTGGGGTCTGCAGCCCTACACACGCGGAGGCTGACTCCGTGAGCGCCCAGAAGGTGCCTGACAGACGTCATTTCCCTAGTGCTCTTCTCCCCAGCAGAGACGTGTGCAGGTGTTTGGGGCCTGCCCCTTCGTGTCTGGGCTCCCGTCCACAGCCCCAGCTCAGGGAAGCAGATCCTAAGCCAAGACCTGTGGTAGGCGCAGGGGGCCCCGCCTGGAAGCCTAGTTTACAGCTTGCGGGAAGCGAGCCTCCTTGGGAGAAGAGAAGGCAGCCTTGCTGTGCGCAGCTGCATTCACTGCTTTGGCGGAACCGAGTGAGCCTCCAGTACGGCAGAGCGCCAGCTCTGCTCAGAGGCCCGATCTGGCAGAGTTGCTGGCGTGAGGCTGCTCTGCACTGGGCGAGCCATGCCCAGAATTGCCTCGCGGCTAGGTTTCCAGTCCAGGAAGGAGCAGGATGCGCGAGACTGGGAGATGCTACTGGCGCCTTCCTGGCCTCAGTTCCACTCCTGCCTTGCCTTTGCACCTAGTCCCCAGGCGTTCTTGTGGAGGGTTTAGTTGCCAGTGGGTTGCACACTGCCAAGCGCTCCAGCAGTGAGGGCTCTATTAGAGGCAATGGGAGGGCAACTGCAGGGCTCCTCCAGCGGTTTCTTTACCGCCCAGACTCAGCACAGCACGGAGAGCACAAGGCTCACAGGGCCCCTGGCTGGGGTCTGAAGCCCCACACACACGGATTCTGACTCGGTGAGTGCCAAGAAGGTGCCTGAGAGATGTCATTTCCCTAGTGCTCTCCTCCCCAGCAGAGACGTTTGTAGGTGGTTTGGGGCTGCCCCTGCGTGTCTGGGCTCCCGTCCACAGCCCCAGCTCAGGGAAGCAGCTCCTGAGCCAAGACCTGTGGGAGGCACAGGGGGCCCCGACTGGAAGGCTAGTTTACAGCATGCAGGAAGCGAGCCTCCTCGGGAGAAGAGAAGGCAGCCCTGCTGTGTGCGGCTGCATTCACTGTGTTGGCGGAGCCGAGTGTGCCTCCAGTATGGCAGAGCTCCAGCTCTGCTCAGAGTCCTGATCTGGCAGAGTTGCTGGCGTGAGGCTGCTCTGCCCTGGGCGAGCCTTGCCCAGACTTGCCTCAAGGCTCGGCTTCCAGTCCAGAAAGGAGCGGGCTGCGCGAGACTGGGAGATGCAACTGGCGCCTTCCTGGCCTCAGCTCCACTCCTGCCTTGCCTTTGCACCTAGTCTCCAGGCGTTCCTGTGGAGGGCTTAGTTGCCGGTGGGCTGCACAGTGCCAAGCGCTTCAGCAGTGAGGGCTCTATTAGAGGTAATGGGAGGGCAACTGTAGGGCTCCTCAAGCGGTTGCTTGACCCACCAGAGTCACTACAGTATGTAGAGCACAAGGCTCACAGGGCCCCTGGCTGGGGTCTGCAGCCCCACACACGCGGAGGCTGACTCGGTGAGCGCCCAGAAGTTGCCTGACAGACGTCATTTCCCTAGTGCTCTCCTCCCCAGCAGAGACGTGTGCAGGTGGTTGGGGCCTGCCCCTGCGTGTCTGGGCTCCCGTCCACAGCCCCAGCTCAGGGAAGCAGCTCCTCAGCCAAGACCTGTAGGAGGCGCGGGGCGCCCCCGCCTGGAAGCCTAGTGCACAGCATGCGGGAAGCGAGCCTCCTTGGGAGAAGAGAAGGCAGCCCTGCTGTGTGCAGCTGCATTCACTGCTTTGGCGGAACCGAGTGCGCCTCCAGTACTGCAGAGCTCCAGCTTTGCTCAGAGGCCCGATCTGGCAGAGTTGCTGGCGTGAGGCTGCTCTGCACTGGGCGAGCCATGCCCAGAATTGCCTCGCGGCTAGGTTTCCAGTCCAGGAAGGAGCAGGATGCGCGAGACTGGGAGATGCTACTGGCGCCTTCCTGGCCTCAGTTCCACTCTTGCCTTGCCTTTGCACCTAGTCCCCAGGCGTTTTTGTGGAGGGTTTAGTTGCCAGTGGGTTGCACACTGCCAAGCGCTCCAGCAGTGAGGGCTCTATTAGAGGCAATGCGAGGGCAACTGCAGGGCTCCTCCAGCGGTTTCTTTACCGCCCAGACTCAGCACAGCACGGAGAGCACAAGGCTCACAGGGCCCCTGGCTGGGGTCTGCAGCCCGACACACGCGGAGGCTGACTCAGTGAGCGCCCAGAAGGTGCCTGACAGACGTCATTTCCCTAGTGCTCTCCTCCCCAGCAGAGACGTGTGCAGGTGGTTTGGGCCTGCCCCTGCGTGTCTGGGCTCCCGTCCACAGCACCAGCTCAGGGAAGCAGCTCCTCAGCCAAGAACTTTAGGAGGCGCGGCGCGCCACCGCCTGGAAGCCTAGTGCACAGCATGCGGGAAGCGAGCCTCCTCGAGAGAAGAGAAGGCAGCCCTGCTGTGTGCGGCTTCATTCACTGCTTTTGCGGAGCCGAGTGCGCCTCCAGTACGGCAGAGCTCCAGCTCTGCTCAGAGGCCTTATCTGGCATAGTTGCTGGCGTGAGGCTGTTTTGCCCTGGGCGAGCCTTGCCCAGACTTGCCTCTCGGCTAGGCTTCCAGTCCAGGAAGGAGCAGGCTGCGCGAGACAGAGAGATGCTACTGGCGCCTTCCTGGCCTAAGCTCCACTCCTGCCTTGCCTTTGCACCTAGTCCCCAGGCGTTCTTGTGGAGGGCTTAGTTGCCGTTGGGTTGCACACTGTCAAGCGCTCCAGCAGTGAGGGCTCTATTAGTGGTAATGGGAGGGCAACTGCAGGGCTCCTCCAGCGGTTGCTTGACCGCCCAGACTCAGCACAGCACGGAGAGCACAAGGCTCACAGGGCCCCTGGCTGGGGTCTGCAGCCCTACACACGCGGAGGCTGACTCCGTGAGCGCCCAGAAGGTGCCTGACAGACGTCATTTCCCTAGTGCTCTTCTCCCCAGCAGAGACGTGTGCAGGTGTTTGGGGCCTGCCCCTTCGTGTCTGGGCTCCCGTCCACAGCCCCAGCTCAGGGAAGCAGATCCTAAGCCAAGACCTGTGGTAGGCGCAGGGGGCCCCGCCTGGAAGCCTAGTTTACAGCTTGCGGGAAGCGAGCCTCCTTGGGAGAAGAGAAGGCAGCCTTGCTGTGCGCAGCTGCATTCACTGCTTTGGCGGAACCGAGTGCGCCTCCAGTACGGCAGAGCGCCAGCTCTGCTCAGAGGCCCGATCTGGCAGAGTTGCTGGCGTGAGGCTGCTCTGCACTGGGCGAGCCATGCCCAGAATTGCCTCGCGGCTAGGTTTCCAGTCCAGGAAGGAGCAGGATGCGCGAGACTGGGAGATGCTACTGGCGCCTTCCTGGCCTCAGTTCCACTCCTGCCTTGCCTTTGCACCTAGTCCCCAGGCGTTCTTGTGGAGGGTTTAGTTGCCAGTGGGTTGCACACTGCCAAGCGCTCCAGCAGTGAGGGCTCTATTAGAGGCAATGGGAGGGCAACTGCAGGGCTCCTCCAGCGGTTTCTTTACCGCCCAGACTCAGCACAGCACGGAGAGCACAAGGCTCACAGGGCCCCTGGCTGGGGTCTGAAGCCCCACACACACGGATTCTGACTCGGTGAGTGCCAAGAAGGTGCCTGAGAGATGTCATTTCCCTAGTGCTCTCCTCCCCAGCAGAGACGTTTGCAGGTGGTTTGGGCCTGCCCCTGCGTGTCTGGGCTCCCGTCCACAGCCCCAGCTCAGGGAAGCAGCTCCTGAGCCAAGACCTGTGGAAGGCACAGGGGGCCCCGACTGGAAGGCTAGTTTACAGCATGCAGGAAGCGAGCCTCCTCGGGAGAAGAGAAGGCAGCCCTGCTGTGTGCGGCTGCATTCACTGCTTTGGCGGAGCCGAGTGCGCCTCCAATACGGCAGAGCTCCAGCTCTGCTCAGAGTCCGGATCTGGCAGAGTTGCTTGAGTTAGGCTGCTCTTTCCTGGGCGAGCCTTGCCCAGACTTGCCTCGCATATAGGCTTCCAGTCCAGGAAGGAGCGGGCTGCTCCAGACTGGGAGATGCTGCTGGCGCCTTCCTGGCCTCAGCTCCACTCCTGCCTTGCCTTTGCACCTAGATCCCAGGCGTTCCTGTGGAGGGCTTAGTTGCCGGTGGGTTGCACACTGCCAAGCGCTCCAGCAGTGAGGGCTCTATTAGAGGCAATGGGAGGGCAACTGCAGGGCTCCTCCAGCGGATGCTTGACCGCCCCTACTCAGCACAGCACGGAGAGCACAAGGCTCACAGGGCCCCTGGCTGGGGTCTGCAGCCCCACACACGCGGAGGCCGAGTCGGTGAGCGCGTAGAAGGTGCCTGACAGACGTCATTTCCCTAGTGCTCTCCTCCCCAGCAGAGACGTGTGCAGGTGGCTGGGGCCTGCCCCTGCGTGTCTGGGCTCCTGTCCACAGCCCCAGCTCAGGGAAGCAGCTCCTGAGCCAAGACCTGTGGGAGGCGCAGGGGGCCCCGCCTGGAAGCCTAGTTTACAGCATGCGGGAAGCGAGACTCCTCGGGAGAAGAGGAGCCAGCCCAGCTGCGTGCGGCTGCAATCAATACTTTGGCGGAGCCGAGTGCCCCTCCAGTACGGCAGTGCTCCAGCTCTGCTCAGAGGCCCGATCTGGCAGAGTTGCTTGCGTGAGGCTGCTCTGCCCTGGGCGAGCCTTGCCCAGACTTGCCTCGCGGCTAGGCTTCCAGTCCAGGAAGGAGCAGGCTGCGTGAGACTGGGAGATGCTACTGGCGCCTTCCTGGCCTCAGCTCCACTCCTGCCTTGCCTTTGCACCTAGTCCCCAGGCGTTCTTGTGGAGGGCTTAGTTGCCGGTGGGTTGCACACTGCCAAGCGCTCCAGCAGTGAGGGCTCTATTAGAGGCAATGGGAGGGCAACTGCAGGGCTCCTCCAGCGGTTGCTTGACCGCCCAGACAGCACAGCACGGAGAGCCCAAGGCTCACAGGGCCCCTGGCTGGGGTCTGCCGCCCCATACACCGGAGGGGAATTCCGGGAGCGCCCAGAAGGTGCCAGACAGACGTCATTTTCCTAGTGCTCTCCTCCCCAGCAGAGACGTGTGCAGGTGGTTGGTGCCTGCCCTTGAGTGTCTGGACTCCCTTCCACAGCCCCAGCTCAGGGAAGCAGCTCCTCAGCTAAGACCTGTAGGAGGCGCGGGGCGCCCCCGCCGGGAAGCCTAGTTTACAGCATGCCGGAAGCGAGCCTCCTCAGTACAAGAGAAGGCAGCCCAGCTGCGTGCGAAGGCAATCAGTACTTTGGCGGAGCCGAGTGCCCCTCCAGTACGGCAGAGCTCCAGCTCTGCTCAAAGGTCCGATCTCTCATAGTTGCTGGCGTGAGCCTCCTGTGCCCTGGGCGAGCCTTGCCAAGACTTGCCTCGCGTAGGCTTCCTGTCCAGAAAGGAGCGGGCTGCGCGAGACTGGGAGATGCTACTGGCGCCTTCCTGGCCTCAGTTCCACTCCTGCCTTGCATTTGCAGCTAGTCCCCAGGCGTTCTTGTGGAGGGCTTAGTTTCCGGTGGGTTGCACACTGCCAAGCGCTCCAGCAGTGAGGGCTCTATTAGAGGCAATGGGAGGGCAACTGCAGGGCTCCTACAGCGGTTGCTTGACAGACCAGACTCAGCACAGCACGGAGAGCACAAGGCTCACAGGGCCCCTGGCTGGGGTCTGCAGCCCCACACTCCGGAGGTGAACTCCGGGAGAGCCCAGAAGGTGCCTGAGAGACGTCATTTCCCTAGTACTCTCCTTCCCAGCAGAGACGTGTGCAGGTGGTTGGGGACTGCCCCTGCGTGTCTTGGCTCCCGTCCACAGCCCCAGCTCAGGGAAGCAGCTCCTGAGTCAAGACCTTTGGGAGGCGTGGGGGGCCTCGCCTGGAAGCCTAGTTTACAGCATGCGGGAAGCGAGCCTCCTCGGGAGAAGAGAAGGCAGCCCGGCTGCGTGCGGCTGCATTCCCTGCTTGGGCGGAGCCGAGTGCGCTTCTAGTACGGCAGAGCTCCAGCACTGCTCAGAGGCCCGATCTGGCAGAGTTGCTGGCGTGAGGCTGCTGTGTCCTGGGCGAGCCTTGCCCAGACTTGCCTCGCGGCTAGTCTTCCAGTCCAGGATGGAGCAGGCTGCGCGAGACTGGGAGATGCTACTGGTGCCTTCCTGGCCTCAGCTCCACTCCTGCCTTGCCTTTGCACCTAGTCCCCAGGCGTTCTTGTGGAGGGTTTAGTTGCCAGTGGGTTGCACACTGCCAAGCGCTCCAGCAGTGAGGGCTCTATTAGAGGCAATGCGAGGGCAACTGCAGGGCTCCTCCAGCGGTTTCTTTACCGCCCAGACTCAGCACAGCACGGAGAGCACAAGGCTCACAGGGCCCCTGGCTGTGGTCTGCAGCCCGACACACGCGGAAGCTGACTCAGTCAGCGCCCAGAAGGTGCCTGACAGACGTCATTTCCCTAGTGCTCTCCTCCCCAGCAGAGACGTGTGCAGGTGGTTTGGGCCTGCCCCTGCGTGTCTGGGCTCCCGTCCACAGCACCAGCTCAGGGAAGCAGCTCCTCAGCCAAGAACTTTAGGAGGCGCGGCGCGCCACCGCCTGGAAGCCTAGTGCACAGCATGCGGGAAGCGAGCCTCCTCGAGAGAAGAGAAGGCAGCCCTGCTGTGTGCGGCTGCATTCACTGCTTTTGCGGAGCCGAGTGCGCCTCCAGTACGGCAGAGCTCCAGCTCTGCTCAGAGGCCTTATCTGGCATAGTTGCTGGCGTGAGGCTGCTTTGCCCTGGGCGAGCCTTGCCCAGACTTGCCTCTCGGCTAGGCTTCCAGTCCAGGAAGGAGCAGGCTGCGCGAGACAGAGAGATGCTACTGGCGCCTTCCTGGCCTAAGCTCCACTCCTGCCTTGCCTTTGCACCTAGTCCCCAGGCGTTCTTGTGGAGGGCTTAGTTGCCGTTGGGTTGCACACTGTCAAGCGCTCCAGCAGTGAGGGCTCTATTAGTGGTAATGGGAGGGCAACTGCAGGGCTCCTCCAGCGGTTGCTTGACCGCCCAGACTCAGCACAGCATGGAGAGCACAAGGCTCACAGGGCCCCTGGCTGGGGTCTGCAGCCCTACACACGCGGAGGCTGACTCCGTGAGCGCCCAGAAGGTGCCTGACAGACGTCATTTCCCTAGTGCTCTTCTCCCCAGCAGAGACGTGTGCAGGTGTTTGGGGCCTGCCCCTTCGTGTCTGGGCTCCCGTCCACAGCCCCAGCTCAGGGAAGCAGCTCCTGAGCCAAGACCTGTGGGAGGCACAGGGGGCCCCGACTGGAAGGCTAGTTTACAGCATGCAGGAAGCGAGCCTCCTCGGGAGAAGAGAAGGCAGCCCTGCTGTGTGCGGCTGCATTCACTGCTTTGGCGGAGCCGAGTGCGCCTCCAATACGGCAGAGCTCCAGCTCTGCTCAGAGTCCGGATCTGGCAGAGTTGCTTGAGGTAGGCTGCTCTTTCCTGGGCGAGCCTTGCCCAGACTTGCCTCGCATATAGGCTTCCAGTCCAGGAAGGAGCGGGCTGCTCCAGACTGGGAGATGCTGCTGGCGCCTTCCTGGCCTCAGCTCCACTCCTGCCTTGCCTTTGCACCTAGTTCCCAGGCGTTCCTGTGGAGGGCTTAGTTGCCGGTGGGTTGCACACTGCCAAGCGCTCCAGCAGTGAGGGCTCTATTAGAGGCAATGGGAGGGCAACTGCAGGGCTCCTCCAGCGGCTGCTTGACCGCCCCTATTCAGCACAGCACGGAGAGCACAAGGCTCACAGGGCCCCTGGCTGGGGTCTGCAGCCCCACACCTGCGGAGGCCGAGTCGGTGAGCGCGTAGAAGTTGCCTGACAGACGTCATTTCCCTAGTGCTCTCCTCCCCAGCAGAGACGTGTGCAGGTGGCTGGGGCCTGCCCCTGCGTGTCTGGGCTCCTGTCCACAGCCCCAGCTCAGGGAAGCAGCTCCTGAGCCAAGACCTGTGGGAGGCGTAGGGGGCCCCGTCTGGAAGCCTAGTTTACAGCATGCGGGAAGCGAGACTCCTCGGGAGAAGAGGAGCCAGCCCAGCTGCGTGCGGCTGCAATCAATACTTTGGCGGAGCCTAGTGCCCCTCCAGTACGGCAGTGCTCCAGCTCTGCTCAGAGGCCCGATCTGGCAGAGTTGCTTGCGTGAGGCTGCTCTGCACTGGGCGAGCCTTGCCCAGACTTGCCTCGCGGCTAGGCTTCCAGTCCAGGAAGGAGCAGGCTGCGTGAGACTGGGAGATGCTACTGGCGCCTTCCTGGCCTCAGCTCCACTCCTGCCTTGCCTTTGCACCTAGTCCCCAGGCGTTCTTGTGGAGGGCTTAGTTGCCGGTGGGTTGCACACTGCCAAGCGCTCCAGCAGTGAGGGCTCTATTAGAGGCAATGGGAGGGCAACTGCAGGGCTCCTCCAGCGGTTGCTTGACCGCCCAGACAGCACAGCACGGAGAGCCCAAGGCTCACAGGGCCCCTGGCTGGGGTCTGCCGCCCCATACACCGGAGGGGAATTCCGGGAGCGCCCAGAAGGTGCCAGACAGACGTCATTTTCCTAGTGCTCTCCTCCCCAGCAGAGACGTGTGCAGGTGGTTGGTGCCTGCCCTTGAGTGTCTGGACTCCCTTCCACAGCCCCAGCTCAGGGAAGCAGCTCCTCAGCTAAGACCTGTAGGAGGCGCGGGGCGCCCCCGCCGGGAAGCCTAGTTTACAGCATGCCGGAAGCGAGCCTCCTCAGTACAAGAGAAGGCAGCCCAGCTGCGTGCGAAGGCAATCAGTACTTTGGCGGAGCCGAGTGCCCCTCCAGTACGGCAGAGCTCCAGCTCTGCTCAAAGGTCCGATCTCTCATAGTTGCTGGCGTGAGCCTCCTGTGCCCTGGGCGAGCCTTGCCAAGACTTGTCTCGCGTAGGCTTCCTGTCCAGAAAGGAGCGGGCTGCGCGAGACTGGGAGATGCTACTGGCGCCTTCCTGGCCTCAGTTCCACTCCTGCCTTGCATTTGCAGCTAGTCCCCAGGCGTTCTTGTGGAGGGCTTAGTTTCCGGTGGGTTGCACACTGCCAAGCGCTCCAGCAGTGAGGGCTCTATTAGAGGCAATGGGAGGGCAACTGCAGGGCTCCTACAGCGGTTGCTTGACAGACCAGACTCAGCACAGCACGGAGAGCACAAGGCTCACAGGGCCCCTGGCTGGGGTCTGCAGCCCCACACTCCGGAGGTGAACTCCGGGAGAGCCCAGAAGGTGCCTGAGAGACGTCATTTCCCTAGTACTCTCCTTCCCAGCAGAGACGTGTGCAGGTGGTTGGGGACTGCCCCTGCGTGTCTTGGCTCCCGTCCACAGCCCCAGCTCAGGGAAGCAGCTCCTGAGTCAAGACCTTTGGGAGGCGTGGGGGGCCTCGCCTGGAAGCCTAGTTTACAGCATGCGGGAAGCGAGCCTCCTCGGGAGAAGAGAAGGCAGCCCGGCTGCGTGCGGCTGCATTCCCTGCTTGGGCGGAGCCGAGTGCGTTTCTAGTACGGCAGAGCTCCAGCTCTGCTCAGAGGCCTGATCTGGCAGAGTTGCTGGCGTGAGGCTGCTATGCACTGGGCGAGCCTTGCCCAGACTTGCCTCGCGGCTAGGCTTCCAGTCCAGGAAGAAGCAGGCTGCGCGAGACTGGGAGATGCTCCTGGCGCCTTCCTGGCCTCAGCTCCACTCCTGCCTTGCCTTTGCACCTAGTCCCCAGGCGTTCTTGTGGAAAGCTTAGTTGCAGGTGGTTGCACACTGCCAAGCGCTCCAGCAGTGAGGGCTCTATTAGAGGCAAGGTGAGGGCAACTGGAAGTCTCTTCTTACGGTTGCTTGACCGCCGAGACTCAGCACAGCACGGAGAGCACAAGGATCACAGCGCCACTGGCTGGGGTCTGCAGCCCCACACACGCGGAGGCTGACTCGGTGAGCGCCCAGAAGGTGCCTGACAGACGTCATTTCCCTAGTGCTCTCCTCCCCAGCAGAGACGTGTGCAGGTGGATAGGGACTGCCCCTGCATTTCTGGGCTCCCGTCCACAGCCCCAGCTCAGGGAAGCAGCTCCTCAGCCAAGACCTGTGGAGGCGCAGGGGGCCCCACCTGGAAGCCTAGTTTACAGCATGCGGAAAGCGAGCCTCATTGGGAGAAGGGGAGCCAGCCCAGCTGCGTGCGGCTGCAATCACTGCTTTGGCGGAGTCGAGTGCCCCTCCATTACGGCAGAGCTCCAGCTCTGCTCAGAGGCCCGATCTGGCAGAGTTGCTGGCGTGAGGCTGCTCTGCCCTGGGCGAGCATTGCCCAGACTTGCCGCACGTTAGGCTTCCAGTCCAGAAATGAGTGGGCCGCGTGAGACTGGGAGATGCTACTGGCGCCTTCCTGGCCTCAGCTCCACTCCTGCCTTGCCTTTGCACCTAGTCCCCAGGCATTCTTGTGGAGGGCGTAGTTGCCGGTGGGTTGCACACTGCCAAGCGCTCCAGCAGTGAGGGCTCTATTAGAGGCAATGGGAGGGCAACTGCAGGGCTCCTCCAGCGGTTGCTTGACCGCCCAGACTCAGCACAGCACGGAGAGCACAAGGCTCACAGGGCCCCTAGCTGGGGTCTGCAGCGCCACACACCAGAGGTTAACTCCGGCAGCGCCCAGAAGGTGCCTGACAGACGTCATTTCCCTAGTGCTCTCCTCGCCAGCAGAGATGTGTGCCGGTGCTTGGGGCCTGCCCCTGCGTGTCTGGGCTCCCGTCCACAGCCCCAGCTCAGGGAAGCAGCTCCTGAGCCAAGACCTTTGGGAGGCGCAGGGGGCCCCGCCTGGAAGCCTAGTTTACAGCATGCGGAACGCGAGACTCCTCGGGAGAAGAGAAGGCAGCCCAGCTGTGTGCGGCTGCATTCACTGCTTTGGCGGAGCCGAGTGTGCCTCCAGTACAGCAGAGGTCCAGCTCTGCTCAAGGCCATATCTGGCAGAGCTGCTGGCGTGAGGCTGCTCTGCCCTGGGCGAACCTTGCCCAAACTTGCCTCGTGGCTAGGCTTCCAGTCCAGGAAGGAGCAGGCTGCGCGAGACTTGGAGATGCTACTGGCGGCTTCCTGGCCTCAGTTCCACTCCTGCCTTACCTTTGCACTTAGTCTCCAGGCGTTCTTGTGGAGGGCTTAGTTGCCAGTGTGTTGCACACTGCTAAGCGTTCCATCAGTGAGGGCTCTATTAGATGCAATGGGAGGGCAACTACAGGGCTCCTCCAGCGGTTGCTAGACCGCCCAGACTCAGCACAGCATGGAGAGCACAAGGTTCTCAGGGCCCCTGGCTGGGGTCTACAGCCCCACACACGCGGAGGCTGACTCGGTGAGCGCCCAGAAAGATCCTGACAGACGTCATTTCCCTAGTGCTCTCCTCCCCAGCAGAGACGTGTGCAGGTGGTTGGGGCCTGCCATTGAGTGTCTGGACTCCCTTCCACAGCCCCAGCTCAGGGAAGCAGCTCCTCAGCTAAGACCTGTAGGTGGCGCGGGGCGCCCCCTCCGGGAAGCCTAGTTTACAGCATGCCGGAAGCGAGCCTCCACAGTACAAGAGAAGGCAGCCCAGCTGCGTGCGGCTGCAATCAGTACTTTGGCGGAGCCGAGTGCCCCTCCAGTATGGCAGAGCTCCAGCTCTGCTCAAAGGCCCGATCTCTCAGAATTGCTGGCGTGAGGCTGCTCTGCCCTGGGCGAGCCTTGCCCAGACTTGCCGCACGTTATGCTTCCAGTCCAGATAGGAGCGGGCTGCGTGAGACTGGTAGATGCTACAGGCCTCTTCCTGGCCTCAGCTCCACTCCTGCCTTGCCTTTGCACCTAGTCCCCAGGCGTTCTTGTGAAAGGCTTAGTTGCCGGTGGGTTGCACACTGCCAAGCGCTCCAGCAGTGAGGGCTCTATTAATGGCAAAGGGTGCCCTACTGCAAGTCGCCTCTTGCGTTTGCTTGACCGCCCAGACTCTGCACAGCACTGAAAGCACAAGGCTCACAGGGCCCCTGGCTGGGGTCTGCAGCCCCACACACGCGGAGGATGACTCGGTGAGCGCCCAGAAGGTGCCTGACAGACGTCATTTCGCTAGTGCTCTCCTCCCCAGCAGAGACGTGTGCAGGTGGTTGGGGCCTACCCTTGAGTGTCTGGACTCCCTTCCACAGCCCCAGCTCAGGGAAGCAGCTCCTCAGCCAAGATCTGTGGGAGGCGCACTGGGCCCCGCCTGGAAGCCTAGTTTACAGCATGCGAAACGCGAGCCTCATTGGGAGAAGGGGAGCCAGCCCAGCTGCGTGCGGCTGCAATCACTGCTTTGGCGGAGTCGAGTGCCCCTCCATTACGGCAGAGCTCCAGCTCTGCTCAGAGGCCCGATCTGGCAGAGTTGCTGGCGTGAGGCTGCTCTGCCCTGGGCGAGCATTGCCCAGACTTGCCGCACGTTAGGCTTCCAGTCCAGAAATGAGCGGGCTGCGTGAGACTGGGAGATGCTACTGGCGCCTTCCTGGCCTCAGCTCCACTCCTGCCTTGCCTTTGCACCTAGTCCCCAGGCGTTCTTGTGGAGGGCTTAGTTGCCGGTGGGTTGCACACTGCCAAGCGCTCCAGCAGTGAGGGCTCTATTAGACGCAATGGGAGGGCAACTGCAGGGCTCCTCCAGCGATTGCTTGACCGCCCAGACTCAGCACAGCACGGAGAGCACAAGGCTCACAGGGCCCCTGGCTGGGGTCTGCAGCCCCACACACGCGGAAGCTGACTCGGTGAGCACCCAGAAGGTGCCTTACAGAGGTCATTTCCCTAGTGCTTTCCTGTCCAGCAGAGACGTGTGCAGGTGGTTGGGGCCTGCCCCTGCGTGTCTCAGCTCCCGTCCACAGCCCCAGCTCAGGGAAGCAGCTCCTGAGCCAAGACCTGTAGGAGGCGCAGGTGGCCCCGGCTGGAAGAATAGTTTACAGCATTTGGGAAGCGAGCCTCCTCGGGAGAAGAGAAAGCAGCCCTGCTGTGTGCGGCTGCATTCACTGCATTGTCAGAGCCGAGTGCGCCTCCATTACGGCAGAGCTCCAGTTCTGCTCAGAGGCCCGATCGGGCATAGTTGCTGGCGTGAGGCTGCTCTGCCCTGGGCGAGCCTTGCCCAGACTTGCCTCGCGTTAGGCTTCCAGTCCAGAAAGGAGCGGGATGCGCGAGACTGGGAGATGCTACTGGCGCCTTCCTGGCCTCAGCTCCACTCCTGCCTTGCCTTTGCACCTAGTCCCCAGGCGTTCTTGTGGAGGGCTCAGTTGCCGGTGGGTTGCACACTGCCAAGTGCTCCAGCAGTGAGGGCTCTATTAGTGGTAATGGGAGGGCAACTGCAGGGCTCCTCCAGCGGTTGCTTGACCGCCCAGACTCAGCACAGCACGGAGAGCACAAGGCTCACAGGGTCACTGGCTGGGGTCTGCAGCCCCACACACGCGGAGGCTGACTCGGTGAGCGCCCAGAAGTTGCCTGACAGACGTCATTTCCCTAGTGCTCTCCTCCCCAGCAGAGACGTGTGCAGGTGGTTAGGGCCTGCCCCTGCGTTTCTGGGCTCCCGTCCACAGCCACACCTCAGGGAAGCAGCTCCTTAGCCAAGACCTGTGGGAGGCGCAGGGGGCCCCGCCTGGAAGCCTAGTTTACAGCATGCGGGAAGCGAGCCTCCTTGGGAGAAGGGGAGGCAGCCCAGCTGCGTGCGGCTGCAATCACTGATTTGGTGGAGCCTAGTGCACCTCCAGTACAGCAGAGCTCCAGCTCTGCTCAGAGGCCCGATCTGGCAGAGTTGCTGGCGTGAGACTGCTCTGCCCTGGGCGAGCCTTGCCCAGACTTGCCTCACGTTAGGCTTCCAGTCCAGGAAGGAGAAGGCTGCGCGAGACTGGGAGATGCTACTGGCGCCTTCCTGGCCTCAGCTCCACTCCTGCCTTGCCTTTGCACCTAGTCCCCAGGCGTTCTTGTGAAAGGCTTAGTTGCCGGTGGGTTGCACACTGCCAAGCGCTCCAGCAGTGAGGGCTCTATTAAAGGCAAAGGGAGGCCTACTGCAAGTCGCCTCTTGCGTTTGCTTGACCGCCCAGACTCTGCACAGCACGGAAAGCACAAGGCTCACACTGCCCCTGGCTGGGGTCTGCAGCGCCACACACGCGGAGGATGACTCGGTGAGCGCCCAGAAGGTGCCTGACAGACGTCATTTCCCTAGTGCTCTCCTCCCAAGCAGAGACGTGTGCAGGTGGTTGGGGCCTGCCATTGAGTGTCTGGACTCCCTTCCACAGCCCCAGCTCAGGGAAGCAGCTCCTCAGCTAAGACCTGTAGGAGGCGCGGGGCGCCCCCGCCGGGAAGCCTAGTTTACAGCATGCCGGATGCGAGCCTCCTCAGAACAAGAGAAGGCAGCCCAGCTGCGTGCGGCTGCAATCAGTAATTTGGCGGAGCCGAGTGCCCCTCCAGTATGGCAGAGCTCCAGCTCTGCTGAAAGGCCCGATCTCTCAGAGTTGCTGGCGTGAGGCTGCTGTGCCCTGGGCGAGCCTTGCCCAGACTTGCCTCGCGTTAGGCTTCCAGTCCAGAAAAGAGCGGGCTGCGCGAGACTGGGAGATGCTACTGGCGCCTTCCTGGCCTCAGCTCCACTCCTGCCTTGCCTTTGCACCTAGTCCCCAGGCGTTCTTGTGGAGGGCTTAGTTGCCGGTGGGTTGCACACTGCCACGCGCTCCAGCAGTGAGGGCTCTATTAGTGGTAATGGGAGGGCAACTGCAGGGCTCCTCCAGCGGTTGCTTGACCGCCCAGACTCAGCAGAGCACGGAGAGCACAAGGCTCACAGGGCCACTGGCTGGGGTCTGCAGCCCCACACACGCGGAGGCTGACTCGGTGAGCGCCCAGAAGGTGCCTGACAGACGTCATTTCCCTAGTGCTCTCCTCCCCAGCAGAGACGTGTGCAGGTGGTTAGGGCCTGCCCCTGCGTTTCTGGGCTCCCGTCCACAGCCCCAGCTCAGAGAAGCAGCTCCTGAGCCAAGAACTTGGGGAGGCGCAGGGGGCCCCGCCTGGAAGCCTAGTTTACAGCATGCGGGAAGCGAGCCTCCTTGGGAGAAGGGGAGGCAGCCCAGCTGCGTGCGGCTGCAATCACTGCTTTGGTGGAGCCTAGTGCCCCTCCAGTACGGCAGAGCTCCAGCTCTGCTCAAAGGCCCGATCTGGCAGAGTTGCTGGCGTGAGGCTGCTCTGCCCTGGGCGAGCTTTGCCCAGACTTGCCTCACGTTAGGCTTCCAGTCCAGAAATGAGGGGGCTGCGAGAGACTGGGAGATGCTACTGGCGCCTTCCTGGCCTCAGCTCCACTCCTGCCTTGCCTTTGCACCTAGTCCCCAGGCGTTCTTGTGGAGGGCTTAGTTGCCGGTGGGTTGCACACTGCCAAGCCCTCCAGCAGTGAGGGCTCTATTAGAGGCAATGGGAGGGCAACTGCAGGGCTCCTCCAGCGGTTGCTTGACCGCCCAGACTCAGCACAGGACAGAGAGCACAAGGCTCACAGGGCCCCTGGCTGGGGTCTGCTGCCCCACACACCGGAGGTGAACTCCGGGAGCGCCCAGAAGGTGCCTGACAGACGTCATTTCCCTAGTGCTCTCCTCCCCAGCAGAGACGTGTGCCGGTGCTTGGGGCCTGCCCCTGCGTGTCTGGGCTCCCGTCCACAACCCCAGCTCAGGCAAGCAGCTCCTCAGCCAAGATCTGTGGGAGGCGCAGGGGGCCCCGCCTGGAAGCCTAGTTTACAGCATGCGAAACGCGAGCCTCATTGGGAGAAGGGGAGCCAGCCCAGCTGCGTGCGGCTGCAATCACTGCTTTGGCGGAGTCGAGTGCCCCTCCATTACGGCAGAGCTCCAGCTCTGCTCAGAGGCCCGATCTGGCAGAGTGGCTGGCGTGAGGCTGCTCTGCCCTGGGCGAGCATTGCCCAGACTTGCCGCACGTTAGGCTTCCAGTCCAGAAATGAGTGGGCTGCGTGAGACTGGGAGATGCTACTGGCGCCTTCCTGGCCTCAGCTCCACTCCTGCCTTGCCTTTGCACCTAGTCCCCAGGCGTTCTTGTGGAGGGCTTAGTTGCCGGTGGGTTGCACACTGCCAAGCGCTCCAGCAGTGAGGGCTCTATTAGACGCAATGGGAGGGCAACTGCAGGCTCCTCCAGCGATTGCTTGACCGCCCAGACTCAGCACAGCACGGAGAGCACAAGCCTCACAGGGCCCCTGGCTGGGGTCTGCAGCCCCACACACGCGGAGGCTGACTCGGTGAGCACCGAGAAGGTGCCTGACAGACGTCATTTCCCTAGTGCTTTCCTGTCCAGCAGAGACGTGTGCAGGTGGATGGGGCCTGCCCCTGCGTGTCTCAGCTCTTGTCCACAGCCCCAGCTCAGGGAAGCAGCTCCTTAGCCAAGACCTGTGGGAGGCGCAGGGGGCCCCGCCTGGAAGCCTAGTTTACAGCATGCAGGAAGCGAGCCTCCTTGGGAGAAGGGGAGGCAGCCCAGCTGCGTGCGGCTGCAATCACTGATTTGGTGGAGCCTAGTGCACCTCCAGTACGGCAGAGCTCCAGCTCTGCTCAGAGGCCCGATCTGGCAGAGTTGCTGGCGTGAGACTGCTCTGCCCTGGGCGAGCCTTGCCCAGACTTGCCGCACGTTAGGCTTCCAGTCCAGAAATGAGCGGGCTGCGTGAGACGGGGAGATGCTACTGGCGCCTTCCTGGCCTCAGCTCCACTCCTGCCTTGCCTTTGCACCTAGTCCCCAGGCGTTCTTGTGGAGGGCTTAAATGCCGGTGGGTTGCACACTGCCAAGCGCTCCAGCAGTGAGGGCTCTATTAGAGGCAATGGGAGGGCAACTGCAGGGCTCCTCCAGCGGTTGCTTGACCGCCCAGACTCAGCACAGCACGGAGAGCACAAGGCTCACAGGGCCCCTGGCTGGGGTCTGCAGCCCCACACACCGGAGGTGAACTCCGGGAGCGCCCCGAAGGTGCCTGACAGACGTCATTTCCCTAGTGCTCTCCTCGCCAGCAGAGATGTGTGCCGGTGCTTGGGGCCTGCCCCTGCGTGTCTGGGCTCCCATCCACAGCCCCAGCTCAGGGAAGCAGCTCCTGAGCCAAGACCTTTGGGAGGCGCAGTGGGCCCCGCCTGGAAGCCTAGTTTACAGCATGCGGGAAGCGAGCCTCCTCGGGAGAAGAGAAGGCAGCCCTGCTGTGTGCGGCTGCATTCACTGCTTTGGCGGAGGCGAGTGTGCCTCCAGTACAGCAGAGCTCCAGCTCTGCTCAAGGCCAGATCTGGCAAAGCTGCTGGCGTGAGGCTGCTCTGCCCTGGCCGAAACTTGCCCAGACTTGCCTCGCGGCTAGGCTTCCAGTCCAGGAAGGAGCAGGCTGCGCGAGACTGAGAGATGCTACTGGCGCCTTCCTAGCCTCAGCTCCACTCCTGCCTTGCCTTTGCAGCTAGTCCCCAGGCGTTCTTGTGGAGGGCTTAATTGCCGGTGGGTTGCACACTGCCAAGCGCTCCAGCAGTGAGGGCTCTATTAGAGGCAATGGGAGGGCAACTGCATGGCGCCTCCAGCGGTTGCTTGACCGCCCAGACTCAGCACAGCACGGAGAGCAGAAAGCTCACAGGGCCCCTGGCTGGGGTCTGCAGACCCACACACGCGGAGGCTGACTCGGTGAGCGCCCAGAAGGTGCCTGACAGACGTCATTTCCCTAGGGCTCCCCACCCCAGCAGAGAAATGTGCAGGTGGTTTGGGCCTGCCCCTGCATGTCTGGGTTCCCGTACACAGCCCCAGCTCAGGGAAGCAGCTCCTCAGCCAAGACCTGAAGGAGGCGCGCGGCGCCCTCGCCTGGAAGTCTAGTGCATAGCATGCGGGAAGCGACCCTCCTTGGGAGAAGAGGAGGCAGCCCAGATGCGTGCGGCTGCAATCACTTCTTGGGCGGAGCCGAGAGCGCCTCCAGTACGGCAGAGATCCAGTTCCGCTCAGAGGCCCAATCGGGCAGAGTTGCTGGCGTGAGGCTGCTTTGCCCTGGGCGAGCCTTGCCCAGACTTGCCTCGTGACTAGGCTTCCAGTCCAGGAAGGAGAAGGCTGCGTGAGACTGCGAGATGCTACTGGCGCCTTCCTGGCCTCAGCTCCACTCCTGCCTTACCTTTGCACTTAGTCTCCAGGCGTTCTTGTGGAGGGCTTAGTTGCCAGTGTGTTGCACACTGCTAAGCGTTCCAGCAGTGAGGGCTCTATTAGATGCAACGGGAGGGCAACTACAGGGCTCCTCCAGCGGTTGCTTGACCGCCCAGACTCAGCACAGCACGGAGAGCACAAGGCTCACAGGGCCCCTGGCTGGGGTCTACAGCCCCACACACGCGGAGGCTGACTCGGTGAGCGCCCAGAAAGTGCCTGACAGACGTCATTTCCCTAGTGCTCTCCTCCCCAGCAGAGACGTGTGGCGGTGGTTGGGGCCTGCCATTGAGTGTCTGGACTCCCTTCCACAGCCCCAGCTCAGGGAAGCAGCTCCTCAGCTAAGACCTGTAGGAGGCGCGGGGTGCCCCCCTCGGGAAGCCTAGTTTACAGCATGCCGGAAGCGAGCCTCCTCAGTACAAGAGAAGGCAGCTCAGCTGCGTGCGGCTGCAATCAGTACTTTGGCGGAGCCGAGTGCCCCTCCAGTATGGCAGAGCTCCAGCTCTGCTCAAAGGCCCGATCTCTCAGAGTTGCTGGCGTGAGGCTGCTGTGCCCTGGGCGAGCCTTGCCCAGATTTGCCGCACGTTATGCTTCCAGTCCAGAAATGAGCGGGCTGCGTGAGATTGGGAGATGCTACTGGCGCCTTCCTGGCCTCAGCTCCACTCCTGCATTGCCTTTGCACCTAGTCCCCAGGCGTTCTTATGGAGGGCTTAGTTGCCGGTGGGTTGCACACTGCCAAGCTCTCCAGCAGTGAGGGCTCTATTAGAGGCAAAGTGAGGGCAACTGGAAGTCTATTCTTATGGTTGCTTGACCGCCGAGACTCAGCACAGCACGGAGAACACAAGGATCACAGCGCCACTGGCTGGGGTCTGCAGCCCCACACACGCGGAGGCTGACTCGGTGAGCGCCCAGAAGGTGCCTGACAGACGTCATTTCCCTAGTGCTCTCCTCCCCAGCAGAGACGTGTGCAGGTGGTTAGGGCCTGCCCCTGCATTTCTGGGCTCCCGTTCACAGCCCCAGCTCAGGGAAGCAGCTCCTCAGCCAAGATCTGTGGGAGGCGCAGGGGTCCCCGCCTGGAAGCCTAGTTTACAGCATGCGGAAAGCGAGCCTCATTGGGAGAAGGGGAGCCAGCCCAGCTGCGTGTGGCTGCAATCACTGCTTTGGCGGAGTCGAGTGCCCCTCCATTACGGCAGAGCTACAGCTCTGCTCAGAGGCCCGATCTGGCAGAGTTGCTGGCGTGAGGCTGCTCTGCCCTGGACGAGCATTGCCCAGACTTGCCTCACGTTAGGCTTCCAGTCCAGAAATGAGCGGGCTGCGTGAGACTGGGAGATGCTACTGGCGCCTTTCTGGCCTCAGCTCCACTCCTGCCTTGCCTTTGCACCTAGTCCCCAGGCGTTCTTGTGGAGGGCTTAGTTGCCGGTGGGTTGCACACTGCCAAGCGCTCCAGCAGTGAGGGCTCTATTAGAGGCAATGGGAGGGCAACTGCAGGGCTCCTCCAGCGATTGCTTCACCGCCCAGACTCAGCACAACACGGAGAGCACAAGGCTCCCAGGGCCCCTGGCTAGGGTCTGCAGCCCCACACACGCGGAGGCTGACTCGGTGAGCGCCCAGAAGGTGCCTGACAGACGTCATTTCCCTAGTGCTTTCCTGTCCAGCAGAGACGTGTGCAGGTGGTTGGGGCCTGCCCCTGCGTGTCTCAGCTCCCGTAGACAGCCTCAGCTCAGGGAAGCAGCTCCTGAGCCAAGACCTGTAGGAGGCGCAGGGGGCCCCGCCTGGAAGCCTAGTTTACAGCATTTGGGAAGCGAGCCTCCTCGGGAGAAGAGAAGGCAGCCCTGCTGTGTGCGGCTGCATTCACTGCTTTGTCAGAGCCGAGTGCGCCTCCATTACGGCAGAGCTCCAGCTCTGCTCAGAGGCCCGATCGGGCAGAGTTGCTGGCATGAGGCTGCTCTGCCCTGGGCGAGACTTGCCCAGACTTGCCTCGGGCTAGGCTTCCAGTCCTGGAAGGAGCAGGCTGCGCGAGACTGGGAAATGCTACTGGCACCTTCCTGGCCTCAGCTCCACTCCTGCCTTGCCTTTGCACCTAGTCCCCAGGCGTTCTTGTGGAGGGCTTAGTTGCCGGTGGGTTGCACACTGCCAAGCGCTCCAGCAGTGAGGGCTCTATTAGAGGCAATGTGAGTGCAACTGCAGGGCGCCTCCAGCGGTTGCTTGACCGCCCAGTCTCAGCACAGCATGGGGAGCACAAGGCTCACAGGGCCCCTGGCTGGGGTCTGCAGCCCCACACACGCAGAGGCTGACTCGGTGAGCGCCCAGAAAGTGCCTGACAGACGTCATTTCCCTAGGGCTCCCCACCCCAGCAGAGAAATGTGCAGGTGGTTTGGGCCTACCCCTGCATGTCTGGGCTCCCGTACACAGCCCCAGCTCAGGGATGCAGCTCCTCAGCCAAGACCTGAAGGAGGCGCGCGGCGCCCTCGCCTGGAAGCCTAGTGCACAGCATGCGGGAAGCGACCCTCCTTGGGAGAAGAGGAGGCAGCCCCGATGCGTGCGGCTGCAATCACTGCTTGGGCGGAGCCGAGAGCGCCTCCAGTACGGCAGAGCTCCAGTTCCGCTCAGAGGCCCGATCGGGCAGAGTTGCTGGCGTGAGGCTGCTTTGCCCTGGGCGAGCCTTGCCCAGACTTGCCTCCTGACTAGGCTTCCAGTCCAGAAAGGAGAAGGCTGCGTGAGACTGCGAGATGCTACTGGCGCCTTCCTGGCCTCAGCTCCACTCCTGCCTTACCTTTGGACTTAGTCTCCAGGCGTTCTTGTGGAGGGCTTAGTTGCCAGTGGGTTGCACACTGCTAAGTGTTCCAGCAGTGAGGGCTCTATTAGATGCAATGGGAGGGCAACTACAGGGCTCCTCCAGTGGTTGCTTGACCGCCCAGACTCAGCACAGCACGGAGAGCACAAGGATCTCAGGGCCCCTGGCTGGGGTCTACAGCCCCACACACGCGGAGGCTGACTCGGTGAGCGCCCAGAACGTGCCTGACAGACGTCATTTCCCTAGTGCTCTCCTCCCCAGCAGAGACGTGTGCCGGTGGTTGGGACCTGCCATTGAGTGTCTGGACTCCCTTCCACAGCCCCAGCTCAGGGAAGCAGCTCCTCAGCTAAGACCTATAGGAGGCGCGGGGCGCCCCCCCCGGGAAGCCTAGTTTACAGCATGCCGGAAGCGAGCCTCCTCAGTACAAGAGAAGGCAGCCCAGCTGCGTGCGGCTGCAATCAGTACTTTGGCGGAGCCGAGTGCCCCTCCAGTATGGCAGAGCTCCTGCTCTGCTCAAAGGCCCGATCTCTCAGAGTTGCTGGCGTGAGGCTGCTGTGCCCTGGGCGAGCCTTGACAAGACTTGCCTCACGTTAGGCTTCCAGTCCAGAAAGGAGCAGGCTGCGCGAGACTGGGAGATGCTACTGGCGCCTTCCTGGCCTCAGCTCCACTCCTACCTTGCCTTTGCACCTAGTCCCCAGGCGTTCTTTGGAGGGCTTAGTTGCCGGTGGGTTGCACACTGTCACGCGCTCCAGCAGTGAGGGCTCTATTAGTGGTAATGGGAGGGCAACTGCAGGGCTCCTCCAGCGGTTGCTTGACCGCCCAGACTCAGCACAGCACGGAGAGCACAAGGCTCACAGGGCCACTGGCTGGGGTCTGCAGCCCCACACACGCGGAGGCTGAATCGGTGAGCGCCCAGAACGTGCCTGACAGACGTCATTTCCCTAGTGCTCTCCTCCCCAGCAGAGACGTGTGCCGGTGGTTGGGACCTGCCATTGAGTGTCTGGACTCCCTTCCACAGCCCCAGCTCAGGGAAGCAGCTCCTCAGCTAAGACTTATAGGAGGCGCGGGGCGCCCCCCCCGGGAAGCCTAGTTTACAGCATGCCGGAAGCGAGCCTCCTCAGTACAAGAGAAGGCAGCCCAGCTGCGTGCGGCTGCAATCAGTACTTTGGCGGAGCCGAGTGCCCCTCCAGTATGGCAGAGCTCCTGCTCTGCTCAAAGGCCCGATCTCTCAGAGTTGCTGGCGTGAGGCTGCTGTGCCCTGGGCGAGCCTTGACAAGACTTGCCTCACGTTAGGCTTCCAGTCCAGAAAGGAGCAGGCTGCGCGAGACAGGGAGATGCTACTGGCGCCTTCCTGGCCTCAGCTCCACTCCTACCTTGCCTTTGCACCTAGTCCCCAGGCGTTCTTTGGAGGGCTTAGTTGCCGGTGGGTTGCACACTGCCACGCGCTCCAGCAGTGAGGGATCTATTAGTGGTAATGGGAGGGCAACTGCAGGGCTCCTCCAGCGGTTGCTTGACCGCCCAGACTCAGCACAGCACGGAGAGCACAAGGCTCACAGGGCCACTGGCTGGGGTCTGCAGCCCCACACACGCGGAGGCTGACTCGGTGAGTGCCCAGAAGGTGCCTGACAGACGTCATTTCCCTAGTGCTCTCCTCCCCAGCAGAGACGTGTGCTGGTGGTTAGGGCCTGCCCCTGCGTGTCTGGGCTCCCGTCCACAGCCCCAGCTCAGGGAAGCAGCTCCTCAGCTAAGACCTGTAGGAGGCGCGGGGCGCCCCCGCCTGGAAGCCCAGTTTATAGCATGCCGGAAGCGAGCCTCCTCAGTACAAGAGAAGGCAGCCCAGCTGCGTGCGGCGGCAATCAGTACTTTGGCGGAGCCGAGTGCCCCTCCAGTACGGCAGAGCTCCAGCTCTGCTCAAAGTCCCGATCTCTCATAGTTGCTGGCGTGAGGCTGCTGTGCCCTGGGCGAGCCTTGCCCAGACTTGCCTCGCGTTAGGCTACCAGTCCAGAAAGGAGCGGGCTGCGCGAGACTGGGAGATGCTACTGGCGCCTTCCTGGCCTCAGCTCCACTCCTGCCTTGCCTTTGCACCTAGTCCCCAGGCGTTCTTGTGGAGGGCTTAGTTGCCGGTGGGTTGCACACTGCCAAGCGCTCCAGCAGTGAGGGCTCTATTAGAGGCAATGGGAGGGCAACTGCAGGGCTCCTCCAGCGGTTGCTTGACCGCCCAGACTCAGCACAGCACGGAGAGCCCAAGGCTCACAGGGCCCCTGGCTGGGGTCTGCAGCCCCAGACACACGGAAGCTGACTCGGTGAGCACCCAGAAGGTGCCTGACAGACGTCATTTCCCTAGTGCTCTCCTCCCCAGCAGAGACGTGTGCCGGTGCTTGGGGCCTGCCCCTGCGTGTCTGGGCTCCCGTCCACAGCCCCAGCTCAGGGATGCAGCTCCTGAGCCAAGACCTGTGGGAGGCGCAGGGGGCCCCGCCTGGAAGCCTAGTTTACAGCATGCAGGAAGCGAGCCTCCTCGGGAGAAGAGAAGGCAGCCCTGCTGCGTGCGGATGCATTCACTGCTTTGGCGGAGCCAAGTGCGCCTCCAGTACGGCAGAGCTCCAGCTCTGCTCAGAGGCCCGATCTGGCAGACCTGCTGGCGTGAGGCTGCTCTGCCCTGGGCGAGCCTTGCCCAGACTTGCCTCGCGGCTAGGCTTCCAGTCCAGGAAGGAGCATGCTGTGCAAGACTGGGAGATGCTACTGGCGCCTTCCTGGCCTCAGCTCCACTCCTGCCTTGCGTTTGCACCTAGTCCCCAGGCGTTCTTGTGGAGGGCTTAGTAGCCGGTGTGTTGCACACTGACAAGCGCTCCAGCAGTGAGGGCTCTATTAGAGGCAAAGGGAGGGCTACTGCAAGTCGCCTCTTGCGTTTGCTTGACCGCCCAGACTCAGCACAGCACGGAAAGCACAAGGCTCACAGGGCCCCTGGCTGGGGTCTGCAGCCCCACACACCGGAGGCGAACTCCGGGAGCACCCAGAAGGTGCCTGACAGACGTCATTTCCCTAGTGCTCTCCTCCCCAGCAGAGACGTGTGCAGGTGGTTGGGGCCTGCCCTTGAGTGTCTGGACTCCCTTCCACAGCCCCAGCTCAGGGAAGCAGCTCCTCAGCTAAGACTTGTAGGAGGAGCGGGGCGCCCCCGCCTGAAAGCCTAGGGCACAGCATGCGGGAAGAGAGCCTCCTCGGTAGAAGAGAAGGCAGCCAAGCTGCGTGCGGCTGCAATCACTGCTTTGGCGGAGCCGAGGGCTCTTCCAGTACGGCAGAGCTCCAGCTCTGCTCAAAGGCCCGATCTGGCAGAGTTGCTTCCTTGAGACTGCTGTGCCCTGGGCGAGCCTTGCCCCGACTTGCCTCGCGTAGGCTTCCTGTCCAGAAAGGAGCGGGCTGCGCGAGACTGGGAGATGCTACTGGCGCCTTCCTGGCCTCAGCTCCACTCCTGCCTTGCCTTTGCACCTAGTCCCCAGGCGTTCTTGTGGACGTCTTAGTTGCCGGTGTGTTGCACACTGCCAAGCGCTCAAGCAGTGAGGGCTCTATTAGAGGCAAAGTGAGGGCAACTGCAAGTTTCCTCTTGCGGTTGCTTGACCGCCCAGACTCAGCACAGCATGGAGAGCCCAAGGCTCACAGGGCCCCTGGCTCGGGTCTGCAGCCCCACACACGTGGAAACTGACTCGGTGAGCGCCCAGAAGATGCCTGACAGACGTCGTTTCCCTAGTGCTCTCCTCCACAGCAGAGACGTGAGCAGGTGCTTGGAGCCTGCCCCTGCGTGTCTGGGCTCCCGTCCACAGCCCCAGCTCAGGGAAGCAGCTCCTCAGCCAAGACCTGTGGGAGGCGCAGGGGGCCCTGACTGGAAGCCTAGTTTACAGCATGCCGGAAGCGAGCCTCCTCAGTAAAAGAGAAGGCAGCACAGCTGCGTGCGGCTGCAATCAGTACTTTGGCGGAGCCGATTGCCCCTCCAGTACGGCAGAGCTCCAGCTCTGCTCAAAGGCCCGATCTCTCATAGTTGCTGGCGTGAGGCTGCTGTGCCTTGGGCGAGCCTTTCCCAGACTTGCCTCGCGTTAGGCTTCCAGTCCAGAAAGGAGCGGGATGCGCGTGACTGGGAGATGCTACTGGTGCCTTCCTGTCCTCAGCTGCACTCCTGCCTTGCCTTTGCACCTAGTCCCCAGGCGTTCTTGTGGAGGGCTTAGTTGCCGGTGGGTTGCACACTGCCAAGCGCTCCAGCAGTGAGGGCTCTATTAGAGGCAATGGGAGGGTAACTGCAGGGCTCCTCCAGCGGTTGCTTGACCGCCCAGACTCAGCACAGCACGGAGAGCCCAGGGCTCACAGGGCCCCTGGCTGGGGTCTGCAGCCCCACACACGCGGAGGCTGACTCGGTGAGCGCCCAGAAGGTGCCTGACAGACGTCATTTCCCTAGTGCTCTCCTCCCCAGCAGAGACGTGTGCAGGTGGTTTGGGCCTGGCCCTGAGTGTCTGGACTCCCGTCCACAGCCCCAGCTCAGGGAAGCAGCTCCCGAGCCAAGATATGTGGGAGGCGCAGGTGGCTCTGCCTGGAAGCCTAGTTTACAGCATGCGGGAAGCGAGCCTCCTCGGGAGAAGAGAAGGCAGCCCTGGTTTGTGCGGCTGCATTCACTGACTTGGCGGAGCCGAGTGCGCCTCCAGTACGGCAGAGCTCCAGCTCTGCTCAGAGGCCCGATCTGGCAGAGTTTCTGGCGTGAGGCTGCTCTGCCCTGGGCGAGCCTTGCCCAGACATGCCGCACGTTAGGCCTCCAGTCCAGATAGGAGCGGGCTGTGTGAGACTGGGAGATCCTACTGGCGCCTTCCTGGCCTCAGCTCCACTCCTGCCTTGCCTTTGCACCTAGTCCCCAGGCGTTCTTTTGAAAGACATAGTTGCCGGTGGGTTGCACACTGCCAAGCGCTCCAGCAGTGAGGGCTCTATTAAAGGCAAAGGGAGGCCTACTGCAAGTCGCCTCTTGCGTTTGCTTGACCGCCCAGACTCTGCACAGCACGGAAAGCACAAGGCTCACAGGGCCCCTGGCTGGGGTCTGCAGCCCCACACACCAGAGGGGAACTCCGGGAGCGCCCAGAAGGTGCCTGACAGACGTCATTTCCCTAGTGCTCTCCTCCCCAGCAGAGACGTGTGCAGGTGGTTGGGGCCTGCCCTTGAGTGTCTTGACTCCCTTCCACAGCCCCAGCTCAGGGAAGCAGCTCCTCAGCTAAGACCTGTAGGAGGCGCGGGGCGCCCCCGCCTGGAAGCCCAGTTTATAGCATGCCGAAAGCGAGCCTCCTCAGTACAAGAGAAGGCAGCCCAGCTGCGTGCGGCTGCAATCAGTACTTTGGCGGAGCCGAGTGCCCCTCCAGTACGGCAGAGCTCCAGCTCTGCTCAAAGGCCCGATCTCTCATAGTTGCTGGCGTGAGGCTGCTGTGCCCTGGGCGCGCCTTGCCCAGACTTGCCTCGCGTTAGGCTTCCAGTCCAGAAAGGAGTAGGCTGCGCGAGACTGCGAGATGCTACTGGCGCCTTCCTGGCCTCAGCTCCACTCCTGCTTTGCCTTTGCACCTAGTCCCCAGGCGTTCTTGTGGAGGGCTTAGTTGCCGGTGGGTTGCACACTGCCACGCGCTCCAGCAGTGAGGGCTCTATTAGAGGCAATGGGAGGGCAACTGCAGGGCTCCTCCAGCGGTTGCTTGACCGCCCAGACTCAGCACAGCACGGAGAGCCCAAGGCTCACAGGGCCCCTGGCTGGGTTCTGCAGCCCCACACACGCGGAGGCTGACTCGGTGAGCGCAGAGAAGGTGCCTGACAGACGTCATTTCCCTAGTGCTCTCCTCCCCAGCAGAAACGTGTGCAGGTGGTTTGGGCCTGGCCCTGAGTGTCTGGACTCCCGTCCACAGCCCCAGCTCAGGGAAGCAGCTCCCGAGCCAAGACATGTGGGAGGCGCAGGTGGCTCCGCCTGGAAGCCTAGTTTACAGCATGCGGGAAGCGAGCCTCCTCGGGAGAAGAGAAGGCAGCCCTGGTGTGTGCGGTGCATTCACTGATTTGGCGGAGCCGAGTGCGCCTCCAGTACGGCAGAGCTCCAGCTCTGCTCAGAGGCCCGATCTGGCAGAGTTCCTCGCGTGAGGCTGCTCTGCCCTGGGCGAGCCTTGGCCAGACATGCCGCACGTTAGGCCTCCTGTCCAGATAGGAGCGGGCTGTGTGAGACTGGGAGATGCTACTGGCGCCTTCCTGGCCTCAGCTCCACTCCTGCCTTTCCTTTGCACCTAGTCCCCAGGCGTTCTTTTGAAAGACATAGTTGCCGGTGGGTTGCACACTGCCAAGCGCTCCAGCAGTGAGGGCTCTATTAAAGGCAAAGGGAGGCCTACTGCAAGTCGCCTCTTGCGTTTGCTTGACCGCCCAGACTCTGCACAGCACGGAAAGCACAAGGCTCACAGGGCCCCTGGCTGGGGTCTGCAGCCCCACACACCAGAGGGGAACTCCGGGAGCGCCCAGAAGGTGCCTGACAGACGTCATTTCCCTAGTGCTCTCCTCCCCAGCAGAGACGTGTGCAGGTGGTTGGGGCCTGCCCTTGAGTGTCTGGACTCCCTTCCACAGCCCCAGCTCAGGGAAGCAGCTCCTCAGCTAAGACCTGTAGGAGGCGCGGGGCCCCCCCGCCTGGAAGCCCAGTTTATAGCATGCCGGAAGCGAGCCTCCTCAGTACAAGAGAAGGCAGCCCAGCTGCGTGCGGCTGCAATCAGTACTTTGGCGGAGCCGAGTGCCCCTCCAGTACGGCAGAGCTCCAGCTCTGCTCAAAGGCCCGATCTCTCATAGTTGCTGGCGTGAGGCTGCTGTGCCCTGGGCGCGCCTTGCCCAGACTTGCCTCGCGTTAGGCTTCCAGTCCCGAAAGGAGTAGGCTGCGCGAGACTGCGAGATGCTACTGGCGCCTTCCTGGCCTCAGCTCCACTCCTGCTTTGCCTTTGCACCTAGTCCCCAGGCGTTCTTGTGGAGGGCTTAGTTGCCGGTGGGTTGCACACTGCCATGCGCTCCAGCAGTGAGGGCTCTATTAGAAGCAATGGGAGGGCAACTGCAGGGCTCCTCCAGCGGTTGCGTGACCGCCCAGACTCAGCACAGCACGGAGAGCACAAGGCTCACAGGGCCCCTGGCTGGGGTCTGCAGCCCCACACACGCGGAAGCTGACTCGGTGAGCACCCAGAAGGTGCCTGACAGACGTCATTTCCCTAGTGCTCTCCTCCCCAGCAGAGACGTGTGCAGGTGGTTGGGGCCTGCCCTTGAGTGTCTGGACTCCCTTCCATATCCCCAGCTCAGGGAAGCAGCTCCTCAGCTAAGACTTGTAGGAGGAGCGGGGCGCCCCCGCCTGAAAGCCTAGGGCACAGCATGCGGGAAGAGAGCCTCCTCGGGAGAAGAGAAGGCAGCCCTGGTTTGTGCGGCTGCATTCACTGATTTGGCGGAGCCGAGTGCGCCTCCAGTACGGCAGAGCTCCAGCTCTGCTCAGAGGCCCGATCTGGCAGAGTTTCTGGCGTGAGGCTGCTCTGCCCTGGGCGAGCCTTGCCCAGACATGCCGCACGTTAGGCCTCCAGTCCAGATAGGAGCGGGCTGTGTGAGACTGGGAGATCCTACTGGCGCCTTCCTGGCCTCAGCTCCACTCCTGCCTTGCCTTTGCACCTAGTCCCCAGGCGTTCTTTTGAAAGACATAGTTGCCGGTGGGTTGCACACTGCCAAGCGCTCCAGCAGTGAGGGCTCTATTAAAGGCAAAGGGAGGCCTACTGCAAGTCGCCTCTTGCGTTTGCTTGACCGCCCAGACTCTGCACAGCACGGAAAGCACAAGGCTCACAGGGCCCCTGGCTGGGGTCTGCAGCCCCACACACCAGAGGGGAACTCCGGGAGCGCCCAGAAGGTGCCTGACAGACGTCATTTCCCTAGTGCTCTCCTCCCCAGCAGAGACGTGTGCAGGTGGTTGGGGCCTGCCCTTGAGTGTCTGGACTCCCTTCCACAGCCCCAGCTCAGGGAAGCAGCTCCTCAGCTAAGACCTGTAGGAGTCGCGGGGCGCCCCCGCCTGGAAGCCCAGTTTATAGCATGCCGGAAGCGAGCCTCCTCAGTACAAGAGAAGGCAGCCCAGCTGCGTGCGGCTGCAATCAGTACTTTGGCGGAGCCGAGTGCCCCTCCAGTACGGCAGAGCTCCAGCTCTGCTCAAAGGCCCGATCTCTCATAGTTGCTGGCGTGAGGCTGCTGTGCCCTGGGCGCGCCTTGCCCAGACTTGCCTCGCGTTAGGCTTCCAGTCCCGAAAGGAGTAGGCTGCGCGAGACTGCGAGATGCTACTGGCGCCTTCCTGGCCTCAGCTCCACTCCTGCTTTGCCTTTGCACCTAGTCCCCAGGCGTTCTTGTGGAGGGCTTAGTTGCCGGTGGGTTGCACACTGCCAAGCGCTCCAGCAGTGAGGGCTCTATTAGAGGCAATGGGAGGGCAACTGCAGGGCTCCTCCAGCGGTTGCTTGACCGCCCAGACTCAGCACAGCACGGAGAGCCCAAGGCTCACAGGGCCCCTGGCTGGGGTCTGCAGCCCCACACACGCGGAGGCTGACTCGGTGAGCGCCCAGAAGGTGCCTGACAGACGTCATTTCCCTAGTGCTCTCCTCCCCAGCAGAAACGTGTGCAGGTGGTTTGGGCCTGGCCCTGAGTGTCTGGACTCCCGTCCACAGCCCCAGCTCAGGGAAGCAGCTCCCGAGCCAAGACATGTGGGAGGCGCAGGTGGCTCCGCCTGGAAGCCTAGTTTACAGCATGCGGGAAGCGAGCCTCCTCGGGAGAAGAGAAGGCAGCCCTGGTGTGTGCGGTGCATTCACTGATTTGGCGGAGCCGAGTGCGCCTCCAGTACGGCAGAGCTCCAGCTCTGCTCAGAGGCCCGATCTGGCAGAGTTCCTCGCGTGAGGCTGCTCTGCCCTGGGCGAGCCTTGGCCAGACATGCCGCACGTTAGGCCTCCTGTCCAGATAGGAGCGGGCTGTGTGAGACTGGGAGATGCTACTGGCGCCTTCCTGGCCTCAGCTCCACTCCTGCCTTTCCTTTGCACCTAGTCCCCAGGCGTTCTTTTGAAAGACATAGTTGCCGGTGGGTTGCACACTGCCAAGCGCTCCAGCAGTGAGGGCTCTATTAAAGGCAAAGGGAGGCCTACTGCAAGTCGCCTCTTGCGTTTGCTTGACCGCCCAGACTCTGCACAGCACGGAAAGCACAAGGCTCACAGGGCCCCTGGCTGGGGTCTGCAGCCCCACACACCAGAGGGGAACTCCGGGAGCGCCCAGAAGGTGCCTGACAGACGTCATTTCCCTAGTGCTCTCCTCCCCAGCAGAGACGTGTGCAGGTGGTTGGGGCCTGCCCTTGAGTGTCTGGACTCCCTTCCACAGCCCCAGCTCAGGGAAGCAGCTCCTCAGCTAAGACCTGTAGGAGGCGCGGGGCCCCCCCGCCTGGAAGCCCAGTTTATAGCATGCCGGAAGCGAGCCTCCTCAGTACAAGAGAAGGCAGCCCAGCTGCGTGCGGCTGCAATCAGTACTTTGGCGGAGCCGAGTGCCCCTCCAGTACGGCAGAGCTCCAGCTCTGCTCAAAGGCCCGATCTCTCATAGTTGCTGGCGTGAGGCTGCTGTGCCCTGGGCGCGCCTTGCCCAGACTTGCCTCGCGTTAGGCTTCCAGTCCAGAAAGGAGTAGGCTGCGCGAGACTGCGAGATGCTACTGGCGCCTTCCTGGCCTCAGCTCCACTCCTGCTTTGCCTTTGCACCTAGTCCCCAGGCGTTCTTGTGGAGGGCTTAGTTGCCGGTGGGTTGCACACTGCCATGCGCTCCAGCAGTGAGGGCTCTATTAGAAGCAATGGGAGGGCAACTGCAGGGCTCCTCCAGCGGTTGCTTGACCGCCCAGACTCAGCACAGCACGGAGAGCACAAGGCTCACAGGGCCCCTGGCTGGGGTCTGCAGCCCCACACACGCGGAAGCTGACTCGGTGAGCACCCAGAAGGTGCCTGACAGACGTCATTTCCCTAGTGCTCTCCTCCCCAGCAGAGACGTGTGCAGGTGGTTGGGGCCTGCCCTTGAGTGTCTGGACTCCCTTCCATATCCCCAGCTCAGGGAAGCAGCTCCTCAGCTAAGACTTGTAGGAGGAGCGGGGCGCCCCCGCCTGAAAGCCTAGGGCACAGCATGCGGGAAGAGGGCCTCCTCGGTAGAAGAGAAGGCAGCCCAGCTGCGTGCGGCTGCAATCACTGCTTTGGCGGAGCCGAGGGCCCTTCCAGTACGGCAGAGCTCCAGCTCTGCTCAAAGGCCCGATCTGGCAGAGTTGTTTCCGTGAGACAGCTGTGCCCTGGGCGAGCCTTGCCCAGACTTGCCTCGCGTAGGCTTCCTGTCCAGAAAGGAGCGGGCTGCGCGAGACTGGGAGATGCTACTGGCGCCTTCCTGGCCTCAGCTCCACTCCTGCCTTGCCTTTGCACCTAGTCCCCAGGCGTTCTTGTGGACGTCTTAGTTGCCGGTGTGTTGCACACTGCCAAGCGCTCCAGCAGTGAGGGCTCTATTAGAGGCAAAGGGAGGGCAACTGCAAGTTTCCTCTTGCGGTTGCTTGACCGCCCAGACTCAGCACAGCACGGAGAGCCCAAGGCTCACAGGGCCCCTGGCTGTGGTCTGCAGCCCCTCACACGCGGAAACTGACTCGGTGAGCGCCCAGAAGGTGCCTGACAGACGTCGTTTCCCTAGTGCTCTCCTCCACAGCAGAGACGTGTGCAGGTGCTTGGGGCCTGCCCCTGCGTGTCTGGGCTCCCGTCCACAGCCCCAGATCAGGGAAGCAGCTCCTCAGCCAAGACCTGTGGGAGGCGCAGGGGGCCCTGACTGGAAGCCTAGTTTACAGCATGCGGGTAGCGAGCCTCCTCGGGAGAAGAGAAGGCTGCCCTGCTGCGTGTGGCTGCATTCACTGCTTTGGCGGAGCCGAGTGCGGCTCCAGTACGGCAGAGCTCCAGCTCTGCTCAGAGGCCCGATCTGGCAGAGTTTCTGGCGTGAGGCTGCTCTGCCCTGGGCGAGCCTTGCCCAGACTTGCCGCACGTTAGGCTTCCAGTCCAGATAGGAGCGGGCTGCGTGAGACTGGGAGATGCTACTGGCGCCTTCCTGGCCTCAGCTCCACTCCTGCCTTGCCTTTGCACCTAGTCCCCTGGCGTTCTTGTGAAAGGCTTAGTTGCCGGTGGGTTGCACACTGCCAAGCGCTCCAGCAGTGAGGGCTCTATTAAAGGCAAAGGGAGGCCTACTGCAAGTCGCCTCTTGCGTTTGCTTGACCGCCCAGACTCTGCACAGCACGGAAAGCACAAGGCTCACAGGGCCCCTGGCTGGGGTCTGCAGCCCCACACACCGGAGGGGAACTCTGGGAGCGCCCAGAAGGTGCCTGACAGACGTCATTTCGCTAGTGCTCTCCTCCCCAGCAGAGACGGGTGCAGGTGGTTGGGGCCTGCCCTTGAGTGTCTGGACTCCCTTCCACAGCCCCAGCTCAGGGAAGCAGCTCCTCAGCTAAGACCTGTAGGAGGCGCGGGGCGCTCCCGCCTGGAAGCCCAGTTTATAGCATGCCGGAAGCGAGCATCCTCAGTACAAGAGAAGGCAGCCCAGCTGCGTGCGGCTGCAATCAGTACTTTGGCGGAGCCGAGTGCCCCTCCAGAACGGCAGAGCTCCAGCTCTGCTCAAAGGCCCGATCTCTCATAGTTGCTGGCGTGAGGCTGCTGTGCCCTGGGCGAGCCTTGCCCAGACTTGCCTCGCGTTAGGCTTCCAGTCCAGAAAGGAGCGGGCTGCGGGAGACTGGGAGATGCTACTGGCGCCTTCCTGGCCTCAGCTCCACTCCTGCCTTGCCTTTGCACCTAGTCCCCAGGCGTTCTTGTGGAGGGCTTAGTTGCCGGTGGGTTGCACACTGCCAAGCGCTCCAGCAGTGAGGGCTCTATTAGAGGCAATGGGAGGGCAACTGCAGGGCTCCTCCAGCGGTTGCTTGACCGCCCAGACTCAGCACAGCACGGAGAGCCCAAGGCTCACAGGGCCCCTGGCTGGGGTCTGCAGCCCCACAAACGCGGAAGCTGACTCGGTGAGCACCCAGAAGGTGCCTGACAGACGTCATTTCCCTAGTGCTCTCCTCCCCAGCAGAGACGTGTGCCGGTGCTTGGGGCCTGCCCCTTCGTGTCTGGGCTCCCGTCCACAGCCCCAGCTCAGGGAAGCAGCTCCTCAGCCAAGACCTGTGGGAGGCGCAGGGGGCCCCGCCTGGAACCCTAGTTTACAGCATGCAGGAAGCGATCCTCCTCGGGAGAAGAGAAGGCAGCCCTGCTGCGTGCGGATGCATTCACTGCTTTGGCGGAGCCGAGTGCACCTCCAGTACGGCAGAGCTCCAGCTCTGCTCAGAGGCCCGATCTGGCAGAGCTGCTGGCGTGAGGCTGCTCTGCCCTGGGCGAGCCTTGCCCAGACTTGCCTCGCGGCTAGGCTTCCAGTCCAGGAAGGAGCATTCTGTGCAAGACTGGGAGATGCTACTTGCGCCTTCCTGGCCTCAGCTCCACTCCTGCCTTGCCTTTGCACCTAGTCCCCAGGCGTTCTTGTGGAGGGCTTAGTAGCCGGTGTGTTGCACACTGCCAAGCGCTCCAGCAGTGAGGGCTCTATTAGAGGCAAAGGGAGAGCTACTGCAAGTCGCCTCTTGCGTTTGTTTGACCGCCCAGACTCATACAGCACGGAAAGCACAAGGCTCACAGGGCCCCTGGCTGGGGTCTGCAGCCCCACACACCGGAGGCGAACTCCGGGAGCTCCCAGAAGGTGCCTGACAGACGTCATTTCCCTAGTGCTCTCCTCCCCAGCAGAGACGTGTGCAGGTGGTTGGGGCCTGCCCTTGAGTGTCTGGACTCCCTTCCACAGCCCCAGCTCAGGGAAGCAGCTCCTCAGCTAAGACTTGTAGGAGGAGCGGGGCGCCCCCGCCTGAAAGCCTAGGGCACAGCATGCGGGAAGAGAGCCTCCTCGGTAGAAGAGAAGGCAGCCCAGCTGCGTGCAGCTGCAATCACTGCTTTGGCGGAGCCGAGGGCCCTTCCAGTACGGCAGAGCTCCAGCTCTGCTCAAAGGCCCGATCTGGCAGAGTTGTTTCCGTGAGACTGCTGTGCCCTGGGCGAGCCTTGCCCAGACTTGCCTCGCGTAGGCTTCCTGTCCAGAAAGGAGCGGGCTGCGCGAGACTGGGAGATGCTCCTGGCGCCTTCCTGGCCTCAGCTCCACTCCTGCCTTGCCTTTGCACCTAGTCCCCAGGCATTCTTGTGGACGTCTTAGTTGCCGGTGTGTTGCACACTGCCAAGCGCTCCAGCAGTGAGGGCTCTATTAGAGGCAAAGGGAGGGCAACTGCAAGTTTCCTCTTGCGGTTGCTTGACCGCCCAGACAGCACAGCACGGAGAGCCCAAGGCTCACAGGGCCCCTGGCTGTGGTCTGCAGCCCCTCACACGCGGAAACTGACTCGGTGAGCGCCCAGAAGGTGCCTGACAGACGTCATTTCCCTAGTGCTCTCCTCCACAGCAGAGACGTGTGCAGGTGCTTGGGGCCTGCCCCTGCGTGTCTGGGCTCCCGTCCACAGCCCCAGCTCAGGGAAGCAGCTCCTCAGCCAAGACCTGTGGGAGGCGCAGGGGGCCCTTACTGGAAGCCTAGTTTACAGCATGCGGGAAGCGAGCCTCCTCGGGAGAAGAGAAGGCAGCCCTGCTGCGTGTGGCTGCATTCACTGCTTTGGCGGAGCCGAGTGCGGCTCCAGTACGGCACAGCTCCAGCTCTGCTCAGAGGCCCGATCTGGCAGAGTTTCTGGCGTGAGGCTGCTCTGCCCTGGGCGAGCCTTGCCCAGACTTGCCGCACGTTAGGCTTCCAGTCCAGATAGGAGCGGGCTGCGTGAGACTGGGAGATGCTACTGGCGCCTTCCTGGCCTCAGCTCCACTCCTGCCTTGACTTTGCACCTAGTCCCCAGGCGTTCTTGTGAAAGGCTTAGTTGCCGGTGGGTTGCACACTGCCAAGCGCTCCAGCAGTGAGGGCTCTATTAAAGGCAAAGGGAGGCCTACTGCAAGTCGCCTCTTGCGTTTGCTTGACCGCCCAGACTCTGCACAGCACGGAAAGCACAAGGCTCACAGCGCCACTGGCTGGGGTCTGCAGCCCCACACACGCGGAGGCTGACTCGGTGAGCGCCCAGAAGGTGCCTGACAGACGTCGTTTCCCTAGTGCTCTCCTCCCCAGCAGAGAGTTGTGCAGGTGGTTGGGGCCTGCACTTGCGTCTCTGAGCTCCTGCCCACAACCCAGCTCAGGGGATGCAGACCCTAAGCCAAACCTGCAAGAGGCGAAGGTCGGCTCGCCTGGAAGCGGAGTGCACAGCATGAGGGGAATAGAGCCTCCTCGGAGGTAGATGAGACAGCATAGCCGCGTGGCGCTACAAGCCCTGGTTGGTCAGAGTCAAGTGCTCCTCCTCTAGGGCATAGCTCCAGGTCTGCTCAGAGGCCCGATCTGGCAGAGTTCCTGGAGCGAGGCTGCTCTGCCCTGGGCGAACCTTTCCGAGACGTGCCTCGCTGCTAGGCTCTTGCCCATGAAGTAGCAGGCTGTGCGAGGCTGGTATATCCCACGGGCACCTTCCTTGCCTCAGCTCTGATCCTGCCTTGCCTTTGCAGGTAGGCCCCAAGCGTCCTTGGGGAGGAGTTAGGGGCCGGTGGGTTCCACATTGCCACGGGCTAGAGCAGTGAGTGCTCTGTCAGAGGGAATGGAAGGGCAACTGCTTGGCTCCTTCAGTTGTTGCTTGGCTGCCCAGACATGTGCCGCACGGAGAGCACCATACACCCAGGGCCCCTGGCTGGGATCTGCAGTCCCCAGACTCGGAGACTCACTCCGTGGGCGCCCTGCAGGTGCCTGACAGATGTATATTCCCTAGCGCTCTCGTCCCCAGCAGAGACGTGTGCAGGTGGTTGGGGCCTGCCCCTGCGTGTCTGGGCTCCCGCCCACAGCCCCAGCTCAGGGGAAGCAGCCCCTGAGGTAAGACCTGTAGGAGAAGCAGGAGGCCCCTGCCTGGAAGCCAAGTGCGCAGCATGAGGGGAAACGAGCCTCCTCGGGGGAAATGAGGCAGCCCAACCGCGTGCAGCTGCAAGCCCAGTTTGGGCGGAGTCAAGTGCGCCTCCACTACTGCAGAGCTTCAGCTCTGCTCAGAGGCCCGATCTGGCAGAGTTCCTGGCGTGAGGCTGCTCTGCTCTGGGCGAGCGTTGCCCAGACTTGCCTCGCTGCTAATGTTAGTTCCCAGGAAGGAGCAGGCTGCGCGAGGCTCGGAGACACCACTGGCGCCTTCCTGGCCTCAGCTCCGCTCCTGCCTTGCCTTTGCACCTAGGCCGCAGGCGTCCTTGTGGAGGTTTTAGGGGCTGGTGTGTTTCACACTGCCAAGGGCTCCAGCAGTGAGAGCTCTGTTCGAGGGAAGGGAAGGGTATATTTGGAGTACAATCCTTTATCAGATATGAGGCCCACACCCTCAGCCTGAACCCTCACCCCGAACCCTTACCCTCACCCACACCCTCACCCTGAACCCTCACGCCTCACCCCTCACCCTAACAAGTTGGGGGGCTCTTCCCCAAACTCTAACCTTAACCCTACTGCCGGGGTCCAGCCCCAGTGGATCCAGGGTGATTTGAAGTTGGGGGCGGAGCCGGCGTCTTTAGAAAAATACATATTTAATCACAGATATAGAGAGATTAGAAATGGTTAGTGCAGTAGGAAGATTAGTGAAGAAAAGGAGGCTGAATAACTTAGATTACGTGGAATAGCATCCATGCTCCAGATGGGAATTCAGCCAGAAAAATGGGAGCAAGAAAGAAGTGACATGGGGGAATCAGTCTTTCCGGAAACTGATCCGATTTCTTTATTTTTGGGTTTGCTTATATACCTTTTGTTACACATAGGGATGAATACAGAGTCACGTGGGGGTCAGCAGTCCTGACCTTTATCAAAATCACGTGCTTCACATAAATGTATAAAAAAGGTCTTAGGGATACTACATCATCTTCTGGCCATGAGTGAGACCTGCTGACATTTTATGATCCTTTCTTTCTGATAACCAAAAAACTTATTTTTTCCAAGTGTGTTTTTTCTCAAACCAGGCACCACCCTCCAAATAAAGCTGCATTCCTATAGGGTGTGGGTGTAGTGAGTTACAATCAAGAAAGGAATTTACTTAACCCAAGGTTAACAGGATTCATCTTAAAGGTTAATACTTATTTCTCCTATATGTTAGTTATATTCATTAGAAGGGTAGGGAACATGGAGATTTAGCAGCAAACATCAGCCCAACAAATGAAAATCCTTTCACCAATGCTCCCCTTAAGATCTATTTAGTCTTAAGATATGATAAAGTTACATTCTTACATAGCAAGGATACAGTGATTTGTAGCAAAGTCCAGTGGTCTATTACAAAAGAGAAAATCCATTAGCTAAAAAGTCTAGTATTGCTAACATCAAAAACGACTGTATTTCCTTTTCTATATTCCAAATACATTGATTAATATATTCCCAAGTGCCTAAGGATATGGAGGCCTGGCGGCAATCATTGACTCAACAAGAAGAAAAAGCCCTATGCTAATTAAGACTCTCCAAAACTCTGTGCTGTTTATGGTTAAGAGGTAGTAAACAATCATGTGGCAGGAGTATGGATAATCCTGTCACACAAGCTAGTCTGTCAGCAGAGAGGTTTGACCTGAGACATCCTTGTCCCACCCAGAGCAGGGAATTAGCAGCAATTATTGACACAACAAATGAAAAAACCCTTCACCAATATAATTCCTAACCAACCCATTATACTAATAATTTCTAACTCCCCAAAATAATTTGCCTTTAGAAAGTCTAAAACATCTCGTGCCTCTCAGATTGGGAGGCTGTAAATCACATGTGGCTGGACTAACCTAAACAGGTGGGCTAGATAACCTTCAGAGCAGTCCGGAAGCTGAAACACTCTTGTCACGCCCAAGAATTTTTATTGCCTTGGAGCTGCAGGTTTACTCCTTCTCCGAGAGAAACGGTTATTGGGGAGAGCCCCCTGTAAAGTCAGAGGTGTAGGTGAGAGCATAAAACAGAGTCTGGTTTTGGGGTAGATGCTCAGGAACAGGGGGTTTCCTGAGGCTTGATCACGCCTTTGCATATGCCAAGCCTTCTTCCTCATGACCTTTGCCATGGGCGGAGTTCCTCACGCTGGCCCCCGACACCCTATCCACATCCTAAACCTAACCCACATCATAGTCACGCCCTCAACCCTATACTTACCCTTGAAGCACGTACCCGCCTCATCTTCATTTTTGACACTTCCCATGCATAACAAAAGACAAGGTCGTAATGTTTCAAACATGGATCCAAGACCCATTATCCACATAAAAAGAATATACATACTCTGATCACATCATTTAAATCTCTTGCATCACCAAAATACCTCTCCACCACGTATCCAATCGCCATTGATGGATCACATCTATCTCATACATTTCATAACTTAGCAATCAAATACGCAGCAGTAATCTGGGTAATTATATACACAAGATATATTTATACCATAAATATTTCAACACATTCCACTTTCTACGATGAATTCAATCTTCACAAAAGTAGGATGAACAGCACCTGTTTCCACTAGGATCCATATCATTGCACAAAGTGACAGTGAGCGTGAAAATCTTAATGATGACCACCAGTAAGAAGGTCAGCACGGTTGATATCACAGATTTTTCAGTGTTCCAATACAAGTTCTACCCAAATCCATAAGGAGAGACGTACGCATAGGAAACTACACATTGAAAGCAAGTCTATTGAGATAAATATTGGACATCAATTGTGTGAATCTTTAAGGCATAACTGCAGACATTCTTCAGACATTCTTCAAATTCATAAAATGACAACAAAGTATGGCTATGTACAATCCATTCGGTTTTATAAACCACTCATGAATAACCTCACAAGCCATTGAAAACCAGATGACAATTTCAAATAGCTTTGATCTACAAACAAGGCTGTAAGACAGAAAGTCAAAATCGAAATACATGAAGTAAATCCTCAATAGACAGGAAAACATCCCATGGTAGTGAAGTCAATTAACATTAGTTATTAGGGCTTTCATGCACAGACTCATTTCCGATCGATGTGATCTCAATTCATATTTGGCAAAATATACGAAAGCTGATCTTAACAGTCATATTATTTTTCTTTGTACCCCTAAAAAGAAAAATGAACATGAAAAACTAAATTAAACTTGGAGACTCACATTTCCCAATCGGTATACAAAGCAATGGCATGTCAAACTTTCTAATTCACATATGCATTTAAATGAAATTGGATGAAATACCCCTAAATTAACACATACTTCTATGCCCAATGTTTCACAAGGCAGAAAACACTCAATGAATGAAACTGAGAGGGTAACAGCCAGGAAGGCCAGGGGTCTCCAAAGGGAGGAAACGGGGTGCAAGTGTCAGACAGTTGTTATCTGTCACTTCCCAGGCAGGAGGAAACAAGCTGTTCTCTTTCTTCCCCTTCTCGATACAAATTTAAAAAGAGGTTTTCTCTTACAATTCTGGGTTGCTATAATGACACCTGGTTCCACCTGAACTTCACTTTTCTCATACTTTGAGCTGACCAAGGCATTTTTCTTATGGAAAGGTTTGCCTTAAGCTATGTGAATGTACTATGTATTTACCCTAGACTCTATCTTCAAGGAGGTTCTGCCTAAAGGCTCAGAACTGACTTGACAAACCAATTAGCTTTACTCATACATGGTTCTCCTGATCTATGTGAATGAAGCTATCTATTTGCTCATATCAATCATTTTATGGCCCAGGATGACTGACCTGGTGCCACGGTCATCTCCATATATCTTGTGGGTGAGGGGTCTGCTGCCATTCCTTTCTCTAATGAGTAGACTGCTAGTAGCTAGATAACATGCAGCTAAAGATGAGTAGGGGGCACTCTTTCTGCCCCCTTCTGATGTCTATGTCAGAAGCTTTCTCTCTTTTATACTTTCATAAAACGTTGCGACACAAAAGCTCTGAGTGATCAAGCCTCATCACTGGCCCCAGGTTGAATTCTTCCTCTAAGGAGCCCAAGAATTCAAGCATCTTTCCCGGTTAGACAACAACCTTTAAAAACAATGGTCTTTTCAAAAAAAAATGATGATAAGTGATGAGTATGCAGATGTCTACGAATGAAATGGGACCCATATGTCAAACCACATAAAAATATATCTTCCCTCAACATACATATAACACAATCAGGCCTTCATATGCATCGATTCGCCAACTATCAACTCATACAAATATGGATGTAAAATATCACAATACATTCCAAAGTTGAAAAGTGATGGATATTGACTTTCGCCCGCTGGTGATTCTTTTTATGTCATCTCCATTATATTAGCTATGACAATGAAGCATGTGCTGTGCTAAGTCACTTACATTGTGTCCAACTCTTTGGGATCATATGGACTAGGCCCCACCAGGCTCCTCTCTCCATGAGATTCTCTAGGCAAGGATACTGGAGTGGGTTGCCATGCTCTCCCTCAGGAGATCTTCCTGCCCCAGGGATAGAATCCATATCTCCTATGTCTCCTGCATGGGTATGTTCCGCATGTTCTTTACCACTAGAACCACCTGGGAAGCCCCAAGACACATGAACATCAGTGGATTTGGGGATCCACGGGCCATATACAGAACCATTCCTCCAACAAAACTGAAGAATGACTTTAAAATCTCAAACAAAACATGAGTGTATGTGTTCACAAACTTCACGGAGCAAGGGTTTCTTCGATCTGAAAACTGGCATCGATGAAGGATTGTGTGAAGAATGCTTCCAAGTCTATTTGGCAAACACAACCTAAGTTGGCTATATTTAGTCCTCAGATGAATGGAATGTCATGAGTACTGGTCGTTTCAAATAAGTAGCATGTGAAGCTGTTTACACTTATTGGGATGCGTGGTAGGCCACATTCACACATTTCAGTAGCATTGGTGCCAAAACGATACATTTCTCAGGGGAAGCTTCTACATGGACTCTTGGGATCAGAGCTCTAACTCATACACACATGCTTTTCCTTTTAAAATGATCCTGCATGATACGCAAACAAAACACTGGATGAACACCTAGACGGTGAGCTCTGTACTAAATGATTTTAAAGCCAGTAGATGGAATGAGCTCATGAGGAAGACTACAAACGAGTCATCTTCTTCAACTTGGTCAAACTGCTCATAGTCATACAAGTGAATGAAAAGTTGAGCCTGTTGTCATTCAATCTGTTTAAAAGAAATAGAATAATACAACAAATTAGTAAATCTTGTTTTCTTAATAAACATTGTATGATTTCTGCACAGCTTTGTTACTGGCATGAATAGAATATCTACAATAATAATTTGTCACAGTGAAATGGATTCACATTCGCTATCGAGTCACATCTATAATTGATGCCATAGCTGTTTGATACTATTGCTTGAATGAATGCAACTTATGTGACTTCACAAACTACAAACACGACTAACATAATAGCTATTATAAAACCTTGAGTGACATGAGCGTGAAGACGTAGTAGAGTTGCTCTCAAGAATAATGATACTATTATTCACTGCAGCCATAGTACTGGAATCTGTACATTCACACCCCTGCAAAAGAGACGGAAAGGATAGAATAATAATAAAGGAACTTCATAACTATATTCCTACTGTAAACATTCACCACGACGTTTTCTTTTAAACTGACTCTCATATTTGGTCTACTGTAACCTCTTCTGTGTTCATTTTATGCTAAACTTATTGCTAACAGTAAAATTACCATACGAGCTCTAATTAATTTTTTTTTTACTTGCAAAGCTAGTGATAGAACCAAAGGCCAATATCTACATCAAACAGGAGGAACGGAATGGAAACTGTAAACAATTTTATGGAATAACATTTCCGTGCTCCTACTCAGTCAAACAGACATTCAAAAGGATGTGATTTTTCTGACAGTTTATTTCGGAAACTTGGAAGTGGATGACTGCAAACAATAAAACGAATAATATATTGATACATAATATTAATAATATACACTGGGTCATTCTTTTTTCTGTTCTGCCACAGCTAACTGACTGGAAGTCAGTTGTCGTAACTACTACTAACATAAGACCCTCACCGATAAGTGAAGATATATAGGAAAATCCATAATAGATCCAAAAACCATCAAAGATAGAATGGTAATAAAAAAATACAGTGACAGTTTAGTTGGTATAAGAAACAGGATGATTATGAAAGCAAAGCCAACAATCATGGATAGGCCATGGAAGCCCGTGGCTGTCACGAGTGTTGACTTGGATCCTTCATCTCAGGTTGTTAAAAGTGCATGGTAAAATCCAGAGGTTTGCAGCAGTGGTAACCTCCTGAACAGACTGAAATAAACAGGGTTTCCAGAATATCCTGACGATTTCCATCTACTAGGCTGTGGTGAGCTCAAGCAATACATACTCCAGAGGACAGAAGACAGACAGGTTGGGAACACGTCTACTGCACTTAGGGAGAAAGGGAATGTTGCTACTCAGCCTAGTCCAAGTGTAGAAGCAACACCTCGGTGATTCGACCTTTAAAGACTCGATACATATGAGAACGACTGGTATGAAGAAACCTTCAGAAGTGCCTTCTCAGACCTCCTCCCATCATAAGCACAAGCATAATGAAAACACTGAGTTTTCATGGTCTCACGCAAAATTAGACTCACTTATGACTTTGCTTTGAGAAGAGTTGAACTACTCATTGTTAAAGAGAAATGATCCTTTCTTCTCTGAAGATCTGTGAATCATTCATAGGGTGTGGTGAATAAACTACTTACGGATCTAATACATAAAAATGCAATAGGCTAAGCACAGAGATGTTTTTCTCCCTTTCTCAAAGGACGGAACATTTTGTATTTGCACTGATTTTATGTCTTGACTTCATGTACAATTATACAGTGATTTTTTTAGTTGACATACAATAGGACTAAAAATATTGATATAATACTAATAACTCATGTTGGTATGTGTGGTTGTCACATAGGATTCACAGGAGATTTAAATTCACAGTTGTCAATGTAAAGGATGAATGCTATTTAGCTTCTTCGTGAATCTAGACCACGAATGAAGAGTTTTCCTCAACATATTTCACTGAGGGAAATACAAGGATGATAGGCATAATACTATGCTTCGACTCATGGATATCTAAGCATTGCTCACAATACAGATCTGATTTTCGAAATCAGGGTTCTTTCAGTGTCCTTGAACAGCATTTGTTTTTCTGTATACAGAAGAAAAAAACTCCTGAGTATCAAACTTGTTCACATAAAACATGTGTATGAATTGTTACCTTCCTGAAACAGGGATCAAACCCACATCACTTTCACCTCCTGCACTGGTAGGCAGATTATTTATTTATCAACTGCGCCACCTGGGAATCGACATACATTTCAAGGACCACTGCCATCAGCTTCTACTGTTCATGACCAAAGTAGGAGAAACAACATTGGAAGAAGTACTCAAAAGGGTACTCATAGGAAGTACTCGTAAGTCAAGGAACTGTTATACGGGGTACTCTCGTTATTACTCGGACAAGTCAGTTCCTCCGATGATGATGGCTATAACTGAAAAATTACTACAAATGCGTGGGATGCGATGTCTACATGATAAATGTGTTCCTCTTACACTATTGCTTCAGGGATGCCTACTCCAGCATGAAGGACTGCACTGCAAGGGACGCCTGCTATTCCAGCTCAAGCAACAGATAGTGAAGTGCAGATCATTGTCCTTTGTTGAAAATAATCAGCAGTTTGTCAACATAGGGAACATGCCGGAGGAACCCTCGGGATGGAACTCTGAAAACAGGTTGGGCCCTCTTTTTGCCAAGCCCTGCGATAAAATACAAATCAGAAAAAGAAAAATAGCATCGGTTTGGTCAGGACTTCCTCATCTTTTCTTTCTCGGTAGCAGGAAGCAGACATTGAGGCCAGAGGACGGCAGGGTTTCACTGTGAACTAACGTTGGGTGGGGTGGAAGCTCATCTCTCTAGTAAGAATGTGGCTCAATAAAACGGAATTTCATTCGCTTCATGGACATAGAGTTCTACAATCCTTCATTAAGGAATTCAATAAGTTATATTTCCTTCTACCTTCACAATCTCTTGGTTTACAAGAATGTCAATTGCTAGTCCAGCACTTATACGATGAGCGTTACAGGTAGTATTAGTGTATAAACGAGGAGGAGCAATGGCAGGAAGTTTACTTATTCTCTGTTTGAATTCTTGATTTTTTATATAATTTTTTATAACATCCTTACAGATGTGGATATTTTAGTGACATGTATAAATACACGTTGAGTAGTGCTATGATAACTCATAGTGTTGGCACAATAAATATCATGCTTACTATGTGCTTTTCATATATTCCTTTTGAGATTCTCTTCCATGATACATTATCAAAAGATATTTAATAGTTTCCTAAACTGTACAGTAGGTCCTTGTGGCTTCTTTTATATATAGGAATGTATTTGTTAATAATTCAAACAAAAACTGGTACACAGATATTCACAGTTACATTCACAATAGCTCAAAGGTAGAACTCATTCAAGTGTCCGTTGGTGGGAGACTGAATATGCCACACAAGGTATATTCAGAAGCTTGAACGGTATTCCACCATACAAAAAAGTACATGAAATGGTGCTGCCACTCTGCAAGACATTACAGAAATGACTCCAAAAGGAACACATGGAATAAATACATAGTTTGATTCCAGTTCATGCTATGTACCCAAAAGGATTGGGAAAGGGGGCTGAAAAAATGGATACTTCTTCAGTCATACTGACAACAGCATGATTCACACTGGCAAACAAACAGAAGTAATCTAAGTGTCCATGGCAACCAATTCCATAAACAAACTGTGGTATACCCACAATGGAATCTGATTCGGCCCTTCAAAGTCAGTAATTCTGACAATGCGACAATGTGGACAAACCTTATGGTCATTAGATTAAGTGAAATAAACCAGACCAAGAAAAAGACAAACGTTCTGTGATTCCACTCATATGAGATATCCAAACGAGTCAAATCTGTCAGAAATAGCAGAAAGTGATTCCGACCGATCAAAGAGAGTTCATGTTTCATGGACCTCAGTTTCCCTTGGAAAAACTGACTTCCCGTGATATCTCCAAAACCAATTAGACAAATAATTGGAAGCTATATCCAGTCAAATGAACGTAGACGTAATGTTACAGTGTACACCAAACTCACTCAAACTTCTCAACAGACAAAAGGCAAAACTGTATCTATGGTACTTCAGCTTAGCTTAAAACTGTATCTACAGTACCTCACTTCTGCTTTTAAAATGTAATAACAGCAACAACACACTAAAGTCTATCCAAAAAAGGATATAAAACATATATCACCTCAACTTTAAACCATTAGAAATTTAAACTGTGAAAAACCTTATTCACAAAACTTAAACACAAGCCACAGGAAAATATATTGATAAAATACATATCTGATAAAGGATTGTACTCTAAATATACCAAAAAATCTAGAACAATCTGGTAAACAATGTATACACCTAAACACCTGGCCTACAGAAATATCAAGATAGTAAATAAGCCTATGAAAAAGACTCAAAATCACATATCATGAGGAAATGACAAACTAAAATAACAGGGAGGTAGCACTGCACACCTATTAGATCCAGTAAACTCAAAAAAGGGGGTAGGGCACAGCTTCTCCGGCGGCTCAGTGGTGAAGAATCTGCCTGACAATGCAAGACACGCTAGTTCGATCCCTTACCCCAGAAGATCCCACATGCCACAGAGAAACATAGCTGGATTTTTCCACAGCTAAACAAGGCTCACCTGTGATCTGAATACTACATGTCTAGCACTTACTAAACAGCTTTGAAAACATGTCCAGAAAAAAAGTATCACATGATTATATACAACATCTCTACTTGTAATAACTAAACACTTTCAAAGATCAGGATGTCTTCAGTAGATGACAGTGTAAACAAATGGGGATACATCCGAAGTGAAGGGGAGCAAATGCTACCACAAAATATACCACCTCAGCATGAGAATTAGTTGGACCCAATTAACTTTTATTGTTTAGAGGACACATGATCGTCTCTGAAACCCAAGTTCAAGACAGCTCTTCTGTGAGTCACATTTACCACAGAAATCTCATTTCAAAGGAATCCTCTCTATATGCCAGATAGAAGGATGAGACACAGTCTTTTGAAACTCTTTTTTCTTTTCTATCCATAGGGAAAGCTAAGCCATAAATCTGCACAACAACCATACCCTTCCTTTCCTTTGGTTGTATTTTTTAAATATTTGTTTCTTTTTTAATTTGCCTGCACCAGGTCAACCTTCATTGAGGCAAGCCAGATATTTAGCTACAGCATGCAAATTCTCCACTGTGGCATGGGAGATCTAGTTCTTGGATCAGGGAATGAACCTGGGCCTCCTTCTTTGGGAGTGTCCAGTCTCAGCCACTGGACCACCAGGAAGTGCCTGTTTTGTTTTTAGATGAAGGTGGAATCTAAGGTGATATCTTGGGCCATTTCAGTCACTGACTCAGTTTCCTGAGTTTCTCCAAAGCACGCAAAAGGTGCACATTATTAAACTGGTTTGCAAAACAAGAAAAGGTTGTCTGCTACAACACTGTATGCTTACAAATATCTAAACGGTAAATGGCATATTATTTATTTTTAATTACTATGGGGGGAGAAAGAATGCAGGATTCATACATGTTACAACAGGAAGAAATATTAAAACCATCTTCAGTGAAAAAAAATCCATATAGGAAAGGCCACCCAGAACCCTTATTCACCATGTCTGCTTTCAATCCATCAAGTTTGTCCAAATAACTGAAAATCTCGGTAACACTCTAAATAACGAAAAAAGGATGAAGATGGAAACAAAAGATATACTCATACACTTGAACAATTGCTAAAAGTGGAAGCGGGGCTGTGGATTACATTATAATGTAGATACCATATGATTTCCTGATTTTGGAGATTATGTGCTGGTTCTGCAGAAGGTACCCATTTTGGATAAAACACAGAGAGTATTTTAGATGATGTGGCAAATGCTAGCACTTGTTCCCATTGCTAGGCATTTTCTGTACATTTTAAATGACTGGAAAGTATACTAGGTTTCAAAACAACCATGCCAATACCACAAAAGACATTTAGAGTAGACAGGCAGGAAACTTTCTTACACAGGCCAAGACTTACCCAGACGAAGTTCAAGGGAAGCTGCGATGCTCACTGCTCTTGAAGGAGTCCACGTGGAATGAAGAAGTACTGTGGGAAGTCTATTAGTAACCACCATGTCTTGGGTCCTCTGGATGACCTACTGCAGGAGAAACAGATTTGACAGATAAAATGTTCCACATAACTTCACAAAAAGTTGTTAGACTACATTCAGTAAAGCTGAATCATTTCGGATCAATTTACAATCCTATAAAATACTACCATTTACAGTCCAAAAATCACTTGCATTTCTATACACTAATAACAATCAGAAAAAAAAAATTAAGAAAATCCCACTTAAATAAAACATCTAGCAACAAACTTAATCAAGAACATGAAAGACCAGTAGTCAGAAAACTAGAAAGCACTCATAAAGAAACCAAAGAAAACACAAATACACAGAAAATTATCCCACGCTCATGCACTGGAACAATGAGGAATTAAAAGGTCCATTCCAACCAAAGTCATCAACAAATACAGTGACTGCAATCACAAAATAATATTCGATGGCATTTTTCACAGAAATAGAAATAGTCCTAATATTAGACTGCTAATGTTGAACAGGACCTTAAATGGCCAAAAAGACTCTGAGAAAGAGGAACACAGCTGGAGGCATCTTCCTATCCCTCTTCAAACTACATCACGGAGCTGGAGTGACCACCACAGTGAGGAACTGGCAGGAACACAGACACATGGACTCCAGGAGAGAAGAGAGAGCCCAGAAACGAACCCACATGTACATGGTCAATTCCTGAAAATCAAACCAGGAACGAGCAAAGAGGAAAGGACAGTCTTCTCATGAAACAGTGACAGGAAAACGGCCACCTACACGGAAGAACATCAGTGTTCATCCTCTACATCATCTAATGCAAATCTAACTAAAAACCCACCGTTTTGCACACGGAGCTCTTTCCCCCTGAGTCCTCTGAGATGGACCTCCAGTCAGCCCTCAGCTGGACACAAGAAACGTCTACTCGGTCCTCATTTTTCGCTCTGGCAGCGCCTCCCTGCTGGTGGGCACTGAGGCAACCCTGCTCCTCTCAGCCTGGATGCAGCCCTGTTATCCAGAAGCCTGAGCCCTGATGGTCCTGAGGAGACAAAGCTCCCGCCAGCTGCTCACGGAGCAGAGTCTAAAGGCAAAGCGTCCTGTGCCCGCGGGTCAGAAGGGGGTTTGGCGCCCCCTGCGGGCCACAAGAGAAGAGCGGGCAGCCCGGCGCTCACAGACCTCAGAGGGCTCACCCAGAAGCAGCTCTGCTGCGAGCACTCAGACTGGAAGCCCAAACTGAAATGGAGCAGAATAGCCCCATGACCCTCCGCAAAACATGGCTAAGGAACAATCAGAGCCTGTATGGAATGCAGCCATAAAAAGGAACACATTTGAGTCTGTTCTAATAAAGGGGAGGGAGTCAGTCAAAGAGAGAAAAACATGGAATCTAGAAGGATGGTACTGACGAGTCTGTTCACAGAGCAGCAATGGAGATCCAGACATGGAGAACAGATTTACAGACAAGGGTGGGGAACAAGAAGGAGAGGGTGAGATGAATGGAGAGCGCAGCATGGATGCAGGTACAGCAACATTTGTAAATAGACAACCAATGGGAATTTGCTGTATGATTCAGGGAACTCAAACTGGGGCTCTGTAGTGACCTAGAGAGGTGGGAATGGGTGTGAAGTGGGAGGGAGATTCAAGAGCAAGAGGACATAGGTACACCTAATGTGGATGCATGACAAATCAAACCAATATTGTAAAGCAATGATCAATCAACTAAAAAGTAATAACTCTTTAAAAAAATATGAACATAAACACAAACTTTGCAACAAGGTAACTCCATTTTAAAAACTATAGAAATTTTAGAAAACTACAAAAGTTCTACATGAACTTTGGTCTGGTGATCAGGTCTAACATACACACAAAAAGGCAACTTACCAAATTATGAATATAAATTATTTAAAACATTGCCTTTTATCATTTCATACATTTACCCTGTGGAGGACCTTACTCGAGAGAACCAAAAACAAACGGTTAAATGAACCACGGACCACCCACCCTGGCCAGGCGACAGAGAAAAGAAAACACTTGCAGGAGTCATCTTACAACAGGAGGTCCTGGGAAGGAACAAGGAACGAACAAGCTACCACCAAGCAGAATTCTGGAGAGGTCAGGTGATGGGAGGCTCCAGTTCAGAGGTCCTACCAACCTCCCAGGATCCACTTCTCTGGAATCCATCTCGGCTGAGTGGTGGGTGTGCCCCCAAGAAGGATCCCAATTCAGAATGCCTGGCAAGAGACAAACCAGAAATGAACCCAATGACCATAAAACCTGAGACTGTGAGCCACGTGACAGAGTGGTTCTCTCCGTTTCCCTCACCCTCCTGCCCTCCACCCCGGCAGCCCTTCCCAAGAAAGCCTCTCGCTTGGACAGCACTCCTCTCCTCAGACAACTCATTGCCCAGTGTCAGACAAGAACTCACTCTCAAGCCCTGGAAGGGATCCCCCTTCCTTCATCAAAAGCAATATCCAGGAGAAAATATCTTCAAAACGCTATCTTGTAGAGAAGGAAATGGCAATGGCAGCCGCTCCAGTACCATTGCCTGGAGAATCCCATGGACAGAGGAGCCTGGTAGGCTGCAACCCCGGGGTCACTAAGAGTCGGACACGACTTCACTGAGTGACTTCACTTTCACTTTTCACTTTCCTGCACTGGAGAAGGACATGGCAGCCCACTCCAGGGTTCTGGCCTGGAGAATCCCGGGGACAGAGGAGCCTGGTAGGCTGCTGTCTATGGGGTCACGCACAGTCAGGCACGACTGAAGCGACACAGCAGCAGCAGCAGAGAAGGAAATGGCACTACCTGCAGTACTCTGGTCTCAGAAATTCCAGGGACAGAGGAGCTTGGTGGGTACAGTCCAAAAGCAGGGCATTTCTGATGGCAGGAAACAGTCCCAGGGAAGCTGAGGTGCTCACCAAAGGCCCCAGAGCTTTGGATAGCACACCAGAGCTGTGGCTGAGGATTCCCAGCTGCCATGCCTCTTGATCCTGGCCTCCTTCACTAGATACATGTGTGGAAAATGAGAATCTAAAATATGCCCTGGTGGTTCCATAGTAAAGAATCCACCTGCCAGTGCTGGAGATGCATGTGCGATCCCTAGGATGGGAAGATCCCACATCCAATGGAGTCTGTGTGCCACAACTGCCGAGCCTGTGCTCTAGATCCTGGAAGCCACGATGCTGAGTTCACATGCTGCAGCCACTGAAGCCCGTGAGCCTGTGCCCCTCAACAAGAGGAGACACTGCAGTGAGAAGCCTGCAAACCACTAGTTATGGCCCATGCTCACCAAAACTAGAGAAAAGCCCACACACAAAGATGCAACACAGCCAACAATAAATAAAACTCTTTTCCTAAAAAAAGGCATATCTGACAAAGAAACTGTACTCGAATTGTCCAAGAACACTAGAGCAAACAAGCCCATTCATAATTGGTAGCGACTGAAATAGACACCTGGCCACTGAGGGTATACAGATAGTAAACTATCATACAAAAACATCCTCAAGATACTGGTGCCATGCACGCAGAGCCCCCTTTGAAAGACAATCTGACAGTTTTTTTTCAGTAACCACGTGGGACAAGCACTGAATTCTGTGTATGACAAGCGGTGGAAGCCAGGTATCTTACCATTGGAATGCAAAGTTACAGATAAACAAAAGGAAACGTTACAATGTCCATGTCGTGGTGGATCGGGCTGGAGACATCATCACAAATTACCTTTAACTGAATATGTTCAAAGGTGAGCTGGAATACATGTATATATATATATCCATGTATTGTCAGCTGAGCATATTGAGCTCCTACATGTATGTTTTAAATATCATTCTCTAATAAAAGGGAACAGAAAACATCTCCGATGGCCCGGTGGTAAAGAATCTGCCTACCGATGCAGGGAACACGGGTTCAATCCCTGTGTAGAAGATTCCACACGCCCACGGACAACGAAGCCTTTGAACAACTCTTGAAGTTTGCATGCTCCAGAGCCCAAGTTCTGCAAACAGAGAAAGCACTGCAATGAGAAGCCATGGCACAGCAACTAGAGGGTTGCCTCTGCTCACTACAACTAGACAAACTAGCAATAAAGACCCAGCACAGTCAAAAATAATGTAATGTTAAAAAAAGGGACAGTTCTTTGAAGAAATGACTGAGACTAGGGGTGAGACTGTAAAAATATGAGCCAGGGTCATCTTAAATTATGAGAAATTAAAGAAATTAAAGACAACTATCAAGCTGTCCAAACTGATAAAAATGAACGATGACACAGTGTTATCTGTATACACCAGCAAATAACAATCTGAAAAGGAAGTTAAACAAACAATTCCCTTTCAATCATGTCAACATTAATAAAAGACTTTGCTATGGACAGAATGAGGATGACAAGACTGGCACACTGCAAATGATACATGATTGCTGAAAAATACCCTAAAGACATGGACAGATACTCCATAGCGATGAGAAGACTTCAGTTGGCAATACCGTGGAATGCATCTTCAATCTGAAATGAAGATTCAATATGAATTACAAAAGGCTGAAAGGTGGTTGCTAAACCACAAAAGATGCCAGCATTCTTGGCCTCCAGAGGAGAATTCCATCCAGGGCAAGTGACGAAGCTTGATGGCTCAGAGGTTTTCTGTTATAAAGTTTTATTAAAGTATAAAAGAGATCGAGAGAGCTGCTGACGTAGACATTAAAAGGGGGAAGAAAGAGGACCCCCTGCTAGTCTTTAGCCAGATGTTATACAGCCACTAGCATGAAAGAAAAGACAATGTCTCAGAGAATGGCACCAGGCCCCTCACCCACAGCATGCATTGAGATAACACTGGCAGCAGATGAGTCGTCCCAGGCCATAAAATGATGGACATGAATCTTGAAGAAAGGCAGATTTCCAAGCAAATATATAGTTTCATTCACATAGATTAAGAGAACAAGGTATGAGTAAACATACTGGTTTGTCAAGTCGTTTCTGAGCCTTTAGGGGGAACTGACCTGAAGACAGAGCCTTGGGTAAATAGTACATTAACATAACTTAAGACAAACATTTCCATACCTTAAGACAAACATTTCCATAAGAAAAAGGCATTGCTTAGTTCAAGGTTTGAGAAAAGTTAAATTCAGGTGGAGCCAGGAGTTGTCCTGGCAACACAGAATTTTCCGAGAAACCTCCTTTTAAATTTGTATCAAGATGGAGAAAAAAAAATGCAACACTGTTTTGTCTCCTCCTGCCTCTTAAGAGAGAGAAAAAAACGTCTGACACTTGCAGTCTATTTTCTCTGTCTGGAGACCCCTGGCCTTCCTGCCTGGTATCCGCTCCAGGCCTTTAGGAAGCAATACACTAAGCTGCTTGGGAAAACCGCGCGGGTCTGAGCTTTATGCAAAGGGGTAAAGCGGTAAAACCGTTGGCCCCAAAGGCGAGGCTTTTCTGCGACCGCCATGTTAGTCGGCTCCGAGACTGCAAACAAAGAGGGCAGAATACATGGTTCCCTGCTCCGCCGAGTCCGAGTTCCCTTACCTGTGGTCCACAGCCCTCCGCTCTGCTCGCTGGCTGCCGATCGACGGGGACCCAGGAGCCCACGAAACGAGCATTCCCAGCTGCGATGGCGAGCCCTGAGAGCACAACCGGGAACCCCTGGCCCCGACGCGCCGCCATGGTCATCCCGCCCCAGACCCGCTCACGTGAGCCGCGCCCCTGACCAGCCGCCCAGGTTCGCCCCGCCCCCGACGCGCGCACGGTGCGCCCCGCCCCCACGCCCCCTTCCAGGACGGGCCGGCGGGACCGCGACTGCCTCCAGGTGAAACACAGGACAAGCAAATCCACCCCACCGAGACAATCCAAGCTTTTTCTCAGCTGATCTGTCTATGATTTTGGGATAAAACTATGACTACAGAAAGCAAAGATGACCTAGGACAGCCATGATATTCTACAGAACCAGACCCTGGCGGGCAGAGGCTTGAAGAGGGCCCGGGAGCGCTGTCAGCAACAGGAAACCTCTGTAGCGTAGCGGTTAGGCAGGCTGGGGAGCAGGCAGACTGTGGCCTGTTAGTCAGGAGTTCAAGTCTCCAATGTTACCCTTTTGCTCTTAGGGGGCGGGGGACCGCAAGAGGCGGGGCTTAGACTAGAAAAGTTTATTTTTATTTTAGAGGTTTATTGTTATGTTTAGGGTTAGGGTCGGGCAACCCCCCCACTTGTTAGGGTTCAGGTTCGGGTTCGGGGTTAGGGTTAGAATTCGGGGACCCCCTCTTCTTATAGTTTGGATTTGGGTTAGGGTTCAGGTCAGGGTCAGGGTTCGGGTTACAGTTAGGGTTGGCATTAGTGTTAGGGATATGGCTTAAAGTGAGCGCTAATAGGGCCCATAGTGCTTTATTAGCCTGCCCTGGTGGGCCGAGGCTTGAAGAGTGCCTGGGAGCAACATCTAACCCCGTGAATCTGGGTAGCATAGCGGTTAGGTGGACAGCCGAATAAACAGGCAATCCGGCTCCGTGGGTCAGAAGTTCAAGCCCAGGCTTATCTCTTCTGCCTTTAGGGTGGGGGACCGCAAGGGGCGGGGCTTAGGGCAGAAAAGTTTCTTTTTACTTTAGAGTTTTATTGTGAGGGTTAGGGTTAGGATTCCGGCATCCCCTCAACTTGTTAGGGTTCAGGTTCAGAGTTCGGGTTCGGGGAATCCCCTCTCTTCTTAGGGTTTGGATTCGGGTTCGGGTTAGAGTTCAGGGTTCGGGTTTGCAGTACGCGGTTCGTGTTTGGGGTTTGGAGTTCAGGGTTTGGGGTTAGGGCTTCGCGGTTCTAGTTTGGGGTTTGGGGTTCCGATTAGGGGTTCAAGGTCCAGCACAGGGGCTTGGGATTTGGGGTTCGGGTGAGGGGTTCGCGGTTTGGGTTTGGGATTTGAGGATCGGGTTAAGGGTTTGGGGTTTGGGGTTTGGGGATCAGGTTAGGGGTTCTTGGTTTGGGTTAGGGGTTCGCAGTTCGGGTTTGGGGTTTGAGGTTAGGGTTAGGGGTTTGGGGTTTGTGGTTTGGGTTGGGGGTTTGGGATTGGGGTTAAGGGTTTTGGGTTTGGGATTCGGGTTAGGGGTTTGGGGTTTGGGCTTCGCGGTTTGGGTTTGGGGTTTGGGGTTTGGGTTAGGGGTTCGCGGTTAGGGTTTGGGGTTTGGGGTTCGGGTTAGGGGTTCTCAGTTCGGGTTAGGGGTTCGCGGTTTAGGGGTTTGGGGTTTGGAGTTTGGGATTTGGGTCAGGGGTTCGCGATTTGGGGTTCCTGTTATGGGTTTGGGATTTGGGTTCAGGGTTGGGGTTTGGGGGTTTTGGGATTTGGGTTTGGGGTTCGGGGATTGGGGTTCGAGGTTCCGATTAGGGGTTCAGTATGTGAGGTTTGTGTTTCGGGGGTCGAGATTTGAGGTTTGGGGTTTGGGGTTCGGGGGTTTGGGTTCATGGTTTGGGGTTGCGGGTGTGAGGTGCAGTTTAGAGTTTCGCTGTTCGGGTTAGGAGTTAGGGGTTGGCGGTTTGGGGTTTGGCTTAGGGGTTTGGGGTGTGCGGTTTGGGGTTTGAGGTTTGGGGTTCCGGTTAGGGGTTTGGGGTTTGGGGTTCGGGTTAGGGGTTTGGAGTTTGGGTTTGGAGGTTTGGGTTTTGGGGATTGGGTTTCGGGTTTTAGGGTTCAGTTTCGGTGTTCGCGGTTGGGCTTTGGGGTTCAGGTTAGGGGTTTGCGATTGGGGTTAGGGGTTTGGGTTTGGGTTCGGGGTGTGGGGTGTGGGGTACAGGTTAGGGGTTTTGGTTCAGGGTTTAGGGTTCGGTTTAGGGGTTTGCGGTTCCAGTAAGGGATTAGGGCTGTGCGGTTTGGGTTTGGGTTTAGGTTTGGGGTTCGGGTTAGCGGTTTGGGGTTCGGGGTTTGGGTTCTGGATTTGGGGTTCGGGGTTCGAGTTATGGATTCGGGGTTTGGGCTACGTGGATCAGTGTTTGCGGTTTGGGGTATGGGGGTCGGGGTTTGGGTTTGGGGTTTGGGGCTCGGGTTAGGGTTCGGGTTCGGTTTCGGGTTAGGGGTTCACGGTTCGGTTTAGGGGTTTGGGGTTCCCGGTTCGGGGTTTGGGGTTTGCAGTTGGGATAGGGGTTCGGATTCAGGGTATGGGGTTTGGGGTTCGGGTTCCATGTTTGGGGTATGTGGTTCGGGGTTTGGGGTACGTGGTTCATTGTTTGGGGTATGGGGTTCCGGTTAGGGTTTTGCAGTTTGGACTTTGGGGTATGAGTTAGGAGTTTGGGGTCAAGGGTTTAGGTTTTGGGGTTTCGATTCAGTTTAGAGGTTAGCGCTTTGGGTTTGGCATCAGGCTTTGGGGTTTGGGGTTTGGGGCTCAAGGTTCGGGATTCATGGATTGGGGTTCAGTTTAGGGGTTCGCTGATCAGGTTAGGGGTTAGTGATTGGGGTTGGTGTTTTAAGGTAGGGGTTTGCAGTTCAGGTTATGGGTTAGGGGTTTGGTGCTTGGTTTTCGGGTTTGGATTAGGGGTTCAGTTAGGGGTTTGGGTTAGGGGATCCTGATTCAGGTTGGAAGTTCGGTCCTTGGGGTTCGAGATTTGGATTCGGTATAAGGGTTGGGGTACACGGTTTGGTGTTTGGGTTAGGGGTTTGGGGTTCGGAGTTTGGGGTTTCTGGTTCTGACTATGGGCTTGGGGTTTGGGGTATGGGGTTCGGCTGAGGGTTAGAGGTTCGCGCTTTGGGGTTTTGCTTTAGAGAATGGACTTTGGGTTTGGGATTTAGGGGTCGGTGTTTGGGTTCGGGGTTGGGTTAGGGTTCAGGTTCACGGTTTGGAGACTAGAGCTCGGGATTCGGTTTCTGGGTTCGGGATATAGGGTTTTGAAGTCAGGGTGGAGTTCGTGGTTTGGACTCGCGGTTAGGGGATAGTGAGTGACACATGGCCAAGGGATCCAGCAATACGAGCTCTGTCAGAGGGAAGGTAAGGGCAACTGCAGGGCTTCTCCAGCTGTAGCTTGGCCTGCCAGACTCAGCACAGCGCGGAGAGCACAAGATTCCCAGGGCCCCTGGCTGCAGTCTGCAGCCCCACACACCGGGGGCTGAATCCGTGAGCGCCCAGAAGGTGGCTGACAGACGTAGTTTCCCTAGCGCTCTCCTCCACAGCAGAGACGTGTGCAGGTGGTTGGGGCCTGCCCCTGCGTGTCTGGGCTCCCGTCCACAGCCCCAGCTCAGGGAATCAGGCCCTGAGCCAAGACCTGTAGGAGGCGCAGGGCTACCCCGCCTGGAAGCCTAGTGCACAGCATGCGAGAAGAGCGCCTCCTTGGGAGAAGAGGAGGCAGCCCAGATGCGGGCGGTTGCAATCACTGCTTGGGCGGAGCCGAGTGCGCCTCCAATACTGCATAGCTCCAGCTCTGCTCAGAGGCCTGACCTGGCAGAGTGCTGGCGTGAGGCTGCTCTGCCCTGGGCGAGCCTTGCCCAGACTTGCCTCGAGGCTAGGCTTCCAGTCCAGAAAGGAGCGGGCTGCGCGAGACAGGGAGATGCTACTGGCGCCTTCCTGGCCTCAGCACCACTCCTTCCTTGCGTTTGCACCTAGTCCCCCGGCGTTCTTGTGGAGGGCTTAGTTGCCGGTGGGTTGCACACTGCCAAGCGCTCCAGCAGTGAGGGCTCTATTAGAGGCAAAGTGAGGGCAACTGGAAGTCTATTCTTACGGTTGCTTGACCGCCCAGACTCAGCACAGCACGGACAGCACAAGGCTCACAGGGCCGCTGGCTGGGGTCTGCAGCCCCACACACGCGGAGGCTGACTCGGTGAGTGCCCAGAAGGTGCCTGACAGACGTCATTTCCCTAGTGCTCTCCTCCCCAGCAGAGACGTGTGCAGGTGGTTGGGGCCTGCCCCTGCGTGTCTGGGCTCCCGTCCACAGCCCCAGCTCAGGGAAGCAGCTCCTCAGCCAAGACCTGTAAGAGGCGCGGGGCGCCCCCGCCTGGAAGCCTAGTGCACAGCATGCGGGAAGCGAGCCTCTTCAGGAGAAGAGAAGGCAGCCCTGCTGTGTGCGGCTGCGTTCACTGCTTTGCCGAGCCGAGTGCGCCTCCAGTACGGCAGAGCTCCAGCTCTGCTCAGAGGCCCGATCTGGCAGAGTTGCTGGCGTGAGTCTGCTCTGCCCTGGGCGAGCCTTGCCCAGACTTGCTGCGGCTAGGCTTCCAGTCCAGGAAGGAGCGGGCTGCGCGAGACTGGGAGATGCTACTGGCGCCTTCCTGGCCTCAGCTCCACTCCTGCCTTGCCTTTGCACCTAGTCCCCAGGCGTTCTTGTGGAGGGCTTAGTTGCCGGTGGGTTGCACACTGCCAAGCGCTCCAGCAGTAAGGGCTCTATTAGAGGCAATGGGAGGGCAACTGCAGGGCTCCTCCAGCGGTTGCTTGACCGCCCAGACTCAGCACAGCACGGAGAGCACAAGGCTTACAGGGCCCCTGGCTGTGGTCTGCAGCCCCACACACGCGGAGGCTGACTCGGTGAGCGCCCAGAATGTGCCTGGCAGACGTCCTTTCCCTAGTAATCTCCTCCCCATCAGAGACATGTGCAGGTGGTTGGGGACTGCCCCTGCGTGTCTGGGCTCCCGTCCACAGCCTCAGCTCAGGGAAGCAGCTCCTGAGGCAAGACCTGTGGGAGGCGCGGGGGGCCCCACCTGGAAGCCTAGTTGACAGCATGTGGGAAGCGAGCCTCCTCGGGAGAAGAGAAGGCAGACTGGCTGCGTGCGGAGGCATTCACTGCTTTTGTGGAGCCGTGTGCGCCTCCAGTACGGCAGAGCTCCAGCTCTGCTCAGAGGCCCGATCTGGCAGAGTTGCTGGCGTTAGGCTGCTCTGTCCTGGGCGAGCCTTGCCCAGACTTGCCTCGCACACAGGCTTCCAGTCCAGGAAGGAGCGGGCTACGCGACACTGGTAGATGCTACTGACGCCTTCCTGGCCTCAGCTCCACTCCTGTCTTGCCTTTGCACCTAGTCCCCAGGCGTTCTTGTGGAGGGCTTAGTTGCCGGTGGGTTGCACACTGCCAAGCGCTCCAGCAGTGAGGGCTCTATTAGAGGCAATGGGAGGGCAACTGCAGGGCTCCTCCAGCGGTTGCTTGACCGCCCAGACTCAGCACAGCACGGAGAGCACAAGGCTCACAGGACCCCTGGCTGGGGTCTGCAGCCCCACACACGCGGAGGCTGACTCGGTGAGCGCCCAGAAGGTGCCTGACAGACGTCATTTCCCTAGTGCTCTCCTCCCGAGCAGAGACGTGTGCAGGTTGTTAGGGCCTGCCCCTGCGTTTCTGGGCTCCCGTCCACAGCCCCAGCTCAGGGAAGCAGCTCCTGAGCCAAGACCTGTGAGAGGCGCAGGGGGCCCCGCCTGGAAGCCTAGTTTACAGCATGCGGGAAGCGAGCCTCCTTGGGAGAAGGTGAGGCAGCCCAGCTGCGTGCGGCTGCAATCACTGCTTTGGCGGATCCGAGTGCCGCTCCATTACGGCAGAGCTCCAGCTCTGCTCAGAGGCCCGATCTGGCAGAGTTGCTGGCGTGAGGCTGCTCTGCCCTGGGCAAGCCTTGCCCAGACTTGTCGCACGTTAGGCTTCCAGTCCAGATAGGAACGGGCTGCGTGAGACTGGGAGATGCTACTGGCGCCTTCCTGGCCTCAGCTCCACTCCTGCCTTGCCTTTGCACCTAGTCCCCAGGCGTTCTTGTGAAAGGCTTAGTTGCCGGTGGGTTGCACACTGCCAAGCGCTCCAGCCGTGAGAGCTCTATTAGAGGCAATGGGAGGGCTACTGCAAGTCGCCTCTTGCGTTTGCTTGACAGCCCAGACTCTGCACAGCACGGAAAGCACAAGGCTCACAGGGCGCCTGGCTGGGGTCTGCAGCCCCACACACGCAGAGGCTAACTCGGTGAGCGCCCAGAAGGTGCCTGACAGACGTCATTTTCCTAGTGCTCTCCTCCCCAGCAGAGACGAGTGCAGGTGGTTGGGGCCTGCCCCTGCGTGTCTGGGCTACCGTCCACAGGCCCAGCTCAGGGAAGCAGCTCCTGAGCCAAGACCTGTGGGCGGCGCAGGGGGCCCCTCCTGGAAGCCTAGTTTACAGCATGTGGGAAGCGAGCCTCCTCGGGAGAAGAGAAGGCAGCCCTGCTGTGTGCGGCTGCATTCACTGCTTTGGCGGAGATGAGTGTGCCTGCAGTACGGCAGAGCTCCAGCTCTGCTCAGAGGCCTGATCTGGCAGAGTTGCTGGCGTGAGGCTGCTCTGCCCTGGGCGAGCCTTGCCCAGACTTGCCTTTCGGCTAGGCTTCCAGTCCAGGAAGGAGCAGGCTGCGCGAGACTGGGAGATGCTACTGGCGCCTTCCTGGCTTCAGCTCCACTCCTGCCTTGCCTTTGCACCTAGTCCCCAAGCGTTCTTTTGGAGGGCTTAGTTGCCGGTGTGTTGCACACTGCCAAGGGCTCCAGCTTGGGGGCTCTATTAGAGGCAAAGTGAGGGCAACTGGAAGTCTATTCTTACGGTTACTTTACCGCCCAGACTCAGCACAGCACGGAGAGCACAAGGCTCTCAGGGCCCCTGGCTGGGGTCTACAGCCCCAGACACGCAAAGGCTGACTCGGTGAGTGCCCAGAAAGTGTCTGACAGACGTCATTTCCCTAGTGCTCTCCTCCCCAGCAGAGACGTGTGCAGGTGGTTGGGGCCTACCCCTGTGTGTCTGGGCTCCCGTCCACAGCCCCAGCTCAGGGAAGCAGCTCCTGAGCCAAGACCTGTGGGAGGTGCAGGGGGCCCCGCCTGGAAGCCTAGTATACAGCATGCGGGAAGCGAGTCTCCTCGGGAGAAGAGGAGCCAGCCCAGCTGCGTGCGGCTGCAATCACTGCTTTGGCAGAGCCGAGTGCCCCTCCAGTACGGCAGAGCTCCAGCTCTGCTCAGAGGCCCGATCTGGCAGAGTTGCTGGCGTGAGGCTGCTCTGCCCAGGGCGAGCTTTGCCCAGACTTGCCTCGCGGCTAGGCTTACAGTCCAGGAAGGAGCAGGCTGCGCGAGACTGGGAGATGCTACTGGCGCCTTCCTGGCCTCAGCTCCACTCCTGCCTTGCCTTTGCACCTAGTCCCCAGGCGTTCTTGTGGAGGGCTTAGTTGCCGGTGGGTTGCACACTGCCAAGCGCTCCAGCCGTGAGGGCTCTATTAGAGGCAAAGGGAGGGCTACTGCAAGTCGACTCTTGCGTTTGCTTGACCGCCCCGACTCAGCACAGCACGGAAAGTACAAGGATCACAGGGCCCCTGGCTGGGGTCTGCAGCCCCACACACCGGAGGGGAACTCCGGCAGCGCCCAGAAGGTTCCTGACAGACGTCATTTCTCTAGTGCTCTCCTCCCCAGCAGAGACGTGTGCAGTTGGTTGGGGCCTGCCCCTGTGTGTCTGGGCTCCCGTCCTCAGCCCCAGCTCAGGGAAGCAGCTCCTGAGCCAAGACCTGTGGGAGGTGCAGGGGGCCACGCCTGGAAGCCTAGTTTACAGCATGCGGGAAGCGAGTCTCCTCGGGGGAAGGTGAGGCAGCCCAGCTGCGTGCGGCTGCAATCACTGCTTTGGCGGTGCCGAGTGCCCCTCCAGTACGGAAGAGCTCCAGCTCTGCTCAGAGGCCCGATCTGGCAGAGTTGCTGGCGTGAGTCTGCTCTGCCCTGGGCGAGCCTTGCCCAGACTTGCCTCACGTTAGGCTTCCAGTCCAGAAAGGAGCGGGCTGCGTGAGACTGGGAGATGCTACGGGCGCCTTCCTGGCCTCAGCTCCACTCCTGCCTTGCCTTTGCACCTAGTCCCCAGGCGTTCTTGTGGAGGGCTTAGTTGCCGGTGGGTTGCACACTGCCAAACGCTCCAGCAGTGTGGGCTCTATTAGAGGCAATGGGAGGGCAACTGCAGAGCTCCTCCAGCGGTTGCTTGACCACGCAGACTTAGCACAGCACGGAGGGCACAAGGCTCACAGGGCCCCTGGCTGGGGTCTGCAGCCCCACACACCGGAGTTGAACTCCGGGAGCGCCCAGAAGGTGCCTGAATGCCGGCATTTCCCTAGTGCTCTCCTCCCAGGCAGAGACGTGTGCAGGTGGTTGGGGCCTGCCCTTGAGTGTCTGGACTCCCTTCCACAGCCCCAGCTCAGGGAAGCAGCTCCTCAGCTAAGACCTGTAGGAGGCGCGGGGCGCCCCCGCCGGGAAGCCTAGTTTACAGCATGCCGGAAGCGAGCCTCCTCAGTACAAGAGAAGGCAGCCCAGCTGCGTGCGAATGCAATCAGTACTTTGGCGGAGCCGAGTGCCCCTCCAGTACGGCAGAGCTCCAGCTCTGCTCAAAGGTCCGATCTCTCATAGTTGCTGGCGTGAGCCTCCTGTGCCCTGGGCGAGCCTTGCCCTGACTTGCCTCGCGTAGGCTTCCTATCCAGAAAGGAGCGGGCTGCGTGAGACTGGGAGATGCAACTGGCGCCATCCTGCCCTAGCTCCACTCCTGCCTTGCATTTGCAGCTAGTCCCCAGGCGTTCTTGTGGAGGGCTTAGTTGCCGGTGGTTTGCACACTGCCAAGCGCTCCAGCAGTGAGGGCTCTATTAGAGGCAATGGGAGGACAACTGCAGGGCTCCTCCAGCGGTTGCTTGACCGCCCAGACTCAGCACAGCACGCAGAGCAAAAGGCTCACAGGGCCCCTGGCTGGGGTCTGCAGCCCCACACTCCGGAGGTGAATTCCGGGAGAGCCCAGAAGGTGCCTGAGAGACGTCATTTCCCTAGTACTCTCCTTCCCAGCAGAGACGTGTGCAGGTGGTTGGGGCCTGCCCCTGCGTGTCTGGGCTCCCGTCCACAGCCCCAGCTCAGGGAAGCAGCGCCTGAGTCAAGACCTTTGGGAGGCGCGGAGGGCCTCGCCTGGAAGCCTAGTTTACAGCATGCGGGAAGCGAGCCTCCTCGGGAGAAGAGAAGGCAGCCCTGCTTTGTGCGGCTGCATTCACTGCTTTGGCGGAGCCGAGTGCGCCTCCAATACGGCAGAGCTCCAGCTCTGCTCAGAGTCCGGATCTGGCAGAGTTGCTTGAGTTAGGCTGCTCTTTCCTGGGCGAGCCTTGCCCAGACTTGCCTCGCACTTAGGCTTCCAGTCCAGGAAGGAGCGGGCTGCGCGACACTGGGAGATGCTGCTGGCGCCTTCCTGGCCTCAGCTCCACTCCTGCCTTTCCTTTGCACCTAGTTCCCAGGCGTTTCTGTGGAGGGCTTACTTGCCGGTGGGTTGCACACTGCCAAGCGCTCCAGCAGTGAGGGCTCTATTAGAGGCAATGGGAGGTCAACTGCAGGGCTCCTCCAGCGACTGCTTGACCGCCCAGACTCAGTACAGCACGGAGAGCATAAGGCTCACAGGGCCCCTGGCTGGGGTCTGCAGCGCCACACACGCGGAGACCGAGTCGGTGAGCGCGCAGAAGGTGCCTGACAGACGTCATGGACCTAGTGCTCTACTCCCTAGCAGAGACGTGTGCAGGTGGTTGGGGCCTGTCCCTGCGTGTCTGGGCTCCTGTCCACAGCCCCAGCTCAGGGAAGCAGCTCCTGAGCCAAGACCTGTGGGCGGCGCAGGGGGCCCCGCCTGGAAGCCTAGTTTACAGCATGCGGGAAGCGAGACTCCTCGGGAAAGAGGAGCCAGCAAAGCTGCGTGTGGCTGCAATCAATACTTTGGCGGAGCCGAGTGCCCCTCTAGTACGGCCGTGCTCCAGCTCTGCTCAGAGGCCCGATCTGGCAGAGTTGCTGGCGTGAGGCTGCTCTGCCCTGGGCGAGCCTTGCCCAGACTTGCCTCGCGGCTAGGTTTCCAGTCCAGGAAGGAGCAGGCTGCGTGAGAATGGGAGATGCTACTGGCGCCTTCCTGGCCTCAGCTCCACTCCTGCCTTGCCTTTGCACCTAGTCCCCAGGCGTTCTTGTGGAGGGCTTAATTTCGTGGGGGTTGCACACTGACAAGCTCTCCAGCAGTGAGGGCTCTATTAGAGGCAATGGGAGGGCAACTGCAGGGCTCCTCCAGCGGTTGCTTGACCGCCCAGACTCAGCACCCCACGGAGAGCACAAGGCTCACAGGGCCCCTGGCTGGGGTCTGCAGCCCCACACACGCGGAGGCTGACTCGGTGAGCGCCCAGAAGGTGCCTGACAGACGTCATTTCCCTAGTGCTCTCCTCCCCAGCAGAGACGTGTGCAGGTGGTTGGGGCCTGCCCCTGCGTGTCTGGGCTCCCGTCCACAGCCCCAGCTCAGGGAAGCAGCTCCTGAGCCAAGACCTGTGTGAGGCGCAGGGAGCGCCGCCTGGAAGCCTAGTTTACAGCATGCGGGAAGCGAGCCTCCTCTGGAGAAGAGGAGGCAGCCCTGCTGTGTGCGGCTGCATTCACTGCTTTGGCGGAGCCGAGTGCGCCTCCAGGACGGCCGAGCTCCCGCTCTGCTCAGAGGCCCGATCTTGCTGAGTTGCTGTCCTGAGGCTGCTCTGCCCTGGGCGAGCCTTGCCCAGACTTGGCTCGCGCTAGGCTTCCAGTCCAGGAAGGAGCAGGCTGCGCGAGACTGGGAAATGCTACTGGCGCCTTCCTGGCCTCAGCTCCACTCCTGCCTTGCCTTTGCACCTAGTCCCCAGGCTTTCTTGTGGAGGGCTTAGTTGCCGGTGGGTTGCACACTGCCAAGCGCTCCAGCAGTGAGGGCTCTATTAGAGGCAATGGGAGGGCAACTGCAGGGCTCCTCCAGCGGTTGCTTGACCGCCCAGACTCAGCACAGCATGGAGAGCACAAGGCTCACAGGGCCCCTGGCTGGGGTCTGCAGCCCCACACACGCGGAGGCTGACTCGGTGAGCGCCCAAAAGGTGCCTGACAGACGTCATTTCCCTAGTGCTCTCCTCCCCAGCAGAGACGTGTTCAGGTGGTTGGGGCCTGCCCCTGCGTGTCTGGGCTTCCAAACACAGCCCCAGCTCAGGGAAGCAGCTCCTCAGCCAAGACCTGTAGGAGGCGTGGGGCGCCCCCGCCTGGAAGCTTAGTGCACAGCATGCGGGATGCGAGCCTCCTTGGGAGAAGAGGAGGCAGCCCAGATGCGTGCGGCTGCATTCACTGCTTGGGCGGAGCGGAGTGCGCCTCCAGTACGAGAGAGCTCCAGCTCTGCTCAGAGACCCGATCTGGCAGTTGCTGGCCTGAGGCTGCTCTGCCCTGGGCGAGCCTTGCCCAGACTTGCCTCGCGGCTAGGCTTCCAGTCCAGAAAGGAGCGGGCTGCGCGAGACTGGGAGATGCTACTGGCGCCTTCCTGGCCTCAGCTCCACTCCTGCCTTGCCTTTGCACCTAGTCCCCAGGCATTCTTGTGGAGGGCTTAGTTGCCGGTGGGTTGCACACTGCCAAGCGCTCCAGCTTGAGGGCTCTATTAGAGGCAAAGTGAGGGCAACTGGAAGTCTATTCTTACGGTTGCTTGACCGCGCAGACTCAGCACAGCACGGAGAGCACAAGGCTCACAGGGCCCCTGGCTGGGGTCTGCAGCCCCACACACCGGAGGGGAATTCCGGGAGCGCCCAGAAGGTGCCAGACAGACGTCATTTTCCTACTGCTCTCCTCCCCAGCAGAGACGTGTGCAGGTGGTTGGTGCCTGCCCTTGAGTGTCTGGACTCCCTTCCACAGCCCCAGCTCAGGGAAGCAGCTCCTCAGCTAAGACCTGTAGGAGGCGCGTGGCGCCCCCGCCGGGAAGCCTAGTTTACAGCATGCCGGAAGCGAGCCTCCTCAGTACAAGAGAAGGAAGCCCAGCTGCGAGCGAATGCAATCAGTACTTTGGCGGAGCCGAGTGCCCCTCCAGTACGGTAGAGCTCCAGCTCTGCTCAAAGGCCCGATCTCTCATAGTTGCTGGCGTGAGCCTCCTGTGCCCTGGGCGAGCCTTGCCCAGACTTGCCTCGCGTTAGGCTTCCAGTCCAGAAACGAGCGGGCTGCGCGAGACTGGGAGATGCTACTGGCGCCTTCCTGGCCTCAGCTCCACTCCTGCCTTGCCTTTGCACCTAGTCCCCAGGCGTTCTTGTGGAAGGCTTAGTTGCCGGTGGGTTGCACACTGCCAAGCGCTCCAGCAGTGAGGGCTCTATCAGAGGCAAAGGGAGGGCTACTGCAAGTCGCCTCTTGTGTTTGCTTGACCGCCCAGACGCAGCACAGCACGGAAAGCACAAGGCTCACAGGGCCCCTGGCTGGGGTCTGCAGCCCCACACACGCGGAGGCTGACTCCTTGAGCGCCCAGAAGGTGCCTGACAGACGTCAATTCCGTAGTGCTCTCCTCCCCAGCAGAGACATGTGCAGGTGGTTGGGGCCTGCCCCTGCGTGTCTGGGCTACCGTCCACAGCCCCACCTCAGGGAAGCAGCTCCTGAGCCAAGACCTGTGGGAGGCGCAGGGGGCCCCGCCTGGAAGCCCAGTTTACAGCATGCGGGAAGCGAGCCTCCTTGGGAGAAGGGGAGGCAGCCCAGCTGCGTGCGGCTGCAATCACTGCTTTGGCGGATCCGAGTGCCCCTCCATTACGGCAGAGCTCCAGCTCTGCTCAGAGGCTCGATCTGGCAGAGTTGCTGGCGTGAGGCTGCTCTGCCCTGGGCGAGCCTTGCCCAGACTTGCCTCACGTTAGGCTTCAAGTCCAGAAAGGAACTGGCTGCGTGAGACTGGGAGATGCTACTGGCGCCTTCCTGGCCTCAGCTCCACTCCTGCCTTGCCTTTGCACCTAGTCCCCAGGCGTTCTTGTGGAGGGCTTAGTTGCCGGTGGGTTGCACACTGCCAAGCGCTGCAGCAGTGTGGGCTCTATTAGCGGCAATGGGAGGGCAACTGCAGGGCTCCTCCAGCGGTTGCTTGACCGCCCAGACTCAGCACAGCACGGAGAGCACAAGGCTCACAGGGCCCCTGCCTGGGGTCTGCAGCCCCACACACGCGGAGGCTGACTCGGTGAGCGCCCAGAAGGTGCCTGACAGACGTCATTTCCCTAGTGCTCTCCTCCCCAACAGAGACGTGTGCAGGTGGTTGGGGCCTGCCCTTGAGTGTCTGGACTCCCTTCCACACCCCCAGCTCAGGGAAGCAGCTCCTCAGCTAAGACTTGTAGGAGGAGCGGGGCGCCCCCGCCTGGAAGCCTGGTGCACAGCATGCCGGAAGCGAGCCTCCTCGGTAGAAGAGAAGGCAGCCCAGCTGCGTGCGGCTGCAATCACTGCTTTGGCGGAGCCAAGTGCCCTTCCAGTACGGCAGAGCTCCAGCTCTGCTCAAAGGCCCGATCTGGCAGAGTTGCTGGCGTGAGGCTGCTGTGCCCTGGGCGAGCCTTGCCCAGACTTGCCTCGCGTAGGCTTCCTGTCCAGAAAGGAGCGGGCTGCGCGAGACTGGGAGATGCTCCTGGCGCCTTCCTGGCCTCAGCTCCACTCCTGCCTTGCCTTTGCAGCTAGTCCCCAGGCGTTCTTGTGGAGGGCTTAGTTGCCGGTGTGTTGCACACTGCCAAGCGCTCCAGCAGTGAGGCCTCCATTAGAGGCAATGGGAGGGCAACTGCAGGGCTCCTCCAGCGGTTGCTTGACCGCCCAGACTCATCACAGCACGGAGAGCAAAAGGCTCACAGGGCCCCTGGCTGGGGTCTGCAGCCCCACACACCGGAGGCGAACTCCAGGAGCGCCCAGAAGGTGCCTGACAGACGTCATTTCCCTAGTGCTCTCCTCCCCAGCAGAGACGTGTGCAGGTGGTTGGGGCCTGACTCTGCGTGTCTGGGCTCCCGTCCACAGCCCCAGCTCAGGGAAGCAGCTCCTCAGCCAAGACCTGTAGGAGGCGCGGGGCGCCCCCTCCTGGAAGCCTAGTGCACAGCATGCGGGAAGCGAGCCTACTTGGGAGAAGAGGAGGCAGCCCGGATGCGTGGGGCTGCAATCACTGCTTGGGCGGAGCCGAGTGCGCCTCCAGTACCGCAGAGCTCCAGCTCTGCTCAGAGGCCCGATCTGGCAGAGTGCTGGCGTAAGGCTGCTCTGCCCTTGGCGAGCCTTGCCCAGACTTGCCTCGCGGCTAGGCTTCCAGTCCAGGAAGGAGAAGGCTGCGCGAGACTGGGAGATGCTACTGGCGCCTTCCTGGCCTCAGCTCCACTCCTGCCTTGCCTTTGCACCTAGTCCCCAGGCGTTCTTGTGGAGGGCTTAGTTGCCGGTGGGTTGCACACTGCCAAGCGCTCCAGCAGTGAGAGCTCTATTATTGGTAATGGGAGGGAAACTGCAGGGCTACTCCAGCGGTTGCTTGACCGCACAGACTCAGCACAGCACGGAGAGCACAAGGCTCACAGGGCCACTGGTTGGGGTCTGCAGCTCCACACACGCGGAGGCTGACTCGGTGAGCGCCCAGAAAGTGCCTTACAGACGTCATTTCCCTAGTGCTCTCCTCCCCAACAGAGACGTGTGCAGTTGGTTGGGGCCTGCCCTTGAGTGTCTGGACTCCCTTCCACCGCCCCAGCTCAGGGAAGCAGCTCCTCAGCTAAGACCTGTAGGAGGCGCGGGGCGCCCCCGCCGGGAAGCCAGTTTACAGCATGCCGGAAGCGAGCCTCCTCAGTACAAGAGAAGGCAGCCCAGGTGCGTGCGGCTGCAATCAGTACTTTGGCGGAGCTGAGTGCCCCTCCAGTATGGCAGAGCTCCAGCTCTGCTCAAAGGCCCGATCTCTCAGAGTTGCTGGCGTGAGGCTGCTGTGCCCTGGGCGAGCCTTGCCCAGACTTGCCTCGCGTTAGGCTTCCAGTCCAGAAAGGAGCGGGCTGCGCGAGGCTGGGAGATGCTACTGGCGCCTTCCTGGCCTGAGCTCTACTCCTGCCTTGCCTTTGCACCTAGTCCCCAGGCGTTCTTGTGGAGGGCTTAGTTGCCGGTGGGTTGCACACTGCCAAGCGCTCCAGCAGTGAGGGCTCTATTAGAGGCTATGGGAGGGCAACTGCAGGGCTCCTCCAGCGGTTGCTTGACCGCCCAGACTCAGCACAGCACGGAGAGCACAAGGCTCACAGGGCCCCTGGCTGGGGTCTGCAGCCCCACACACCGGAGGGGAACTCCGGGAGCGCCCAGAAGGTGCCTGACAGACGTCATTTCCCTAGTGCTCTCCTCCCCAGCAGAGACGTGTGAAGGTGGTTGGGGCCTGCCCTTGAGTGTCTGGACTCCCTTCCACAGCCCCAGCTCAGGGAAGCAGCTCCTCAGCTAAGACCTGTAGGAGGCGCGGGGCGCCCCCACCGGGAAGCCTAGTTTACAGCATGCCGGAAGCGAGCCTCCTCAGTACAAGAGAAGGCAGCACACGTGCGTGCGGCTGCAATCAGTACTTTGGCGGAGCCGAGTGCCCCTCCAGTATGGCAGAGCTCAAGCTCTGCTCAAAGGCCCGATCTCTCAGAGTTGCTGGCGTGAGGCTGCTGTGCCCTGCGCGAGCCTTGCCCAGACTTGCCTCGCGTTAGGCTTCCAGTCCAGAAAGTAGCAGGCTTCGCGAGACTGGGAGATGCTACTGGCGCCTTCCTGGACTCAGCTCCACTCCTGCCTTGCATTTGCACCTAGTCCCCAGGGGTTCTTGTGGAGGGGGTAGTTGCCAGTGGGTTGCACACTGGCAAGCGCTCCAGCAGTGAGGGCTCTATTAGAGGCAATGGGAGGGCAACTGCAGGGCTCCTCCAGCGGCTGCTGGACCGCCCAGACTCAGCACAGCATGCAGAGCACAAGACTCACAGGGCCCCTGGCTGGGGTCTGCAGCCCCACACACGCGGAGCCCGAGTCGGTGAGCGCGCAGAAGATGCCTGACAGACGTCATTTCCCTAGTGCTCTCCTCCCCAGCAGAGACATGTGCAGGTGGTTGGGGCCTGGCCCTGCGTGTCTGGGCTCCTGTCCACTGCCACACCTCAGGGAAGCAGCTCCTCAGACAAGACCTGTGGGAGGCGCAGGGGGCCCCGCCTGGAAGCCTAGTTTACAGCATGCGGGAAGCGGGCCTCCTTGGGAGAAGGTGAGGCAGCCCAGCTGCGTGCGGCTGCAATCACTGCTTAGGCGGATCCGAGTGCCCCTCCATTACGGCAGAGCTCCAGCTCTGCTCAGAGGCCCGATCTGGCATAGTTGCTGGCGTGAGGCTGCTCTGCCCTGGGCGAGCCTTGCCCAGACTTGCCGCACGTTAGGCTTCCAGTCCAGATAGGAGCGGGCTGCGTGAGACTGGGAGATGCTACTGGCGCCTTCTTGGCCTCAGCTCCACTCCTGCCTTGCCTTTGCACCTAGTCCCCAGGCGTTCTTGTGAAAGGCGTAGTTGCCAGTGGGTTGCACACTGCCAAGCGCTCCAGCAGTGAGGGCTCTATTAGAGGCAATGGGAGGGCAACTGCAGGGCTCCTCCAGAGGTTGCTTGACCGCCCAGACTCAGCACAGCACGGAGAGCACAAGGCTCACAGGGCCCCTGGCTGGGGTCTGCAGCCCCACACACGCGGAAGCTGACTCGGTGAGCGCCCAGAAGGTGCCTGACAGACGTCATTTCCCTATTGCTCTCCTCCCCAGCAGAGACGTGTGCAGGTTGTTTGGGCCTGCCCCTGCGGTTCTGGACTCACGTCCACAGCCCCAGCTCAGGGAAGCAGCTCCTGAGCCAAGACATGTGGGAGGCGCAGGTGGCCCCGCCTGGAAGCCTAGTTTACAGCATGCGGGAAGCGAGCCTCCTCGGGATAAGAGAAGGCAGCCCTGCTGTGTGCGGCTGCAATCACTGCTTTGGCAGAGCCGAGTGCGCCTCCAGTACGGCAGAGCTCCAGCTCTGCTCAGAGGCCTGATCTGGCAGAGTTGCTGGCGTGAGGCTGCTCTGCCCTGGGCGAGCATTGCCCAGACTTGCCTCTCGGCTAGGCTTCCAGTCCAGGAAGGAGCAGGCTGCGCGAGACTGGGAGATGCTACTGGCGCCTTCCTGGCCTAACCTCCACTCCTGCCTTGCCTTTGCACCTAGACCCCAGGCATTCTTGTGGTGGGCTTAGTTGCCGGTGGGTTGCACACTTCCAAGAGCTCCATCTTGAGGGCTCTATTAGAGGCAAAGTGAGGGCAAGTGGAAGTCCAATCTTACGGTTGCTTGCCGCCCAGACTCAGCACAGCACGGAGAGCACAAGGCTCACAGGGCCCCTGGCTGTGGTCTGCAGCCCCACACACCGGAGGTGAACTCCGGGAGCGCCCAGAAGGTGCCTGAGTGCCGGCATTTCCCTAGTGCTCTCCTCCCAGGCAGAGACGTGTGCAGGTGGCTGGGGCCTGCCCCTGCGTGTCTGATCTCCCGTCCACAGCCTCAGCTCAGGGAAGCAGCTCCTGAGCCAAGACCTGTGGGAGGCGCAGGGGGCCCAGTCTGGAAGCCTAGTTTACAGCATGCAGGAAGCGAGCCTCCTCCGGAGAAGAGAAGGCAGCACTGCTGTGTGCGGCTGCATTCACTGCTTTGGCGGAGCCGAGTGCGCCTCCAGTACGGCAGAGCTCCAGCTCTGCTCAGAGTCCCGATCTGACAGAGTTGCTGGCGTTAGGCTGCTCTGTCCTGGGCGAGCCTTGCCCAAACTTGCCTCACACATAGGCTTCCAGTCCAGGATGGAGCGGGCTGCGCGAGACTGGGAGATGCTACTGGCGCCTTCCTGGCCTCAGCTCCACTCCTGCTTTGCCTTTGCACCTAGTCCCCAGGCGTTCTTGTGGAGGGCTTAGTTGCCGGTGGGTTGCACACTGCCAAGCGCTCCAGCAGTGAGGGCTCTATTAGAGGCAATGGGAGGGCAACTGCAGGGCTCCTCCAGCGGTTGCTTGACTGCCCAGACTCAGCACAGCACGGAGAACACAAGGCTCACAGGGCCGCTGGCTGGGGTCTTCAGCCCCACACACCGGATGTGAACTCCGGGAGCGCCCAGAAGGTGCCTGACAGACGTCATTTCCCTAGTGCTCTTCTTCCCAGCAGAGACGAATGCAGGTGGTTGGGGCCTGATCCTGCGTGTCTGGGCTCCCGTCCACAGCTCCAGCTCAGGGAAGCAGCTCCTGAGCCAAGACCTGTGGGAGGCGCAGGGGGCCCCGCCTGGAAGCCTAGTTTACAGCATGCGGGAAGCGAGCCTCCTTGGGAGAAGGTGAGGCAGCCCAGCTGCGTGCGGCTGCAATCACTGCTTTTGCGGATACGAGTGCCCCTCCATTACGGCAGAGCTCCAGCTCTGCTCAGAGGCCCGCTCTGGCAGAGTTGCTTGCATGAGTCTGCTCTGCCCTGGGCGAGCCTTGCCCAGACTTGCCGCACGTTAGGCTTCCAGTCCAGATAGGAGCGGGCTGCGTGAGACTGGGAGATGCTACTGGCGCCTTCCTGGCCTCAGCTTCACTCCTGCATTGCCTTTGCACCTAGTCCCCAGGCGTTCTTGTGAAAGGCTTAGTTGCCGGTGGGTTGCACACTGCCAAGCGCTCCAGCCGTGAGGGCTCTATTAGAGGCAAAGGGAGGGCTACTGCAAGTCGCCTCTTGGGTTTGCTTGACCGCCCAAAATCTGCACAGCACGGAAAGCACAAGGCTCACAGGGCCCCTGGCTGGGGTCTGCAGCCCCACACACCGGTGGGGCACTCCGGGAGCGCCCAGAAGGTGCCTGACAGACGTCATTTCCCTAGTGCTCTCCTCCCCAGCAGAGACGTGTGCAGGTGGTTGGGGCCTGCCCTTGAGTGTCTGGACTCCCTTCCACAGCCCCAGCTCAGGGAAGCAGCTCCTCAGCTAAGACCTGTAGGATGCGCGGGGCGCCCCCGCCTGGAAGCCTAGTTTACAGCATGCCGGAAGCGAGCCTCCTCAGTACAAGAGCAGGCAGCCCAGCTGCGTGCGGCGGCAATCACTACTTTGGCAGAGCCGAGTGCCCCTCCAGTACGGAAGAGCTCCAGCTCTGCTCAAAGGCCCGATCTCTCAGAGTTGCTGGCGTGAGGCTGCTGTGCCCTGGGCGAGCCTTGCCCAGACTTGCCGCACGTTAGGTTTCCAGTCCAGAAAGGAGCGGCCTGGGCGAGACTGGGAGATGCTACTGGCGCCTTCCTGGCCTCAGCTCCACTCCTGCCTTGCCTTTGCACCTAGTCCCCAAGCGTTCTTGTGGAGGGCTTAGTTGCCGGTGGGTTGCACACTGCCAAGCGCTCCAGCAGTGACGGCTCTATTAGAGCCAATGGGAGGGCAACTGGAAGTCAATTCTTACGGTTGCTTGAACGCCGAACTCAGCACAGCACGGAGAGCACAAGGATCACAGGGCCACTGGCTGGGGTCTGCAGCCCCACACACGCGGAGGCTGACTCGGTGAGCGCCCAGAAGGTGCCTGACAGACGTCATTTTCCTAGTGCTCTCCTCCCGAGCAGAGACGTGTGCAGGTGGTTAGGGCCTGCCCCTGCGTTTCAGGGCTCCCGTCCAAAGCCCCAGCTCAGGGAAGCAGCTCCTGAGCCAAGACCTGTGGGAGGCGCAGGGGGCCCCGCCTGGAGGCCTAGTTTACAGCATGCGGGAAGCGAGCCTCCTTGGGAGAAGGGGAGCCAGGCCAGCTGCGTGCGGCTGCAATCACTGCTTTGGCGGAGTCGAGTGCCCCTCCATTACGGCAGAGCTCCAGCTCTGCTCAGAGGCCTGATATGGCAGAGTTGCTGGCGTGAGGCTGCTATGCCCTGGGCGAGCCTTGCCCAGACTGGCCGCACGTTAGGCTTCCAGTCCCGAAAGGAGCGGGCTGCGTGAGACTGGGAGATGCTACTGGCGCCTTCCTGGCCTCAGCTCCACTCCTGCCTTGCCTTTGCACCTAGTCCCCAGGCGTTCTTGTGGAGGGCTTAGTTGCCGGTGGGTTGCACTCTGCCAAGCGCTCCAGCAGTGTGGGCTCTATTAGAGGCAATGGGAGGGCAACTGCAGGGCTCCTCCAGCGGTTGCTTGACCGCCCAGACTCAGCACAACACGGAGAGCACAAGGCTCACAGGACCCCTGTCTGGGGTCTGCGGCCCCACACACTTGAGGTGAACTCCGGGAGCGCCCAGAAGGTGCCTGAGTGCCGGCATTTCCCTAGTGCTCTACTCCCAGGCAGAGACGTATGCAGGTGGTTGGGGCCTGCCCCTGCGTGTCTGATCTCCCGTCCACAGCCCCAGCTCAGGGAAGCAGCTCCTGAGCCAAGACCTGTGGGAGGCGCAAGTGGCCCCGCCTGGAAGCCTAGTTTACAGCATGCGGGAAGCGAGCCTCCTCCGGAGAAGGGAATGCAGCCCTGCTGTGTGTGGCTGCATTCACTGCTTTGGCGCAGCCGAGTGTGCCTCCAGTACGGCAGAGCTCCAGCTCTGCTCAGAGGCCCGATCTGACAGAGTTGCTGGCGTTAGGCTGCTCTGTCCTGGGCGAGCCTTGCCCAGACTTGCTTCACACATAGGCTTCCAGTCCAGGAAGGAGCGGGCTGCGCGAGACTGGGAAATGCTCCTGGCGCCTTCCTGGCCTCAGCTCCACTCCTGCCTTGCCTTTGCACCTAGTCCCCAGGCGTTCTTGTGGAGGGCTTAGTTGCCGGTGGGTTGCACACTGCCAAGCGCTCCAGCAGTGAGGGCTCTATTAGAGGCAATCGGAGGGCAACTGCAGGGCTCCTCCAGCGGTTGCTTGACCGCCCAGACTCAGCACAGCACGGAGAGCACAAGGTTCACAGGGCCCCTGGCTGGGGTCTGCAGCCCCACATACGCGGAAAATGACTCGGTGAGGGCCCAGAAGGTGCCTGACAGACGTCATTTCCCTAGTGATCTCCTCCCCAGCAGAGACGTGTGCAGGTGCTTGGGGCCTGCCCCTGCGTTTATGGGCTCCCGTCCACAGCCCCAGCTCAGTGTAGCAGCTCCTGAGCCAAGACATGTGGGCGGCGAGGGGGGCCCCGCCTGGAAGGCTAGTTTACAGCATGCGGGAAGCGAGCCTCCTCGGGAGAAGAGAAGGCAGCCCTGCTGTGTGCGGCTGCATTCACTGCTTGGGCGGAGCCGAGGGTGCCTCCAGTACGGCAGAGCTCCAGCTCTGCTCAGAGGCCCGATCTGGCAGAGTTGCTGGCGTGAGGCTGCTCTGCCCTGGGCGAGCCTTGCCCAGACTTGCCGCACGTTAGGCTTCCAGTCCAGATAGGAGCGGGCTCCGTGAGACTGGGAGATGCTACTGGCGCCTTCTTGGCCTCAGCTCCACTCCTGCCTTGCCTTTGCACCTAGTCCCCAGGCGTTCTTGTGAAAGGCGTAGTTGCCAGTGGGTTGCACACTGCCAAGCGCTCCAGCAGTGAGGGCTCTATTAGAGGCAATGGGAGGGCAACTGCAGGGCTCCTCCAGCGGTTGCTTGACCGCCCAGACTCAGCACAGCACGGAGAGCACAAGGCTCACAGGGCCCCTGGCTGGGGTCTGCAGCCCCACACACGCGGAAGCTGACTCGGTGAGCGCCCAGAAGGTGCCTGACAGACGTCATTTCCCTATTGCTCTCCTCCCCAGCAGAGACGTGTGCAGGTTGTTTGGGCCTGCCCCTGCGGTTCTGGACTCACGTCCACAGCCCCAGCTCAGGGAAGCAGCTCCTGAGCCAAGACATGTGGGAGGCGCAGGTGGCCCCGCCTGGAAGCCTAGTTTACAGCATGCGGGAAGCGAGCCTCCTCAGGATAAGAGAAGGCAGCCCTGCTGTGTGCGGCTGCAATCACTGCTTTGGCAGAGCCGAGTGCGCCTCCAGTACGGCAGAGCTCCAGCTCTGCTCAGAGGCCTGATCTGGCAGAGTTGCTGGCGTGAGGCTGCTCTGCCCTGGGCGAGCATTGCCCAGACTTGCCTCTCGGCTAGGCTTCCAGTCCAGGAAGGAGCAGGCTGCGCGAGACTGGGAGATGCTACTGGCGCCTTCCTGGCCTAACCTCCACTCCTGCCTTGCCTTTGCACCTAGACCCCAGGCATTCATGTGGTGGGCTTAGTTGCCAGTGGGTTGCACACTTCCAAGAGCTCCATCTTGAGGGCTCTATTAGAGGCAAAGTGAGGGCAAGTGGAAGTCTATTCTTACGGTTGCTTGCCGCCCAGACTCAGCACAGCACGGAGAGCACAAGGCTCACAGGGCCCCTGGCTGTGATCTGCAGCCCCACACACCGGAGGTGAACTCCGGGAGCGCCCAGAAGGTGCCTGAGTGCCGGCATTTCCCTAGTGCTCTCCTCCCAGGCAGAGACGTGTGCAGGTGGTTGGGGCCTGCCCCTGCGTGTCTGATCTCCCGTCCACAGCCCCACCTCAGGGAAGCAGCACCTCAGCCAAGACCTGTGGGAGGCGCAGGGGGCCCCGCCTGGAAGCCCAGTTTACAGCATGCGGGAAGCGAGCGTCCTTGGGAGAAGGGGAGGCAGCCCAGCTGCGTGCGGCTGCAATCACTGCTTTGGCGGAGCCGAGTGCCCCTCCAGTACGGCAGAGCTCCAGCTATGCTGAAGGCCAGATCTGGAAGAGCTGCTGGCGTGAGGCTGCTCTGCCCTGGGCGAACCTTGCCCAGACTTGCCTCGCGGCTAGGCTTCCAGTCCAGGAAGGAGCAGGCTGTGCGAGACTGGGACATACTACTGGCGCCTTCCTGGCCTCAGCTCCACTCCTGCCTTGCCTTTGCACCTAGTCCCCAGGCGTTCTTGTGGAGGGCTTAGTTGCCGGTGGGTTGCACACTGCCAAGCGCTCCAGAAGTGAGGGCTCTATTAGAGGCAATGGGAGGGCAACTGCAGGGCTCCTTCAGCGGTTGCTTGACCGCCCAGACTCAGTACAGCACGGAGAGCACAAGGCTCACAGGGCCCCTGACTGGGGTCTGCAGCCCCACACAGGCGGAGGCTGACTCGGTGAGCGCTCAGAAGGTGCCTGACAGACGTCATTTCCCTAGGGCTCCCCACCCCAGCAGAGAAATGTGCAGGTGGTTTGGGCCTGCCCCTGCGTGTCTGGGCTCCCGTCCACAGCCCCAGCTCAGGGAAACAGCTCCTCAGCCAAGAACTGAAGGAGGCGCGCGGCGCCCCCGCCTGGAATCCTAGTGCACAGCATGCGGGAAACGACCCTCCTTGGGAGAAGAGGAGGCAGCCCAGATGCCTGCGGCTGCAATCACTGCTTGGGCGGAGCCGAGAGTGCCTCCTGTACGGCAGAGCTCCAGCTCTGCTCAGAGGCCCGATCTGGCAGAGTTGCTGGCGTGAGGCTGCTTTGCCCTGGGCGAGCCTTGCCCAGACTTGCCTCTCGGCTAGGCTTCCAGTGCAGGAAGGAGCAGGCTGCGCGAGATTTGGAGATGCTACTGGCGACTTCCTGGCCTCAGCTCCACTCCTGCCTTGCCTTTGCACCTAGTCCCCTGGCGTTCTTGTGGAGGGCTTGTTGCCGGTGGGTTGCACACTGCCAAGCGCTCCAGCAGTGAGGGCTCTATTAGAGGCAATGGGAGGGCAACTGCAGGGCTCCTCCAGCGGTTGCTTGACCGCCAAGACTCAGCACAGCACGGAGAGCACAAGGCTCACAGGGCCCCTGGCTGGGGTCTGCAGCCCCACACACTCAGAGGCTGCCTCGATGAGCGGCCAGAAGATGCCTGACAGACGTCATTTCCCTAGTGCTCTCCTCCCCAGCAGAGACGTGTGCAGGTGGTTGGGGCCTGCCCCTGCGTGTCTGGGCTCCAGTCCACAGCCCCAGCTCAGGGAAGCAGCTCCTGAGCCAAGACCTTTGGGAGGCGCAGGTGGCCCCGCCTGGAAGCCTAGTTTACAGCATGCGGGAAGCGAGTCTCCTCGGGAGAAGAGGAGCCAGTCCAGCTGCGTGAGGCTGCAATCACTGCTTTGGCGGAGCCGAGTGCCCCTCCAGTATGGCAGAGGTCCAGCTCTGCTCAGAGGCCCGATCTGGCAGAGTTGCTGGCTTGAGGCTGCTCTGCCCAGGGCGAGCTTTGCCCAGACTTGCCTCGCGGCTAGGCTTCCAGTCCAGGAAGGAGCAGGCTGCGCGAGACTAGGAGATGCTACTGGCGCCTTCCTGGCCTCAGCTCCACTCCTGCCTTGCCTTTGCACCTAGTCCCCAGGTGTTCTTGTGAAAGGCTTAGTTGCCGGTGGGTTGCACACTGCCAAGCGCTCCAGCCGTGAGGGCTCTATTAGAGGCAAAGGGAGGGCTAATGCAAGTCGCCTCTTGGGTTTGCTTGACCGCCCAGACTCAGCACAGCACGGAAAGTACAAGGCTCACAGGGCCCCTGGCTGGGGTCTGCAGCCCCACACACCGGAGGTGAACTCCGGGAGCGCCCAGAAGGTGCCTGACAGACGTCATTTCCCTATTTCTCTCCTCCCCAGCAGAGACGTGTGCAGGTGGCTGGGGCCTGCCCCTGCGTGTCTGGGCTACCGTCCACAGCCCCAGCTCAGGGAAGCAGCTCCTGAGCCAAGACCTGTGGGAGGCGCAGGGGGCCCCGCCTGGAAGCCCAGTTTACAGCATGCGGGATGCGATCCTCCTTGGGAGAAGGGGAGGCAGCCCAGCTGCGTGCGGCTGCAATCACTGCTTTGGCGGAGCCGAGTGCCCTTCCAGTACGGCAGAGCTCCAGCTATGCTCAAGGCCAGATCAGGCAGAGCTGCTGGCGTGAGGGTTCTCTGCCCTGGGCGAACCTTGCCCAGACTTGCCTCGCGGCTAGGCTTCCAGTACAGGAAGGAGCAGGCTGCGCGAGACTGGGAGATGCTACTGGCGCCTACCTGGCCTCAGCTCCACTCCTGCCTTTCCTTTGCACCTAGTCCCCAGGCGTTCTTGTGGACGGCTTAGTTGCCCGTGGGATGCACACTGCCAAGCGCTCCAGCAGTGAGGGCTCTATTAGAGGCAATGGGAGGGCAACTGCAGGGCTCCTCCAGCGGTTGCTTGACCGCCCAGACTCAGCACAGCACGGAGAGCACAAGGATCACAGGGCCACTGGCTGGGGTCTGCAGCCCCACACACGCGGATGCTGACTCGGTGAGCGCCCAGAAGGTGCCTGACAGGCGTCATTTCCCTAGTGCTCTCCTCCCCGGCAGAGACGTGTGCAGGTGGTTAGGGCCTGCCTCTGCGTTTCTGGGCTCCCGTCCAAAGCCCCAGCACAGGGAAGCAGCTCCTCAGCCAAGACCTGTGGATGGCGCAGGTGGCCCCGCCTGGAAGCCTAGTTTCCAGCATGCGGGAACTGAGCCTACTTGGGAGAAGGGGAGCCAGCCCAGCTGCGTGCGGCTTCAATCACTGCTTTGGCGGAGTCTAGTGCCCCTCCATTACGGCAGAGCTCCAGCTCTGCTCAGAGGCCCGATCTGGCAGAGTTGCTGGCGTGAGGCTGCTCTGCCCTGGGCGAGCCTTGCCCAGACTTGCCGCACGTTAGGCTTCCAGTCCAGAAAGGAGCGGGCTGCGTGAGCCTGGGAGATGCTACTGGCGCCTTCTTGGCCTCAGCTTCACTCCTGCTTTGCCTTTGCACCTAGTCCCCAGGCGTTCTTGTGGAGGGCTTAGTTGCCGGTGTGTTGCACACTGCCAAGCGCTCCAGCAGTGAGGGCTCTATTAGAGGCAATGGGAGGGCAACTGCAGGGCTCCTCCAGGGGTTGCTTGACCGCCCCGCCTCAGCACAGCACGCAGAGCACTAGGCTCACAGGGCCCCTGGCTGGGGTCTGCAGCCCCACACACCGGAGGTGAACTCCGGGAGCGCCAAGAAAGTGCCTGAGTACCGGTATTTCCCTAGTGCTCTCCTCCCAGGCAGAGACGTGTGCAGGTGGTTGGGGCCTGCCCCTGCGTGTCTGATCTCCCGTCCACAGCCCCAGCTCAGGGAAGCAGCTCCTGAGCCAAGACCTGTGGGAGGCGCAGGGGGCCCCGCCTGGAAGCCTAGTTTACAGCATGCGGGAAGCGAGCCTCCTCCGGAGAAGAGAAGGCAGCCCTGCTGTGTGCTGCTGCATTCACTGCTTTGGGGGAGCCGAGTGCGCCTCCAGTACGGCAGAGCTCCAGCTCTGCTCACAGGCCCGATCTGGCAGAGTTGCTGGCGTTAGGCTGCTCTGTCCTGGGCGAGCCTTGCCCAGACTTGTCTCACACATAGACTTCCAGTCCAGGAAGGAGCGGGCGGCGCGAGACTGGGAGATGCTACTCGCGCCTTCCTGGCCTCAGCTCCACTCCTGCCTTGCCTTTGCACCTAGTCCCCAGGCGTTCTTGTGGAGGTCTTAGTTGCCGGTGTGTTGCACACTGCCAAGCGCTCCAGCAGTGAGGGCTCTATTAGAGGCAATGGGAGGGCAACTGCAGGGCTCCTCCAGGGGTTGCTTGACCGCCCCGACTCAGCACAGCACGCAGAGCACTAGGCTCACAGGGCCCCTGGCTGGGGTCTGCAGCCCCACACACCGGAGGTGAACTCCGGGAGCGCCCAGAAGTTGCCTGAGAGACGTCATTTCCCTAGTGCTCTCCTTCCCAGCAGAGACGAGTGCAGGTGGTTGGGGCCTGATCCTGCGTGTCTGGGCTCCCGTCCAAGCCCCAGCTCAGGGAAGCAGCTCCTGAGCCAAGACCTGTGGGAGGCGCAGGGGGCCCCGCCTGGAAACCTAGTTTACAGCATGCGGGAAACGAGCTTCCTCGGGAGAAGAGAAGGCAGCCCTGTTGTGTGCGGCTGCATTCACTGCTTTGGCGGAGCCGAGTGCGCCTCCAGTACGGCAGAGCTCCAGCTCTGCTCAAGGTCAGATCTGGCAGAGCTGCTGGCGTGAGGTTACTCTGCCCTGGGCGAACCATGCCCAGACTTGCCTCGCGGCTAGGCTTCCAGTCCAGGAAGGAGCAGGCTGCGCGAGATTTGGAGATGCTACTGGCGCCTTCCTGGCCTCAGCTCCACTCCTCCCTTGCCTTTGCACCTAGTCCCCAGGCGTTCTTGTGGAGGGCTTAGTTGCCAGTGGGTTGCACACTGCCAAGCGCTCCAGCAGTGAGGGCTCTATTAGAGGCAAAGGGAGGGCTACTGCAAGTAGCCTCTTGCGTTTGCTGACCGCCCAGACTCAGCACAGCACGGAGAGCACAAGGCTTACAGGGCCCCTGGCTGGGGTCTGAAGTCCCACACACACGGAAGCTGACTCGGTGAGCGCGCAGAAGGTGCCTGAGAGACGTCATTTCCCTAGTGCTCTCCTTCCCAGCAGAGACGAGTGCAGGTGGTTGGGGCCTGATCCTCCGTGTCTGGGCTCCTGTCCACAGCCCCAGCTCAGGGAACCAGCTCCTGAGCCAAGACCTGTGGGAGGCCCAGGGGGCCCCGCCTGGAAGCCTAGATTACAGCATGCGGGAAGCGAGCCTCCTCAGTACAAGAGAAGGCAGCCCAGCTGCGTGCGGCTACAATCACTACTTTGGCAGAGCCGAGTGACACTCCAGTACGGCAGAGCTCCAGCTCTGCTCAAAGGCCCGATCTCTCAGAGTTGCTGGCGTGAGGCTGCTGTGCCCTGGGCGAGCCTTGCCCAGACTTGCCGCACGTTAGGCTTCCAGTCCAGAAAGGAGCGGGCTGCGCGAGACTGGGAGATGCTACTGGCGCCTTCCTGGCCTCAGCTCCACTCCTGCCTTGCCTTTGAATCTAGTCCCCAGGCGTTCTTGTGGAGGGCTTAGTTGCCGGTGTGTTCCACACTGCCAAGCGCTCCAGCAGTTAGGGCTCTATTAGAGGCAATGGGAGGGCAACTGGAAGTCTATTCTTATGGTTGCTTGAACACCGAGACTCAGCACAGCACGGAGAGCACAAGGCTCACAGGGCCCCTGGCTGGGGTCTGCAGCCCCACACACGCGGAAACTGACTCGGTGAGCGCCCAGAAGGTGCCTGACAGACGTCATTTCCCTAGTGCTTTCCTCCCCAGCAGAGACGTGTGCAGGTGCTTGGGGCCTGCCCCTGCGTGTCTGGGCTCCCGTCCACATCCCCAGCTCAGGGAAGCAGCTCCTGAGCCAAGAACTGTGGGAGGCGCAGGGGGTCCTGCCTGGAAGACTAGTTTACAGCATGCGGGAAGCGAGCCTCCTCGGGAGAAGAGAATGCAGCCCTGCTGCGTGTTGCTGCATTCACTGCTTTGGCGGAGCCGAGTGCGCCTCCAGTACGGCAGAGCTCCAGCTCTGCTCAGAGGCCCGATCTGGCAGAGCTGCTGGCGTGAGGCTGCTCTGCCCTGCGCGAGCCTTGCCCAGACTTGCCTCGCACATAGGCTTCCAGTCCAGGAAGGAGCAGGCTGCGCGAGACTGGGAGATTCTACTGGCGCCATCCTGGCCTCAGCTCCACTCCTGCCTTGCCTTTGCACCTAGTCCCCAGGCGTTCTTGTGGAGGGCTTATTTGCCGGTGGGTTGCACACTGCCAAGTGCTCCAGCAATGAGGGCTCTATTAGAGGCAATGGGAGGGCAACTGCAGGGCTCCTCCAGCGGTTGCTTGATCGCCCAGACTCAGCACAGCACGGAGAGCACAAGGCTCACAGGGCCCCTGGCTAGGGTCTGCAGCCCCACACACGCGGATTCTAACTCAGTTAGCGCCCAGAAGGTGCCTGACAGACGTCATTTCCCTAGTGCTCTCCTCCCCAGCAGAGACGTGTGCAGGTGGTTGGGGCCTGCCCTTGAGTGTCTGGACTCCCTTCCACAGCCCCAGCTCAGGGAAGCAGCTCCTCAGCTAAGACCTGTAGGAGGCGCGGGGCGCCCCCGCCGGGAAGCCTAGTTTACAGCATGCCGGAAGTGAGCCTCCTCAGTACAAGAGAAGGCAGCCCAGCTGCGTGCGAATGCAATCAGTACTTTGGCGGAGCCGAGTGCCCCTCCAGTACGGCAGAGCTCCAGCTCTGCTCAAAGGTCCGATCTCTCTAGTTGCTGGCGTGAGCCTCCTGTGCCCTGGGCGAGCCTTGCCCTGACTTGCCTCGCGTAGGCTTCCTGTCCAGAAAGGAGCGGGCTGCGCGAGACTGGGAGATGCTACTGGCGCCATCCTGGCCTCAGCTCCACTCCTGCCTTGCATTTGCAGCTATTCCCCAGGCGTTCTTGTGGAGGGCTTAGTTGCCGGTGGGTTGCACACTGCCAAGCGCTCCAGCAGTGAGGGCTCTATTAGAGGCAATGGGAGGGCAACTGCAGGGCTCCTCCAGCGGTTGCTTGACCGCCCAGACTCAGCACAGCACGGAGAGCAAAAGGATCACAGGGCCCCTGGCTGGGGTCTGCAGCCCCACACTCCAGTGGTGAACTCCGGGAGAGCCCAGAAGGTGCCTGAGAGAAGTCATTTCCCTAGTACTCTCCTTCCCAGAAGAAACGTGTGCAGGTGGTTGGGGCCTGCCCCTGCGTGTCTGGGCTCCAGTCCACAGCCCCAGCTCAGGGAAGCAGCTCCTGAGTCAAGACCTTTGGGAGGCGCGGGGGGCCTCGCCTGGAAGCCTAGTTTACAGCATGCGGGAGGCGAGCCTCCTCGGGAGAAGAGAAGGCAGCCCTGCTTTGTGCGGCTGCATTCACTGCTTTGGCGGAGCCGAGTGCGCCTCCAATATGGCAGAGCTCCAGCTCTACTCAGAGTCCGGATCTGGCAGAGTTGCTTGAGTTAGGCGGCTCTTTCCTGGGCGAGCCTTGCCCAGACTTGCCTCGCACATAGGCTTCCAGTCCAGGAAGGAGCGGGCTGCGCGAGACTGGGAGATGCTGCTGGCGCCTTCCTGGCCTCAGCTCCACTCCTGCCTTGCCTTTGCACCTAGTTCCCAGGCGTTCCTGTGGAGGGCTTAGTTGCCGGTGGGTTGCACACTGCCAAGCGCTCCAGCAGTGAGGGCTCTATTAGAGGCAATGGGAGGGCAACTGCAGGGCTCCTCCAGCGGCTGCTTGACCGCCCAGACTCAGCACAGCACGGAGGCACAAGGCTCACAGGGCCCCTGGCTGGGGTCTGCAGCCCCACACACGCGGAGGCCGAGTCGGTGAGCGCGCAGAAGTTGCCTGACAGACGTCATTTCCCTAGTGCTCTCCTCCCCAGCAGAGACGTGTGCAGGTGGTTGGGGCCTGCCCCTGCGTGTCTGGGCTCCTGTCAACAGCCCCAGTCAGGGAAGCAGCTCCTGAGCCAAGACCTGTGGGAGGCGCAGGGGCCCCGCCTGGAAGCCTAGTTTACAGCATGCGGGAAGCGAGCCTCCTCGGGAGAAGTGAAGGCAGGCCGGCTGCGTGCGGCTGCATTCACTGCTTGGGCGGAGCCGAGTGCGCTTCCAGTACGGCAGAGCTCCAGCACTGCTCAGAGGCCCGATCTGGCAGAGTTGCTGGCGTGAGGCTGCTCTGCCCTGGGCGAGCCTTGCCCAGACTTGCCTCGCACATAGGCTTCCAGTCCAGAAAGGAGCAGGCTGCGCGAGACTGGGAGATGCTACTGGCGCCTTCCTGGCCTCAGCTCCACTCCTGCCTTTCCTTTGCACCTAGTCCCCAGGCGTTCTTATGGAGGGCTTAGTTGCCGGTGGGTTGCACCCTGCCAAGCGCTCCAGCAGTGAGGGCTCTATTAGAGGCAAAGCGAGGGCAACTGGAAGTCTATTCTTACGGTTGCTTGACCGCCCAGACTCAGCACAGCACTTAGAGCACAAGGCTCACAGGGTCCCTGGCTGGGGTCTGCAGCCCCACACACGCGGAGGCTGACTCGGTGAGCGCCCAGAATGTGCCTGACAGACGTCATTTCCCTAGTGCTCTCCTCCACAGCAGAGACGTGTGCAGGTGGTTGGGGCCTGCCCCTGCGTGTCTGGGAACCCGTCCACAGCCCCACCTCAGGGAAGCAGCTCCTCAGCCAAGACCTGTGGGAGGTGCAGGGGGCCCCGCCTGGAAGCCTAGTTTACAGCATGCAGGAAGCGAGTCTCCTCGGGAGAAGAGGAGTCAGCCCAGCTGCTTGTGGCTGCAATCACTGCTTTGGCGGAGCCGAGTGCCCCTCCAGTACGGCAGAGCTCCAGCTCTGCTCAGAGGCCCTATCTGGCAGAGTTGCTGGCGTGAGGCTGCTCTGCCCAGGGCGAGCTTTGCCCAATCATGCCTCGCGGCTAGGCTTCCAGTCCAGGAAGAAGCAGGCTGCGCGAGACTGGGAGATGCTACTGGCGCCTTCCTGGCCTCAGCTCCAGTCTTGCCTTGCCTTTGCACCTAGTTCCCAGGCGTTCTTGTGGAGGGCTTAGTTGCCGGTGGGTTGCACACTGCCAAACGCTCCATCAGTGAGGGCTCTATCAGAGGCAAAGGGAGGGCTACTGCAAGTCGCCTCTTTCGTTTGCTTGACCGCCCAGACTCAGCACAGCACGGAAAGCACAAGGCTCACAGGGCCCCTGGCTGGGGTCTGCAGCCCCACACACCGGAGGCGAACTCCGGGAGCGCCCAGAAGGTGCCTGACAGACGTCATTTCCCTAGTGCTCTCCTCCCCAGCAGAGACGTGTGCAGGTGCTTGGGGCCTGCCCCTGCTTGTCTGGGCTCCCGTCCACAGCCCCAGCTCAGGGAACCAGCTCCTGAGCCAAGACCTGTGGGAGGCGCAGGGGGCCCTTACTGGAAGCCTAATTTACAGCATGCGGGAAGCGAGCCTACTCGGGAGAAAAGAAGGCAGCCCTGCTGCGTGTGGCTGCATTCACTGCTTTGGCGGAGCCGAGTGCGCCTCCAGTACGGCAGAGCTCCAGCTCTGCTCAGAGGCCCGATCTGGCAGAGCTGCTGGCGTGAGGCTGCTCTGCCCTGGGCGAGCCTTGCCCAGACTTGCCTCGCGGCTAGGCTTCCAGTCCAGGAAGGAGCAGGCTGCGCGAGACTGGGAGATTCTACTGGCGCCATCCTGGCCTCAGCTCCACTCCTGCCTGGCCTTTACACCTAGTCCCCAGGCGTTCTTCTGGAGGGCTTAGTTGCCGGTGTGTTGCACACTGCCAAGCGCTCCAGCAGTGAGGGCTCTATTAGAGGCAATGGGAGGGCAAATGCAGGGCTCCTCCAGCGGTTGCTTGACCGTCAAGACTCAGCACAGCACGGAGAGCATAAGGTTCACAGGGCCCCTGGCTGGGGTCTGCAGCCCCACACACGCGGAGGCTAACTCAGTTAGCGCCCAGAAGGTGCCTGACAGACGTTATTTCCCTAGTGCTCTCCTCCCCAGCAGAGACGTGTGTAGGTGGTTGGGGCCTGCCCCTGCGTGTATGGGCTCCAGTCCACAGCCCCAGCTCAGGGAAGCAGCTCCTGAGCCAAGACCTGTGGGAGGCGCAGGGGGCAACGCCTGGAAGCCTAGTTTACAGCATGCGGGAAGCGAGACTCCTCGGGAGAAGAGGAGCCAGCCCAGCTGCGTGCGGCTGCAATCAATACTTTGGCGGAGCCGAGTGCCCCTCCAGTACGGCAGTGCTCCAGCTCTGCTCAGAGGCCCGATCTGGCAGAGCTGCTGGCGTGAGGCTGCTCTGCCCTGGGCGAGCCTTGCCCAGACCTGCCTCGCGGCTAGGCTTCCAGTCCAGGAAGGAGCAGGCTGCGTGAGACTGGGAGATGCTACTGGCGCCTTCCTGGCCTCAGCTCCACTCCTGTCTTGCCTTTGCACCTAGTCCCCAGGCTTTCTGGTGGAGGGCTTAGTTGCCGGTGGGTTGCACACTGCCAAGCGCTCCAGCAGTGAGGGCTCTATTAGAGGCAATGGGAGGGCAACTGCAGGGCTCCTCCAGCGGTTGCTTGACCGCCCAGACAGCACAGAACGGAGAGCCCAAGGCTCACAGGGCCCCTGGCTGGGGTCTGCAGCCCCACACACCGGAGGGGAATTCCGGGAGCGCCCAGAAGGTGCCAGACAGACGTCATTTTCCTAGTCCTCTCCTCCCCAGCAGAGACGTGTGCAGGTGGTTGGGGCCTGCCCTTGAGTGTCTGAACTCCTTTCCACAGCCCCAGCTCAGGGAAGCAACTCCTCAGCTAAGACCTGTAGGAGGCGCGGGGCGCCCCCGCCGGGAACTCTAGTTTACAGCATGCCGGAAGCGAGCCTCCTCAGTACAAGAGAAGGCAGCCCAGCTGCGTGCGGATGCAATCAGTACTTTGGCGGAGCCGAGTGCCCCTCCAGTACGGCAGAGATCCAGCTCTGCTCAAAGGCCCGATCTCTCATAGTTGCTGGCGTGAGCCTCCTGTGCCCTGGGCGAGCCTTGCCCAGACTTGCCTCGCGTTAGGCTTCCAGTCCAGAAAGGAGCGGGCTGCGCGAGACAGGGAGATGCTACTGGCGCCTTCCTGGCCTCAGCTCCACTCCTGCCTTGCCTTTGCACCTAGTCCCCAGGCGTTCTTGTGGAGGGCTTAGTTGCCGGTGGGTTGCACACTGCCAAGCGCTCCAGCAGTGAGGGCTCTATCAGAGGCAAAGGGAGGGTTACTGCAAGTCGCCTCTTTCGTTTGCTTGACCGCCCAGAATCAGCACAGCACGGAAAGCACGAGGCTCACAGGGCCCCTGGCTGGGGTCTCAGCCCCACACACCGGAGGCGAACTCCGGGATCGCCCAGAAGGTGCCTGAAAGACGTCGTTTCCCTAGTGCTCTCCTCCCCCTCAGAGACGTGTGCAGGTGGTTGGGGCCTGCCCCTGCGTGTCTGGGCTCCTGTCCACAGCCCCAGCTCAGGGAAGCAGCTCCTGAGCCAAGACCTGTGGGAGGCGCAGGGGGCCCCGCCTGGAAGCCTAGTTTACAGCAGGCGGGAAGCGAGAATCCTCGGGAGAAGAGGAGCCAGCCCAGCTGCGTGCGGCTGCAATCAATACTTTCGCGGAGCCGAGTGCCCCTCCAGTACGGCAGTGCTCCAGCTGTGCTCAGAGGCCCGATCTGGCAGAGTTGCTGGCGTGAGGCTGCTCTGCCCTGGGCGAGCCTTGCCCAGACCTGCCTCGCGGCTAGGCTTCCAGTCCAGGAAGGAGCAGGCTGCGTGAGACTGGGAGATGCTACTGGCGCCTTCCTGGCCTCAGCTCCACTCCTGCCTTGCCTTTGCACCTAGTCCCCAGGCGTTCTTGTGGAGGGCTTAGTTGCCGGTGGGTTGCACATTGCCAAGCGCTCCAGAAGTGAGGGCTCTATTAGAGGCAATGGGAGGGCAACTGCAGGGCTCCTCCAGCGGTTGCTTGACCGCCCAGACAGCACAGAACGGAGAGCCCAAGGCTCACAGGGCCCCTGGCTGGGGTCTGCAGCCCCACACACCGGAGGGGAATTCCGGGAGCGCCCAGAAGGTGCCAGACAGAAGTCATTTTCCTAGTCCTCTCCTCCCCAGCAGAGACGTATGCAGGTGGTTGGGGCCTGCCCTTGAGTGTCTGAACTCACTTCCACAGCCCCAGCTCAGGGAAGCAGCTCCTCAGCTAAGACCTGTAGGAGGCGCGGGGCTCCCCCGCCGGGAACTCCAGTTTACAGCATGCCGGAAGCGAGCCTCCTCAGTACAAGAGAAGGCAGGCAACTGCGTGCGGATGCAATCAGTACTTTGGCGGAGCCGAGTGCCCCTCCAGTACGGCAGAGCTCCAGCTCTGCTCAAAGGCCCGATCTCTCATAGTTGCTGGCGTGAGCCTCCTGTGCCCTGGGCGAGCCTTGCCCAGACTTGCCTCGCGTTAGGCTTCCAGTCCAGAAAGGAGCGGGCTGCGCGAGACTGGGAGATGCTACTGGCGCCTTCCTGGCCTCAGCTCCACTCCTGCCTTGCCTTTGCACCTAGTCCCCAGGCGTTCTTGTGGAGGGCTTAGTTGCCGGTGGGTTGCACACTGCCAAGCGCTCCAGCAGTGAGGGCTCTATCAGAGGCAAAGGGAGGGTTACTGCAAGTCGCCTCTTTCGTTTGCTTGAGCGCCCAGAATCAGCACAGCACGGAAAGCACAAGGCTCACAGGGCCCCTGGCTGCGGTCTGCAGCCCCACACACCGGAGGCGAACTCCGGGAGCGCCCAGAAGGTGCCTGAAAGACGTCATTTCCCTAGTGCTCTCCTCCCCAGCAGAGACGTGTGCAGGTGGTTGGGGCCTGCCCCTGCGTGTCTGGGCTCCCGTCCACATCCCCAGCTCAGGGAAGGAGTTCCTGAGCCAAGACCTGTGGGAGGCGCAGGGGGCCCCGCCTGCAAGCCTAGTTTACGGTATGCGGGAAGCGAGCCTCCTCGGGAGAAGTGAAGGCAGGCCGGCTGCGGGCGGCTGCATTTACTGCTTGGGCGGAGCCGATTGCGCTTCCAGTACGGCAGAGCTCCAGCACTGCTCAGAGGCCCGATCTGGCAGAGTTGCTGTCGTGAGGCTGCTCTGCCCTGGGCGAGCCTTGCCCAGACTTGCCTCGCACATAGGCTTCCAGTCCAGAAAGGAGCAGGCTGCGCGAGACTGGGAGATGCTACTGGCGCCTTATTGGCCTCAGCTTCACTCCTGCCTTTCCTTTGCACCTAGTCCCCAGGCGTTCTTGTGGAGGGCTTAGTTGCCGGTGGGTTGCACACTGCCAAGCGCTCCAGCAGTGAGGGCTCTATTAGAGGCAATGGGAGGGCAACTGCAGGGCTCCTCCAGCGGTTGCTTGACCGCCCAGACTCAGCACAGCACGGAGAGCACAAGGCTCACAGGGCCCCTGGCTGGGGTCTGCAGCCCCACACACGCGGAGGCTAACTCAGTTAACGCCCAGAAGGTGACTGACAGACGTCATTTCCCTAGTGCTCTCCTCCCCAGCAGAGACGTGTGTAGGTGGTTGGGGCCTGCCCCTGCGTGTCTGGGCTCCAGTCCACAGCCCCAGCTCAGGGAAGCAGCTCCTGAACCAAGACCTGTGGGAGGCGCGGGGGCCTCGCCTGGAAGCCTAGTTTACAGCATGCGGGAAGCGAGCCTCTTCGGGAGAAGAGAAGGCAGCCCAGCTGCGTCCGGCTGCATTCACTGCTTGGGCGGAGCCGAGTGCGCTTCCAGTACGGCAGAGCTCCAGCACTGCTCAGAGGCCCGATCTGGCAGAGTTGCTGGCGTGAGGCTGCTCTGCCCTGGGCGAGCCTTGCCCAGACTTGCCTCGCGTAGGCTTCCTGTCCAGAAGGGAGCGGGCTGCGCGAGACTGGGAGATGCTACTGGCGCCTTCCTGGCCTCAGCTCCACACCTGCCTTGCCTTTGCACCTAGTCCCCAGGCGTTCTTGTGGACGGCTTAGTTGCCAGTGTGTTGCACACTGCCAAGCGCTCCAGCAGTGAGAGCTCTATTAGAGGCAAAGGGAGGGCAACTGCAAGTTTCCTCTTGCGGTTGCTTGACCGCCCAGACTCAGCACAGCACGGAGAGCCCAAGGCTCACAGGGCCCCTGGCTGGGGTCTGCAGCCCCACACACGCGGAAACTGACTCGGTGAGCGCCCAGAAGGTGCCTGACAAACGTCATTTCGCTAGTGCTCTCCTCCCCAGCAGAGACGTGTGCAGGTGCTTGGGGCCTGCCCCTGCGTGTCTGGGCTCCCGTCCACAGCCCCAGCTCAGGGAAGCAGCTCCTGAGCCAAGACCTGTGGGAGGCGCAGGGGGCCCTGCCTGGAAGCCTAGTTTACAGCATACGGGAAGCGAGCCTCCTCAGGAGAAGAGAAGGCAGCCCTGATGCGTGTGGCTGCATTCACTGCTTTGGCGGAGCTGAGTGCGCCTCCAGTACGCAGAGCTCCAGCTCTGCTCAGAGGCCCGATCTGGCAGAGCTGCTGGCGTGAGGCTGCTCTGCCCTGGGCGAGCCTTGCCCAGACTTGCCTCGCGGCTAGGCTTCCAGTCCAGGAAGGAGCAGGCTGTGCGAGACTGGGAGATTCTACTGGCGCCATCCTGGCCTCAGCTCCACTCCTGCCTTGCCTTTGCACCTAGTCCCCAGGCGTTCTTGTGGAGGGCTTAGTTGTCGGTGTGTTGCACACTGCCAAGCGCTCCAGCAGTGAGGGCTCTATTAGAGGCAATGGGAGGGCAACTGCAGGGCTCCTCCAGCGGTTGCTTGACCGCCCAGACTCAGCACAGCACGGAGAGCACAAGGCTCACAGGGCCCCTGGGAGGGGTCTGCAGCCCCACACATGCGGAGGTTAACTCAGTTAGCGCCCAGAAGGTGCCTGACAGACGTCATTTCCCTAGTGCTCTCCTCCCCAGCAGAGACGTGTGCAGGTGGTTGGGGCCTGCCCCTGCGTGTCGGGGCTCCAGTCCACAGCCCTAGCTCAGGGAAGCAGCTCCTGAGCCAAGACATGTGGGAGGCGCAGGGGGCCCCTCCTGGCAGCCTAGTTTACAGAATGCGGGAAGCCAGCCTCCTCGGGAGAAGAGAAGGCAGCCCTGCTGTGTGCGGCTGCATTCACTGCTTTGGCGGAGCTGAGTGCGCCTCAAATACGGCAGAGCTCCAGCTCTGCTCAGAGTCCGGATCTGGCAGAGTTGCTTGAGTTAGGCTGCTCTTTCCTGGGCGAGCCTTGCCCAGACTTGCCTCGCACATAGGCTTCCAGTCCAGGAAGGAGCGGGCTGCGCGAGACTGGAAGATGCTACTGGCGCCTTCCTGGCCTCAGCTCCACTCCTGCCTTGCCTTTGCACCTAATCCCCAGGCGTTCCTGTGGAGGGTTTAGTTGCCGGTTGGCTGCACACTGCCAAGCGCTCCAGCAGTGAGGGCTCTATTAGAGGTAATGGGAGGGCAACTGCAGGGCTCCTCCAGCGGTTGCTTGACCCACCAGACTCAGTACAGTACGTAGAGCACAAGGCTCAAAGGGCCCCTGGCTGGGGTCTGCAGCCCCACACACGCGGAGGCTGACTCGGTGAGCGCCCAGAAGTTGCCTGACAGACGTCATTTCCCTAGTGCTCTCCTCCCCAGCAGAGACGTGTGCAGGTGGTTGGGGCCTGCCCCTGCGTGTCTGGGCTCCCGTCCACAGCCCCAGCTCAGGGAAGCAACTCCTCAGCCAAGACCTGTAGGAGGCGTGGGGCGCCCCCGCCTATAAGCCTAGTACAGCATGCGGGAAGCGAGCCTCCTTGGGAGAAGAGGAGGCAGCCCAGATGCCTTGGCCTGCAATCACTGCTTGGGCGGAGCCGAGTGCGCCTCCAGTACGGCAGAGCTCCAGCTCTGCTCAGAGGCCCGATCTGGCAGAGTGCTGGCGTGAGGCTGCTCTGCCCTGGGCGAGCCTTGCCCAGACTTGCCTCGCGGCTAGGCTTCCAGTCCAGAAAGGAGTGGGCTGCGCGAGACTGGGAGATGCTACTGGCGCCTTCCTGGCCTCAGCTCCACTCCTGCCTTGCCTTTGCACCTAGTCCCCAGGCGTTCTTGTGGAGGGCTTAGTTGCCGGTGGGTTGCACACTGCCAAGCGCTCCAGCTTGAGGGCTCTATTAGAGGCAAAGTGAGGGCAACTGGAAGTCTATTCTTACGGTTGCTTGACCGCCCAGACTCAGCACAGCACGGAGAGCACAAGGCTCACAGGGCCCCTGGCTGGGGTCTGAAGTCCCACACACACGGAAACTGACTCGGTGAGCACGCAGAAGGTGCCTGAGAGACGTCATTTCCCTAGTGCTCTCCTCCCCAGCAGAGACGTGTGCAGGTGGTTTGGGCCTGCCCCTGCGTGTCTGGGCTCCCGTCCACAGCCCCAGCTCAGGGAACCAGCTCCTGAGCCAAGACCTGTGGTAGGCGCAGGGGGCCCCGCCTGGAAGCCTAGTTTACAGCATGCGGGAAGCGAGCCTCCTCGGGAGAAGAGAAGGCAGCCCTGCTGTGTGCAGCTGCATTCACTGCTTTGGCGGAGCCGAGTGTGCCTACAGTACGGCAGAGCTCCAGCTTTGCTCAGAGGCTCGATCTGGCAGAGTGCTAGCGTGAGGCTGCTCTGCCCTTGGCGAGCCTTGCCCAGACTTGCCTCGAGGCTCCGCTTCCAGTCCAGAAAGGAGCGGGCTGCGCGAGACTGGGAGATGCTACTGGCGCCTTCCTGGCCTCAGCTCCACTGCTGCCTTGCCTTTTCACCTAGTCCCCAGGCGTTCTTGTGGAGGGCTTAGTTGCCGGTGGGTTGCACACTTCCAAGCGCTCCAGCTTGAGGGCTCTATTAGAGGCAAAGTGAGGGCAACTGGAAGTCTATTCTTACGGTTGCTTGACCGCCCAGACTCAGCACAGCACTTAGAGCACAAGGCTCACAGGGTCCCTGGCTGGGGTCTGCAGCCCCACACACACGGAGGCTGACTCGGTGAGCGCCCAGAAGGTGCCTGACAGACGTCATTTCCCTAGTGCTCTCCTCCACAGCAGAGACGTGTGCAGGTGGTTGGGGCCTGCCCCTGCGTGTCTGGGAACCCGTCCACAGCCCCACCTCATGGAAGCAGCTCCTCAGCCAAGACCTGTGGGAGGCGCAGGGGGCCCCGCCTGGAAGCCCAGTTTACAGCATGCGGGAGGCGAGCGTCCTTGGGAGAAGGGGAGGCAGCCCTGTTGTGTGCGGTGCAATCACTGCTTTGGCGGAGCCGAGTGCCCCTCCAGTACGGCAGAGCTCCAGCTCTGCTCAATGCCAGATCTGGCAGAGCTGCTGGCGTGAGGCTGCTCTGCCCTGGGCGAACCTTGCCCAGACGTGCCTCGCGGCTAGGCTTCCAGTCCAGGAAGGAGCAGGCTGCGCGAGACTGGGAGATGCTACTGGCGCCTTCCTGGCCTCAGCTCCACTGCTGCCTTGCCTTTGCACCTAGTCCCCAGGCGTTCTTGTGGAGGGCTTAGTTGCCTGTGGGTTGCATACTGCCAAGCGCTCCAGCAGTGAGGGCTCTCTTAGAGGCAATGGGAGGGCAACTGCAGGGCTCCTCCAGCGGTTTCTTGACCGCCCAGACTCAGCACAGCACGGAGAGCACAAGGCTCACAGGGCCCCTGGCTGGGGTCTGCAGCCCCCACACAACGGAGGTGAACTCCGGGAGCTCCCAGAAGGTGCCTGAGTGCCGTCATTTCCCTAGTGCTCTCCTCCCAGGCAGAGACGAGTGCAGGTGGTTGGGGCCTGCCCCTGCGTTTCTGAGCTCCCATCTACAGCCCCAGCTCAGGGAAGCAGCTCCTGAGCCAAGACCTGTGGGAGCCACAGGGGGCCCCGCCTGGAATCCTAGTTTACAGCATGCGGGAAGCCAGCCTCCTCCAGGGAAGAGAAGGCAGCCCTACTGTGTGCGGGTGCATTCACTGCTTTGGCGGAGCCGAGTGCCCGTTCAGTATGGCAGAGCTCCAGCTCTGCTCAAAGGCCCGATCTCTCAGAGTTGCTGGCGTGAGGCTGCTGTGCCCTGGGCGAGCCTTGCCCAGACTTGCCTCGCGTTAGGCTTCCAGTCCAGAAAGGAGCAGGCTCCGCGAGACTGGGAGATGCTACTGGCGCCTTCCTGGCCTCAGCTCCACTCCTGCCTTTCATTTGCACCTAGTCCCCAGGCGTTCTTGTGGAGGGCTTAGTTGCCAGTGGGTTGCACACTGCCAAGCGCTCAGGCAGTGAGGGCTCTATTAGAGGCAATGGGAGGGCAACTGCAGGGCTCCTCCAGCGGTTGCTTGACCGCCCAGACTCAGCACAGCACGGAGAGCACAAGGCTCACAGGGCCCCTGGCTGGGGTCTGCAGCCCCACACACCGGAGGTGAACTCTGGGAGCGCCCAGAAGGTGCCTGAGTGCTGTCATTTCCCTAGTGCTCTCCTCCCAGGAAGAGACTTGTGCAGGTGGTTGGGGCCTGCCCCTGCGTGTCTGAGCTCCCGTCCACAGCCCCAGCTCAGGGAAGCAGCTCCTGAGCCAAGACCTGTGGGAGGCGCAGGGGGCCCCGCCTGGAAGCCTAGTTTACAGCATGCGGGAAGCGAGTCTCCTCGGGAGAAGAGGAGCCAGCCCAGCTGCGTGCGGCTGCAATCACTGCTTTGGCGGAGCCGAGTGCCCCTCCAGTACGGCAGAGCTCCAGCTCTGCTCAGAGGCCCGATCTGGCAGAGTTGCTGGCGTGAGGCTGCTCTGCCCAGGGCGAGCTTTGCCCAGACTTGCCTCGCGGCTAGGCTTCCAGTCCAGGAAGGAGCAGGCTGCGCGAGACTGGGAGATGCTACTGGCGCCTTCCTGGCCTCAGCTCCACTCCTGCCTTGCATTTGCACCTAGTCCCCAGGCGTTCTTGTGAAAGGCTTAGTTGCCGGTGGGTTGCACACTGCCAAGCGCTCCAGCCGTGAGAGCTCTATTAGAGGCAAAGGGAGGGCTACTGCAAGTCGCCTCTTGCGTTTGCTTGACCGCCCAGAATCAGCACAGCACGGAAAGTACAAGGCACACAGGGCCCCTGGCTGGGGTCTGCAGCCCCACACACCGGAGGGGAACTCCGGGAGCCCCCAGAAGGTGCCAGACAGACGTCATTTTCCTAGTCCTCTCCTCCCCAGCAGAGACGTGTGCAGGCGGTTGGGGCCTGCCCTTGAGTGTCTGGACTCCCTTCCACAGCCCCAGCTCATGGAAGCAGCTCCTCAGCTAAGACCTGTAGGAGGCGCGGGGCGCCCCCACCGGGAAGCCTAGTTTACAGCATACCGGAAGCGAGCCTCCTCAGTACAAGAGAAGGCAGCCCAGCTGCGTGCGGCTGCAATCACTACTGTGGCAGAGCCGAGTGCCCCTCCAGTACGGCAGAGCTCCAGCTCTGCTCAAGGCCAGATCTGGCAGAGCTGCTGGCGTGAGGCTACTCTGCCCTGGGCGAACCTTGCCCAGACTTCCCTCGCGGCTAGGCTTCCAGTCCAGTAAGGAGCAGGCTGCGCGAGACTTGGAGATGCTACTGGCGCCTTCCTGGCCTCAGCTCCACTCTTGCCTTGCCTTTGCACCTAGTTCCCAGGCGTTCCTGTGGAGGGCTTAGTTCCCGGTGGGTTGCACACTGCCAAGTGCTCCAGCAGTGAGGGCTCTATTAGAGGCAATGGGAGGGCAACTGCAGGGCTCCTCCAGCGGCTGCTTGACCGCCCAGTCTCAGCACAGCACGGAGAGCACAAGGCTCACAGGGCCCCTGGCTGGGGTCTACATCCCCACAAACGCGGAGGCCGAGTCGGTGAGCGCGCAGAAGGTGCCTGACAGACGTCATTTCCCTAGTGCTCTCCGCCCAGCAGAGACGTGTGCAGGTGGTTGGGGCCTGCCCCTGCGTGTCTGGGCTCCTGTCCACAGCCCCAGCTCAGGGAAGCAGCTCCTGAGCCAAGACCTGTGGGAGGCTCAGGGGGCCCCGCCTGGAAGCCTAGTTTACAGCATGCGGGAAGCGAGACTCCTCGGGAGAAGAGGAGCCAGCCCAGCTGCGTGCGGCTGCAATCAATACTTTGGCGGAGCCGAGTGCCCCTCCAGTACGGCAGTGCTCCAGCTCTGCTCAGAGGCCCGATCTGGCAGAGTTGCTTGCGTGAGGCTGCTCTGCCCTGGGCGAGCCTTGTCCAGACTTGCCTCTCGGCTAGGCTTCCAGTCCAGGAAGGAGCAGGCTGCGTGAGACTGGGAGATGCTACTGGCGCCTTCCTGGCCTCAGCTCCACTCCTTCCTTGCCTTTGCACCTAGTCCCCAGACGTTCTTGTGGAGGGCTTAGTTGCCGGTGTGTTGCACACTGCCAAGCGCTCCAGCAGTGAGGGCTCTATTAGAGGCAATGGGAGGGCAACTGCAGGGCTCCTCCAGCGGTTGCTTGACCGCCCAGACAGCACAGCACGGAGAGCCCAAGGCTCACAGGGCCCCTGGCTGGGGTCTGCAGCCCCACACACCGGAGGGGAATTCCGGGAGCGCCCAGAAGGTGCCAGACAGACGTCATTTTCCTAGTGCTCTCCTCCCCAGCAGAGACGTGTGCAGGTGGTTGGGCCTGCCCTTGAGTGTCTGGACTCCCTTCCACAGCCCCAGCTCAGGGAAGCAGCTCCTCAGCTAAGACCTGTAGGAGGCGCGGGGCGCCCCCGCCGGGAAGCCTAGTTTACAGCATGCTGGAAGCGAGCCTCCTCAGTACAAGAGAAGGCAGCCCAGCCGCGTGCGATTGCAATCAGTACTTTGGCGGAGCCGAGTGCCCCTCCAGTACGGCAGAGCTCCAGCTCTGCTCAAAGGTCCGATCTCTCATAGTTGCTGGCGTGAGCCTCCTGTGCCCTGGGCGAGCCTTGCCCAGACTTGCCTCGCGTAGGCTTCCTGTCCAGAAAGGAGCGGGCTGCGCGAGACTGGGAGATGCTACTGGCGCCTTCCTGGCTTCAGCTCCACTCCTGCCTTGCCCTTGCAGCTAGTCCCCAGGCGTTCTTGTGGAGGGCTTAGTTGCCGGTGGGTTGCACACTGCCAAGCGCTCCAGCAGTGAGGCCTCTTTTAGAGGCAATGGGAGGGCAACTGCAGGGCTCCTCCAGCGGTTGCTTGACCGCCCAGACTCAGCACAGCACGGAGAGCAAAAGGCTCACAGGGCCCCTGGCTGGGGTCTGCAGCCCCACACTCCGGAGGTGAACTCCGGGAGAGCCCAGAAGGTGCCTGAGAGACGTCATTTCCCTAGTACTCTCCTTCCCAGCAGAGACGTGTGCAGGTGCTTGGGGCCTGCCCCTGCGTGTCTAGGCTCCGGTCCACAGCCCCAGCTCAGGGAAGCAGCTCCTGAGTCAAGACCAGTGGGAGGCGCGGGGGGCCTCCCCTGGAAGCCTAGTTTACAGCCTGCGGGAAGCGAGCCTCCTCGGGAGAAGAGAAGGCAGCCCGGCTGCATGCGGCTGCATTCACTGCTTGGGCGGAGCCGAGTGCGCCTCCAGTACGGCAGAGCTCCAGCTCTGCTCAGAGTCCGGATCTGGCAGAGTTGCTTGCGTTAGGCTACTCTGTCTGAGCGAGCCTTGCCCAGACTTGCCTCGCACATAGGCTTCCAGTCCAGGAAGGAGCGGGCTGCGCGAGACTGGGAGATGCTTCTGGCGCATTCCTGGCCTCAGCTCCACTCCTGCCTTGCCTTTGCACCTAGTTCCCAGGCGTTCCTGTGGAGGGCTTAGTTGCTGGTGGGTTGCACACTGCCAAGCGCTCCAGCAGTGAGGGCTCTATTAGAGGCAATGGGAGGGCAACTGCAGGGCTCCTCCAGCGGTTGCTTGACCGCCCAGACAGCACAGCACGGAGAGCCCAAGGCTCACAGGGCCCCTGGCTGGGGTCTGCAGCCCCACACACCGGAGGGGAATTCCGGGAGCGCCCAGAAGGTGCCAGACAAACGTCATTTTCCTAGTGCTCTCCTCCCCAGCAGAGACGTGTGCAGGTGGTTGGGGCCTGCCCTTGAGTGTCTGGACTCCCTTCCACAGCCCCAGCTCAGGGAAGCAGTTCCTCAGCTAAGACCTGTAGGAGGCGCGGGGCGCCCCCGCCGGGAAGCCTAGTTTACAGCATGCCGGAAGCGAGCCTCCACAGGAGAAGAGAAGGCAGCCCTGCTGTGTGCGGCTGCATTCACTGCTTTGGCGGAGCCGAGTGCGCCTTCAGTACGGCAGAGCTCCAGCTCTGCTCTGAGTCCCAATCTGGCAGAGTTGCTGGCGTGAAGCTGCTCTGCCCTGGGCGAGCCATGCCCAGACTTGCCTCGCGTCTATGTTTCCAGGCCAGGAAGGAGCAGGATGCGCGAGACTGGGAGATGCTACTGGCGCCTTCCTGGCCTCAGTTCCACTCCTGCCTTGCCTTTGCACCTAGTCCCCAGGCGTTCTTCTGGAGGGCTTAGTTGCCAGAGGGTTGCACACGTCCAAGCGCTCCAGCAGTGAGGGCTCTATTAGAGGCAATTAGATGGCAACTGCAGGGCTCCTCCAGCTGTTGCTTGACCGCCCAGACTCAGCACAGCATGGAGTGCACAAGGCTCACAGGGCCCCTGGCTGGGGTCTGCAGCCCCACACACGCGGAGGCTGACTCGGTGAGTGCCCAGAAGGTGCCTGACAGACGTCATTTCCCTAGTGCTCTCCTCCCCAGCAGAGACGTGTGCAGGTGGTTGTGGCTTGCCCCTGCGTGTCTGGGCTCCCGTCCACAGCCCCAGCTCAGGGAACCAGCTCCTCAGCCAAGACCTGTAAGAGGCGCGGGGCGCCCCCGCCTGGAAGCCTAGTGCACAGCATGCGGGAAGCGAGCCTACTCGAGAGAAGAGAAGGCAGCCCTGCTGTTTGCGGCTACATTCACTGCTTTGGCGGAGCCGAGTGCCCCTCCAGTACGGCAGAGCACCAGCTCTGCTCAGAGGCCTGATATGGCAGAGTTGCTGGCGTGAGGCTGCTCTGTCCTGGGCGAGCCTTGCCCAGACTTGCCTCCCACATAGGCTTCCAGTACAGGAAGGAGCGGGCTGCGCAAGACTGGGAGATGCTGCTGGCGCCTTCCTGGCCTCAGTTCCACTCCTGCCTTGCCTTTGCACCTAGTTCCCAGGCGTTCCTTTGGAGGGCTTAGTTGCCGGTGGGTTGCACACTGCCAAGCGCTCCAGCAGTGAGGGCTCTATTAGAGGCAATGGGAGGGCAACTGCAGGGCTCCTCCAGCGGCTGCTTGACCGCCCAGACTCAGCACAGCACGGAGAGCACAAGGCTCACAAGGCCCCTGGCTGGGGTCTGCAGCCCCACACACGCGGAGGCCGAGTCGGTGAGCGCGCAGAAGGTGCCTGACAGACGTCATTTCCCTAGTGCTCTCCTCCCCAGCAGAGACGTGTGCAGGTGGTTGGGGCCTGCCCCTGCGTATCTGGGCTCCTGTCCACAGCCCCAGCTCAGGGAAGCAGCTCCTGAGCCAAGACCTGTGGGAGGCGCAGGGGGCCCCGCCTGGAAGCCTAGTGTACAGCATGCGGGACGCGAGACTCCTCAGGAGAAGAGGAGCCAGCCCAGCTGCGTGCGGCTGCAATCAATACTTGGCGGAGACAAGTGCCCCTCCAGTACGGCAGTGCTCCAGCTCTGCTCAGAGGCCCGATCTGGCAGAGTTGCTGGCGTGAGGCTGCTCTGCCCTGGGCGAGCCTTGCCCAGACTTGCCTCGCGTTAGGCTTCCAGTCCAGAAAGGAGCGGGCTGCGCGAGACTGGGAGATGCTACTCGCGCCTTCCTGCCTCAGCTCCACTCCTGCCTTGCCTTTGCACCTAGTCCCCAGGCGTTCTTGTGGAGGGCTTAGTTGCCGGTGGGTTGCACACTGCCAAGCGCTCCAGCAGTGAGGCCTCTATTAGAGGCAATGGGAGGGCAACTGCAGGGCTCCTCCAGCGGTTGCTTGACCGCCCAGACTCAGCACAGCACGGAGAGCACAAGGCTCACAGGGCCCCTGGCTGGGGTCTCCAGCCCCACACACCGGAGGTGAACTCCGGGAGCGCCCAGAAGGTGCCTGAGTGCCCTCATTTCCCTAGTGCTCTCCTCCCAGGCAGAGACGTGTGCAGGTGGTTGGGGCCTGCCCCTGCGTGTCTGAGCTCCCGTCCACAGTCCCAGCTCAGGGAAGCAGCTCCTTAGCCAAGACCTGTGGGAGGCACAGGGGGCCCCACCTGGAAGCCTAGTTTACAGCATGCGGGAAGCAAGCCTCCTCGGGAGAAGAGAAGGCAGCCCTGCTGTGTGCGGATGCATTCACTGCTTTGGCGGAGCCGAGTGCGCCTCCAGTACGGCAGAGCTCCAGCTCTGCAGAGAGGCCCGATCTGGCAGTGTTGCTGGTGTGAACCTGCTCTGCCCAGGGCAAGTTTGCCCAGACTTGCCTTGCGACTAGGCTTCCAGTCCAGGAAGGAGCAGGCTGCGCGAGACTGGGAGATGCTACTGGCGCCTTCCTGGCCTCAGCTCCACTCCTGCCTTGCCTTTGCACCTAGTCCTCAGGCGTTCTTGTGAAAGGCTTAGTTGCCGGTGGGTTGCACACTGCCAAGCGCTCCAGCAGTGAAGGCTCTATTAGAGGCAAAGGGAGGGCAACTGCAGGGCTCCTCCAGCGGTTGCTTGACCGCCCAGACTCAGCACAGCACGGAGAGCACAAGGCTCACAGGGCCCCTGGCTTTGGTCTGCAGCCCCACACACCGGAGGCGAACTCCGGGAGCGCCCAGAAGGTGCCTGACAGACGTCATTTCCCTAGTGCTCTCCTTCCCTGCAGAGACGTGGGCAGGTGGTTGTGGCCTGCCTCTGCGTGTCTGGGCTCCCGTCCACAGCCCCAGCTCAGGGAAGCAGCTCCTGAGTCAAGACCTGTGGGAGGCGCGGGGGGCCCCACCTGGAAGCCTAGTTTACAGCATGTGGGAAGCGAGCCTCCTCGGGAGAAGAGAAGGCAGCCTGGCTGCTTGCAGCTGCATTCACTGCTTTGGCGGAGCCGAGTGCACCTCCAGTACGGCAGAGCTCCAGCTCTGCTCAGAGGCCCGATCTGGCAGAGTTGCTGGCGTTAGGCTGCTCTGTCCTGGGCGAACTTGCCCAGACTTGCCTCGCACATAGGCTTCCAGTCCAGGAAGGAGCGGGCTGCGCGAGACTGGGAGATGCTACTGTCGCCTTCCTAGCCTCAGCTCCACTCCTGCCTTGTCTTTGCACCTAGTTCCCAGGCGTTCTTGTGGAGGGCTTAGTTGCCGGTGGGTTGCACACAGCCAAGCGCTCCAGCAGTGAGGGCTCTATTAGAGGCAATGGGAGGGCAACTGCAGGGCTCCTCCAGCGGTTGCTTGACCGCCCAGACTCAGGACAGCACGGAGAGCACAAGGCTCACAGGGCCCCTGGCTGGGGTCTGCAGCCCCACACACGTGAAAGCTGACTCGGTGAGCGCCCAGAAGGTGCATGACAGACGTCATTTCCCTATTGCTCTCCTCCCCAGCAGAGACGTGTGCAGGTTGTTTGGGCCTGCCCCTGCGGGTCTGGACTCACGTCCACAGCCGCAGCTCAGGGAAGCATCTCCTGAGCCAAGACATGTGGGAGGCGCAGGTGGCCCCGCCTGGAAGCCTAGTTTACAGCATGCGGGAAGCGAGCCTCCTCGGGAGAAGAGAAGGCAGCCCTGCTGTGTGCGGCTGCAATCACTGCTTTGGCAGAGCCGAGTGCGCCTCCAGTATGGCAGAGCTCCAGCTCTGCTCAGAGGCCTGATCTGGCAGAGTTGCTGGCGTGAGGCTGCTCTGTCCTGGGCGAGCATTTCCCAGACTTGCCTCTCGGCTAGGCTTCCAGTCCAGGAAGGAGCAGGCTGCGCGAGACTGGGAGATGCTACTGGCGCCTTCCTGGCCTAAGCTCCACTCCTGCCTTGCCTTTGCACCTAGACCCCAGGCGTTCTTGTGGAGGGCTTAGTTGCCGGTGGGTTGCACACTGCCAAGCTCTCCAGCAGTGACGGCTCTATTAGAGGCAATGGGAGGGCAACTGGAAGTCAATTCTTACGGTTGCTTGAACGCCGAGACTCAGCACAGCACGGAGAGCACAAGGATCACAGGGCCACTGGCTGGGGTCTGCAGCCCCACACACGCGGAGGCTGACTCGGTGAGCGCCCAGAAGGTGCCTGACAGACGTCATTTTCCTAGTGCTCTCCTCCCCAGCAGAGACGTGTGCAGGTGGTTAGGGCCTGCCCCTGCGTTTCTGGGCTCCCGTCCAAAGCCCCAGCTCAGGGAAGCAGCTCCTGAGCCAAGACCTGTGGGAGGCGCAGGGGGCCCCGCCTGGAAGCCTAGTTTACAGCATGCGGGAAGCGAGCCTCCTTGGGAGAAGGGGAGCCAGCCCAGCTGCGTGCGGCTGCAATCACTGCTTTGGCGGAGTCGAGTGCCCCTCCATTACGGCAGAGCTCCAGCTCTGCTCAGAGGCCTGATATGGCAGAGTTGCTGGCGTGAGGCTGCTCTGCCCTGGGCGAGCCTTGCCCAGACTTGCCGCACGTTAGGCTTCCAGTCCCGAAAGGAGCGGGCTGCGTGAGACTGGGAGATGCTACTGGCGCCTTCCTGGCCTCAGCTCCACTCCTGCCTTGCCTTTGCACCTAGACCCCAGGCGTTCTTGTGGTGGGCTTAGTTGCCGGTGGGTTGCACACTTCCAAGAGCTCCAGCTTGAGGGCTCTATTAGAGGCAAAGTGAGGGCAAGTGGAAGTCTATTCTTACGGTTGCTTAACCGCCCAGACTCAGCACAGCATGGAGAGCACAAGGCTCACAGGGTCCCTGGCGGGGTCTGCAGCCCCACACACGCGGAGGCTGACTCGGTGAGTGCCCAGAAGGTGCCTGACAGACGTCATTTCCCTAGTGCTCTCCTCCCCAGCAGAGACGTGTGCAGGTGGTTGTGGCTTGCCCCTGCGTGTCTGGGCTCCCGTCCACAGCCCCAGCTCAGGGAAGCAGCTCCTCAGCCAAGACCTGTAAGAGGCGCGGGGCGCCCCCGCCTGGAAGCCTAGTGCACAGCATGCGGGAAGCGAGCCTACTCGAGAGAAGAGAAGGCAGCCCTGCTGTTTGCGGCTACATTCACTGCTTTGGCGGAGCCGAGTGCCCCTTCAGTACGGCAGAGCACCAGCTCTGCTCAGAGGCCTGATATGGCAGAGTTGCTGGCGTGAGGCTGCTCTGCCCTGGGCGAGCCTTGCCCAGACTTGCCGCACGTTAGGCTTCCAGTCCCGAAAGGAGCGGGCTGCGTGAGACTGGGAGATGCTACTGGCGCCTTCCTGGCCTCAGCTCCACTCCTGCCTTGCCTTTGCACCTAGTCCCTAGGTGTTCTTGTGGAGGGCTTAGTTGCCGGTGGGTTGCACACTGCCAAGCGCTCCAGCAGTGTGGGCTCTATTAGAGGCAATGGGAGGGCAACTGCAGGGCTCCTCCAGCGGTTGCTTGACCGCCCAGAATCAGCACAGCATGGAGAGCACAAGGCTCACAGGACCCCTGGCTGTGGTCTGCAGCCCCACACACCTGAGGTGAACTCCGGGAGCGCCCAGAAGGTGCCTGAATGCCGGCATTTCCTTAGTGCTCTCCTCCCAGGCAGAGACGTATGCAGGTGATTGGGGCCTGCCCCTGCGTGTCTGATCTCCCGTCCACAGCCCCAGCTCAGGGAAGCAGCTCCTGAGCCAAAACCTGTGGGAGGCGCAGGTGGCCCCGCCTGGAAGCCTAGTTTACAGCATGCGGGAAGCGAGCCTCCTCCGGAGAAGAGAAGGCAGCCCTGCTGTGTGCAACTGCATTCACTGCTTTGGCGCAGCCGAGTGTGCCTCCAGTACGGCAGAGCTCCAGCTCTGCTCAGAGGCCCGATCTGACAGAGTTGCTGGCGTCAGGCTGCTCTGCCCTGGGCGAGCCTTTCCCAGACTTGCTTCACACATAGGCTTCCAGTCCAGGAAGGAGCGGGCTGCGCGAGACTGGGAGATGCTCCTGGCGCCTTCCTGGCCTCAGCTCCACTCCTGCCTTGCCTTTGCACCTAGTCCCCAGGCGTTCTTGTGGAGGGCTTAGTTGCCGGTGGGTTGCACACTGCCAAGCGCTCCAGCAGTGAGGGCTCTATTAGAGGCAATGGGAGGGCAACTGCAGGGCTCCTCCAGCGGTTGCTTGACCGCCCAGACTCAGCACAGCAAGGAGAGCACAAGGTTCACAGGGCCCCTGGCTGGGGTCTGCAGCCCCACATACGCGGAAACTGACTAGGTGAGTGCCCAGAAGGTGCCTGACAGACGACATTTCCCTAGTGCTCTCCTCCCCAGCAGAGACGTGTGCAGGTGCTTGGGGCCTGCCCCTGCGTGTCTTAGCTACCGTCCACAGCCCCAGCTCAGGGAAGGAGCTCCTGAGCCAAGACCGGTGGGAGGCGCAGGGGGCCCTGCCTTGAATCCTAGTTTACAGCATGCGGGAAGCGAGCCTCCTCGGGAGAAGAGAAGGCAGCCCTGCTGTGTGCGGCTGCATTCACTGCTTTGGCGCAGCCGAGTGTGCCTCCAGCACGGCAGAGCTCCAGCTCTGCTCAGAGTCCGGATTTGGCAGAGTTGCTTGCGTTAGGCTGCTCTGTCCTGGGCGAGCCTTGCCCAGACTTGCCTCGCACAAAGGCTTCCAGTCCAGGAAGGAGCGGGCTGCGCAAGACTGGGAGATGCTGCTGGCGCCTTCCTGGCCTCAGTTCCACTCCTGCCTTGCCTTTGCACCTAGTTCCCAGGCGTTCCTGTGGAGAGCTTAGTTGCCGGTGGGTTGCACACTGCCAAGCGCTCCAGCAGTGAGGGCTCTATTAGAGGCAATGGGAGGGCAACTGCAGGGCTCCTCCAGCGGCTGCTTGACCGCCCAGACTCAGCACAGCACGGAGAGCACAAGGCTCACAAGGCCCCTGGCTGGGGTCTGCAGCCCCACACACGCGGAGGCCAAGTCGGTGAGCGCGCAGAAGGTGCCTGACAGACGTCATTTCCCTAGTGCTCTCCTCCCCAGCAGAGACGTGTGCAGGTGGTTGGTGCCTGCCCTTGAGTGTCTGGACTCCCTTCCACAGCCCAAGCTCAGGGAAGCAGCTCCTCAGCTAAGACCTGTAGGAGGCGCGGGGCGCCCCCGCCGGGAAGCCTAGTTTACAGCATGCCGGAAGCGAGCCTCCTCAGTACAAGAGAAGGCAGCCGAGCTGCGTGCGGCTGCAATCAGTACTTTGGCGGAGCCGAGTGCCCCTCCAGTACGGCAGAGCTCCAGCTCTGCTCAAAGGCCCGATCTCTCATAGTTGCTGGCGTGAGCCTCCTGTGCCCTGGGCGAGCCTTGCCCAGACTTGCCTCGCGTTAGGCTTCCAGTCCAGAAAGGAGCGGGCTGCGCGAGACTGGGAGATGCTACTGGCGCCTTCCTGGCCTCAGCTCCACTCCTGCCTTGCCTTTGCACCTAGTCCCCAGGCGTTCTTGTGGAGGGCTTAGTTGCCGGTGGGTTGCACACTGCCAAGCGCTCCAGCAGTGAGGGCTCTATCAGAGGCAAAGGGAGGGCTACTGCAAGTCGCCTCTTACGTTTGCTTGACCGCCCAGACTCAGCACAGCACGGAAAGCACAAGGCTCACAGGGCCCCTGGCTGGGGTCTGCAGCCCCACACACCGGAGGCGAAGTCCGGGAGCACCCAGAAGGTGCCTGAAAGACGTCATTTCCCTAGTGCTCTCCTCCCCAGCAGAGACGTGTGCAGGTTGTTGGAGCCTGCCCCTGCGTGTCTGGGCTCCCGTCCACAGCACCAGCTCAGGGAAGGAGTTCCTGAGCCAAGACCTGTGGGAGGCGCAGGGGGCCCCGCCTGGAAGCCTAGTTAACAGAATGCGGGAAGCGAGCCTCCTCAGGAGAAGAGAAGGCAAGCCGGCTGCGTGCGGCTGCATTCACTGCTTGGGCGGAGCCGAGTGCGCTTCCAGTACGGCAGAGCTCCAGGACTGCTCAGAGCCCCGATTTGGCAGAGTTGCTGGCGTGAGGCTGCTCTGCCCTGGGGGAGCCTTGCCCAGACTTGCCTCGCACATAGGCTTCCACTCCAGAAAGGAGCAGGCTGCGCGAGACTGGGAGATGCTACTGGCGCCTTCCTGGCCTCAGCTCCACTCCTGCCTTGCCTTTGCACCTAGTCCCCAGGCGTTCTTGTGGAGCGCTTAGTTGCCGGTGGGTGGCACACTGCCAAGCGCTCCAGCAGTGAGGGCTCTATTAGAGGCAATGTGAGGGCAACTGCAGGGCTCCTCCAGAGGTTGCTTGACCGCCCAGACTCAGCACAGCACAGAGAGCACAAGGCTCACAGGGCCCCTGGCTGGAGTCTCCAGCCCCACACACGCGGAGGCTAACTCAGTTAGCGCCCAGAAGGTGCCTGACAGACGTCATTTCCCTAGTGCTCTCCTTCCCAGCAGAGACGTGTGTAGGTGGTTGGGGCCTGCCCCTGCGTGTCTGGGCTCCAGTCCACAGCCCCAGCTCAGGGAAGCAGCTCCTGAGCCAAGACCTGTGGGAGGCGCAGGGGGTCCCTCCTGGAAGCCTAGTTTACAGCATGCGGGAAGCCAGCCTCCTCGGGAGAAGAGAAGGCAGCCCTGCTGTGTGCGGCTGCATTCACTGCTTTGGCGGAGCCGAGTGCACCTCCAGTACGGCAGAGCTCCAGCTCTGCTCAGAGTCCGGATTTGGCAGAGTTGCTTGCGTTAGGCTGCTCTGTCCTGGGCGAGCCTTGCCCAGACTTGCCTCGCACATAGGCTTCCAGTCCAGGAAGGAGCGGGCTGCGCGAGACTGGGAGATGCTGCTGGCGCCTTCCTGGCCTCAGCTCCACTCCTGCTTTGCCTTTGCACCTAGTTCCCAGGCGTTCTTGTGGAGGGCTTAGTTGCCGGTGGGTTGCACACTGCCAAGCGCTCCAGCAGTGAGGGCTCTATTAGAGGCAATGGGAGGGCAACTGCAGGGCTCCTTCAGCGGCTGCTTGACCGTCCAGACTCAGCACAGCACGAAGAGCACAAGGCTCACAGGGCCACTGGCTGGGGTCTGCAGCCCCACACACGCGGAGGCCGAGTCGGTGAGCGCGCAGAAGGTGCCTGACAGACGTCATTACCTAGTGCTCTCCTCCCCAGCAGAGACGTGTGCAGGTGGTTGGGGCCTGCCCCTGCATGTCTGGGCTCCTGTCCACAGCCCCAGCTCAGGGAAGCAGCTCCTGAGCCAAGACCTGTGGGACGCGCAAGGGGCCCCTCCTGGAAGCCTAGGTAACAGCATGCGGGAAGCGAGACTCCTCGGGAGAAGAGGAGCCAGCCCAGCTGCGAGCGGCTGCAATCAATACTTTGGCGGAGCCGAGTGCCCCTCCAGTACGGGAGTGCTCCAGCTCTGCTCAGAGGCCCGATCTGGCAGAGTTGCTGGTGTTAGGCTGCTCTGTCCTGGGCGAGCCTTTCCCAGACTTGCTTCACACATAGGCTTCCAGTCCAGGAAGGAGCGGGCTGCGCGAGACTGGGAGATGCTCCTGGCCCCTTCCTGGCCTCAGCTCCACTCCTGCCTTGCCTTTGCACCTAGTCCCCAGGCGTTCTTGTGGAGGGCTTAGTTGCCGGTGGGTTGCACACTGCCAAGCGCTCCAGCAGTGAGGGCTCTATTAGAGGCAATGGGAGGGCAACTGCAGAGCTCCTCCAGCGGTTGCTTGACCGCCCAGACTCAGCACAGCACGGAGAGCACAAGGTTCACAGGGCCCCTGGCTGGGGTCTGCAGCCCTACATACGCGGAAACTGACTAGGTGAGTGCCCAGAAGGTGCCTGACAGACGTCATTTCCCTAGTGCTCTCCTCCCCAGCAGAGACGTGTGCAGGTGCTTGGGGCCTGCCCCTGCGTGTCTGGGCTCCCGTCCACAGCCCCAGCTCAGGGAAGGAGCTCCTGAGCCAAGACCGGTGGGAGGCGCAGGGGGCCCTGCCTTGAAGCCTAGTTTACAGCATGCGGGAAGCGAGCCTCCTCGGGAGAAGAGAAGGCAGCCCTGCTGTGTGCGGCTACATTCACTGCTTTGGCGCAGCCGAGTGTGCCTCCAGTACGGCAGAGCTCCAGCTCTGCTCAGAGTCCGGATTTGGCAGAGTTGCTTGCGTTAGGCTGCTCTGTCCTGGGCGAGCCTTGCCCAGACTTGCCTCGCACATAGGCTTCCAGTCCAGGAAGGAGCGGGCTGCGCGAGACTGGGAGATGCTCCTGGCGCCTTCCTGGCCTCAGCTCCACTCCTGCCTTGCCTTTTCACCTAGTTCCCAGGCGTTCTTGTGGAGGGCTTAGTTGCCGGTGGGTTGCACACTGCCAAGCGCTCCAACAGTGAGGGCTCTATTAGAGGCAATGGGAGGGCAACTGCAGGGCTCCTTCAGTGGCTGCTTGACCGCCCAGACTCAGCACAGCACGAAGAGCACAAGGCTCACAGGGCCCCTGGCTGGGGTCTGCAGCCCCACACACGCGGAGGCCGAGTCGGTGAGCGCGCAGAAGGTGCCTGACAGACGTCATTACCTAGTGCTCTCCTCCCCAGCAGAGACGTGTGCAGGTGGTTGGGGCCTGCCCCTGCATGTCTGGGCTCCTGTCCACAGCCCCAGCTCAGGGAAGCAGCTCCTGAGCCAAGACCTGTGGGACGCGCAAGGGGCCCCTCCTGGAAGCCTAGGTAACAGCATGCGGGAAGCGAGACTCCTCGGGAGAAGAGGAGCCAGCCCAGCTGCGAGCGGCTGCAATCAATTCTTTGGCGGAGCCGAGTGCCCCTCCAGTACGGCAGTGCTCCAGCTCTGCTCAGAGGCCCGATCTGGCAGAGTTGCTGGCGTTAGGCTGCTCTGTCCTGGGCGAGCCTTTCCCAGACTTGCTTCACACATAGGCTTCCAGTCCAGGAAGGAGCGGGCTGCGCGAGACTGGGAGATGCTCCTGGCGCCTTCCTGGCCTCAGCTCCACTCCTGCCTTGCCTTTGCACCTAGTTCCCAGGCGTTCTTGTGGAGGGCTTAGTTGCCGGTGGGTTGCACACTGCCAAGCGCTCAGGCAGTGAGGGCTCTATTAGAGGCAATGGGAGGGCAACTGCAGGGCTCCGCCAGCGGTTGCTTGACCGCCCAGACTCAGCACAGCACGGAGAGCACAAGGTTCACAGGGCTCCTGGCTGGTGTCTGCAGCCCCACATACGCGGAAACTGACTAGGTGAGTGCCCAGAAGGTGCCTGACAGACGTCATTTCCCTAGTGCTCTCCTCCCCAGCAGAGACGTGTGCAGGTGCTTGGGGCCTGCCCCTGCGTGTCTGGGCTCCCGTCCACAGCCCCAGCTCAGGGAAGGAGCTCCTGAGCCAAGACCGGTAGGAGGCGCAGGGGGCCCTGCCTTGAAGCCTAGTTTACAGCATGCGGGAAGCGAGCCTCCTCGGGAGAAGAGAAGGCAGCCCTGCTGTGTGCGGCTGCATTCACTGCTTTGGCGCAGCCGAGTGTGCCTCCAGTACGGCAGACCTCCAGCTCTGCTCAGAGTCCGGATTTGGCAGAGTTGCTTGCGTTAGGCTGCTCTGTCCTGGGCGAGCCTTGCCCAGACTTGCCTCGAACAAAGGCTTCCAGTCCAGGAAGGAGCGGGCTGCGCAAGACTGGGAGATGCTGCTGGCGCCTTCCTGGCCTCAGTTCCACTCCTGCCTTGCCTTTGCACCTAGTTCCCAGGCGTTCCTGTGGAGGGCTTAGTTGCCGGTGGGTTGCACACTGCCAAGCGCTCCAGCAGTGAGGGCTCTATTAGAGGCAATGGGAGGGCAACTGCAGGGCTCCTCCAGCGGCTGCTTGACCGCCCAGACTCAGAACAGCACGGAGAGCACAAGGCTCACAAGGCCCCTGGCTGGGGTCTGCAGCCCCACACACGCGGCGGCCGAGTCGGTGAGCGCGCAGAAGGTGCCTGACAGACGTCATTTCCCTAGTGCTCTCCTCCCCAGCAGAGACGTGTGCAGGTGGTTGGTGCCTGCCCTTGAGTGTCTGGACTCCCTTCCACAGCCCCAGCTCAGGGAAGCAGCTCCTCATCTAAGACCTGTAGGAGGCGCGGGGCGCCCCCGCCGGGAAGCCTAGTTTACAGCATGCCGGAAGCGAGCCTCCTCAGTACAAGAGAAGGCAGCCGAGCTGCGTGCGGCTGCAATCAGTACTTTGGCGGAGCCGAGTGCCCCTCCAGTACGGCAGAGCTCCAGCTCTGCTCAAAGGCCCGATCTCTCATAGTTGCTGGCGTGAACCTCCTGTGCCCTGGGCGAGCCTTGCCCAGACTTGCCTCGCGTTAGGCTTCCAGTCCAGAAAGGAGCGGGCTGCGTGAGACTGGGAGATGCTACTGGCGCCTTCAGGGCCTCAGCTCCACTCCTGCCTTGCCTTTGCACCTAGTCCCCAGGCGTTCTTGTGGAGGGCTTAGTTGCCGGTGGGTTGCACACTGCCAAGCGCTCCAGCAGTGAGGGCTCTATCAGAGGCAAAGGGAGGGCTACTGCAAGTCGCCTCTTACGTTTGCTTGACCGCCCAGACTCAGCACAGCACGGAAAGCACAAGGCTCACAGGGCCCCTGGCTGGGGTCTGCAGCCCCACACACCGGAGGCGAACTCCGGGAGCGCCCAGAAGGTGCCTGAAAGACGTCATTTCCCTAGTGCTCTCCTCCCCAGCAGAGACGTGTGCAGGTTGTTGGAGCCTGCCCCTGCGTGTCTGGGCTCCCGTCCACAGCACCAGCTCAGGGAAGGAGTTCCTGAGCCAAGACCTGTGGGAGGCGCAGGGGGCCCCGCCTGGAAGCCTAGTTAACAGAATGCGGGAAGCGAGCCTCCTCAGGAGAAGAGAAGGCAAGCCGGCTGCGTGCGGCTGCATTCACTGCTTGGGCGGAGCTGAGTGCGCTTCCAGTACGGCAGAGCTCCAGGACTGCTCAGAGCCCCGATTTGGCAGAGTTGCTGGCGTGAGGCTGCTCTGCCCTGGGGGAGCCTTGCCCAGACTTGCCTCGCACATAGGCTTCCACTCCAGAAAGGAGCAGGCTGCGCGAGACTGGGAGATGCTACTGGCGCCTTCCTGGCCTCAGCTCCACTCCTGCCTTGCCTTTGCACCTAGTCCCCAGGCGTTCTTGTGGAGCGCTTAGTTGCCGGTGGGTGGCACACTGCCAAGCGCTCCAGCCGTGAGGGCTCTATTAGAGACAATGTGAGGGCAACTGCAGGGCTCCTCCAGAGGTTGCTTGACCGCCCAGACTCAGCACAGCACAGAGAGCACAAGGCTCACAGGGACCCTGGCTGGGGTCTGCAGCCCCACACACGCGGAGGCTAACTCAGTTAGCGCCCAGAAGGTGCCTGACAGACGTCATTTCCCTAGTGCTCTCCTCCCCAGCAGAGACGTGTGTAGGTGGTTGGGGCCTGCCCCTGCGTGTCTGGGCTCCAGTCCACAGCCCCAGCTCAGGGAAGCAGCTCCTGAGCCAAGACCGGTTGTAGGCCCAGGGGGCCCTGCCTTGAAGCCTAGTTTACAGCATGCGGGAAGCGAGCCTCCTCGGGAGAAGAGAAGGCAGCCCTGCTGTGTGCGGCTGCATTCACTGCTTTGGCGCAGCCGAGTGTGCCTCCAGTACGGCAGAGCTCCAGCTCTGCTCAGAGTCTGGATTTGGCAGAGTTGCTTGCGTTAGGCTGCTCTGTCCTGGGCGAGCCTTGCCCAGACTTGCCTCGCACAAAGGCTTCCAGTCCAGGAAGGAGCGGGCTGCGCAAGACTGGGAGATGCTGCTGGCGCCTTCCTGGCCTCAGTTCCACTCCTGCCTTGCCTTTGCACCTAGTTCCCAGGCGTTCCTGTGGAGGGCTTAGTTGCCGGTGGGTTGCACACTGCCAAGCGCTCCAGCAGTGAGTGCTCTATTAGAGGCAATGGGAGGGCAACTGCAGGGCTCCTCCAGCGGCTGCTTGACCGCCCAGACTCAGCACAGCACGGAGAGCACAAGGCTCACAAGGCCCCTGGCTGGGGTCTGCAGCCCCACACACGCGGAGGCCGAGTCGGTGAGCGCGCAGAAGGTGCCTGACAGACGTCATTTCCCTAGTGCTCTCCTCCCCAGCAGAGACGTGTGCAGGTGGTTGGTGCCTGCCCTTGAGTGTCTGGACTCCCTTCCACAGCCCCAGCGCAGGGAAGCAGCTCCTCAGCTAAGACCTGTAGGAGGCGCGGGGCGTCCCCGCCGGGAAGCCTAGTTTACAGCATGCCGGAAGCGAGCCTCCTCAGTACAAGAGAAGGCAGCCGAGCTGCGTGCGGCTGCAATCAGTACTTTGGCGGAGCCGAGTGCCCCTCCAGTACGGCAGAGCTCCAGCTCTGCTCAAAGGCCCGATCTCTCATAGTTGCTGGCGTGAGCCTCCTGTGCCCTGGGCGAGCCTTGCCCAGACTTGCCTCGCGTTAGGCTTCCAGTCCAGAAAGGAGCGGGCTGCGTGAGACTGGGAGATGCTACTGGCGCCTTCCTGGCCTCAGCTCCACTCCTGCCTTGCCTTTGCACCTAGTCCCCAGGCGTTCTTGTGGAGGGCTTAGTTGCCGGTGGGTTGCACACTGCCAAGCGCTCCAGCAGTGAGGGCTCTATCAGAGGCAAAGGGAGGGCTACTGCAAGTCGCCTCTTACGTTTGCTTGACCGCCCAGACTCAGCACAGCACAGAGAGCACAAGGCTCACAGGGCCCCTGGCTGGGGTCTGCAGCCCCACACACGCGGAGGCTAACTCAGTGAGCGCCCAGAAGGTGCCTGACAGACGTCATTTCCCTAGTGCTCTCCTCCCCAGCAGAGACGTGTGTAGGTGGTTGGGGCCTGCCCCTGCGTGTCTGGGCTCCAGTCCACAGCCCCAGCTCAGGGAAGCAGCTCCTGAGCCAAGACATGTGGGAGGCGCAGGGGGTCCCTCCTGGAAGCCTAGTTTACAGCATGCGGGAAGCCAGCCTCCTCGGGAGAAGAGAAGGCAGCCCTGCTGTGTGCGGCTGCATTCACTGCTTTGGCGGAGCCGAGTGCACCTCCAGTACGGCAGAGCTCCAGCTCTGCTCAGAGTCCGGATTTGGCAGAGTTGCTTGCGTTAGGCTGCTCTGTCCTGGGCGAGCCTTGCCCAAACTTGCCTCGCACATAGGCTTCCAGTCCAGGAAGGAGCGGGCTGCGCGAGACTGGGAGATGCTGCTGGCGCCTTCCTGGCCTCAGCTCCACTCCTGCCTTGCCTTTGCACCTAGTTCCCAGGCGTTCTTGTGGAGGGCTTAGTTGCCGGTGGGTTGCACACTGCCAAGCGCTCCAGCAGTGAGGGCTCTATTAGAGGCAATGGGAGGGCAACTGCAGGGCTCCTTCAGCGGCTGCTTGACCGCCCAGACTCAGCACAGCACGAAGAGCACAAGGCTCACAGGGCCACTGGCTGGGGTCTGCAGCCCCACACACGCGGAGGCCGAGTCGGTGAGCGCGCAGAAGGTGCCTGACAGACGTCATTACCTAGTGCTCTCCTCCCCAGCAGAGACGTGTGCAGGTGGTTGGGGCCTGCCCCTGCATGTCTGGGCTCCTGTCCACAGCCCCAGCTCAGGGAAGCAGCTCCTGAGCCAAGACCTGTGGGACGCGCAAGGGGCCCCTCCTGGAAGCCTAGGTAACAGCATGCGGGAAGCGAGACTCCTCGGGAGAAGAGGAGCCAGCCCAGCTGCGAGCGGCTGCAATCAATACTTTGGCGGAGCCGAGTGCCCCTCCAGTACGGCAGTGCTCCAGCTCTGCTCAGAGGCCCGATCTGGCAGAGTTGCTGGCGTTAGGCTGCTCTGTCCTGGGCGAGCCTTTCCCAGACTTGCTTCACACATAGGCTTCCAGTCCAGGAAGGAGCGGGCTGCGCGAGACTGGGAGATGCTCCTGGCGCCTTCCTGGCCTCAGCTCCACTCCTGCCTTGCCTTTGCACCTAGTCCCCAGGCGTTCTGGTGGAGGGCTTATTTGCCGGTGGGTTGCACACTGCCAAGCGCTCCAGCAGTGAGGGCTCTATTAGAGGCAATGGGAGGGCAACTGCAGGGCTCCTCCAGCGGTTGCTTGACCGCCCAGACTCAGCAGAGCACGGAGAGCACAAGGTTCACAGGGCCCCTGGCTGGGGTCTTCAGCCCCACATACGCGGAAACTGACTAGGTGAGTGCCCAGAAAGTGCCTGACAGACGTCATTTCCCTAGTGCTCTCCTCCCCAGCAGATACGTGTGCAGGTGCTTGGGGCCTGCCCCTGCGTGTCTGGGCTCCCGTCCACAGCCCCAGCTCAGGGAAGTAGCTCCTGAGCCAAGACCGGTGGGAGGCGCAGGGGGCCCTGCCTTGAAGCCTAGTGTACAGCATGCGGGAAGCGAGCCTCCTCGGGAGAAGAGAAGGCAGCCCTGCTGTGTGCGGCTGCATTCACTGCTTTGGCGCAGCCGAGTGTGCCTCCAGTACGGCAGAGCTCCAGCTCTGCTCAGAGTCCGGATTTGGCAGAGTTGCTTGCGTTAGGCTGCTCTGTCCTGGGCGAGCCTTGCCCAGACTTGCCTCGCACAAAGGCTTCCAGTCCAGGAAGGAGCGGGCTGCACAAGACTGGGAGATGCTGCTGGCGCCTTCCTGGCCTCAGTTCCACTCCTGCCTTGCCTTTGCACCTAGTTCCCAGGCGTTCCTGTGGAGGGCTTAGTTGCCGGTGGGTTGCACACTGCCAAGCGCTCCAGCAGTGAGGGCTCTATTAGAGGCAATGGGAGGGCAACTGCAGGGCTCCTCCAGCGGCTGCTTGACCGCCCAGACTCAGCACAGCACGGAGAGCACAAGGCTCAGAAGGCCCCTGGCTGGGGTCTGCAGCCCCACACACGCGGAGGCCGAGTCGGTGAGCGCGCAGAAGGTGCCTGACAGACGTCATTTCCCTAGTGCTCTCCTCCCCAGCAGAGACGTGTGTAAGTGGTTGGTGCCTGCCCTTGAGTGTCTGGACTCCCTTCCACAGCCCCAGCTCAGGGAAGCAGCTCCTCAGCTAAGACCTGTAGGAGGCGCGGGGCGCCCCCGCCGGGAAGCCTAGTTTACAGCATGCCGGAAGCGAGCCTCCTCAGTACAAGAGAAGGCAGCCTAGCTGCGTGCGGCTGCAATCAGTACTTTGGCGGAGCCGAGTGCCCCTCCAGTACGGCAGAGCTCCAGCTCTGCTCAAAGGCCCGATCTCTCATAGTTGCTGGCGTGAGCCTCCTGTGCCCTGGGCGAGCCTTGCCCAGACTTGCCTCGCGTTAGGCTTCCAGTCCAGAAAGGAGCGGGCTGCGCGAGACTGGGAGATGCTACTGGCGCCTTCCTGGCCTCAGCTCCACTCCTGCCTTGCCTTTGCACCTAGTCCCCAGGCGTTCTTGTGGAGGGCTTAGTTGCCGGTGGGTTGCACACTGCCAAGCGCTCCAGCAGTGAGGGCTCTATCAGAGGCAAAGGGAGGGCTACTGCAAGTCGCCTCTTACGTTTGCTTGACCGCCCAGACTCAGTACAGCACGGAGAGCCCAAGGCTCACAGGGCCCCTGGCTGGGGTCTGCAGCCCCACACACGCGGAGGCTAACTCGGTGAGCGCCCAGAAGGTGCCTGACAGACGTCATTTCCCTAGTGCTCTCCTCCCCAGCAGAGACGTGTGCAGGTGGTTTGGGCCTGCCCCTGCGTGTCTGGGCTCCCGACCACAGCCCCAGCTCAGGGAAGCAGCTCCTCAGCCAAGACCTGTAGGAGGCGCGGGGCGCCCCCGCCTGGAAGCCTAGTGCACAGCATGCGGGAAGCGAACCTCCTTGGGAGAGGTGGAGGCATCCCAGACCCGTGAGGCTGCAATCACTCCTTGGGCGGAGCCGAGTGCGCTTCCACTACGTCAGAGTTCCAGCTCTGCTCAGAGGCCCGATCTGGCAGAGTGCTGGCGTGAGGCTGCTCTGCTCTCAGCGAGCCTTGCCCAGATTTGCCTCGCGGCTAGGCTTCCAGTCCAGAACGGAGCGGGCTGAGTGAGACTGGGAGATGCTACTGGCGCCTTCCTGGCCTCAGCTCCACTCCTGCCTTGCCTTTGCACCTAGTCCCCAGGCTTTCTTGTGGAGGGCTTAGTTGCCGGTGGGTTGCACACGGCTAAGCGCTCCAGCAGTGAGGGCTCTATTAGAGGCAATGGGAGGGCAACTGCAGGGCTCCTCCAGCGGTTGCTTGACCGCCCAGACTCAGCACAGCATGGAGAGCACAAGGCTCACAGTGCCCCTGGCTGGGGTCTGCAGCCCCACACACGCGGAAGCTGACTCGGTGAGCGCCCAAAAGGTGCCTGACAGACGTCATTTCCCTAGTGCTCTCCTCCCCAGCAGAGACGTGTTCAGGTGGTTGGGGCCTGCCCCTGCGTGTCTGGGCTTCCAAACACAGCCCCAGCTCAGGGAAGCAGCTCCTCAGCCAAGACCTGTAGGAGGCGTGGGGCGCCCCCGCCTGGAAGCCTAGTGCACAGCATGCGGGATGCGAGCCTCCTTGGGAGAAGAGGAGGCAGCCCAGATGCGTGCAGCTGCATTCACTGCTTGGGCGGAGCGGAGTGCGCCTCCAGTACGAGAGAGCTCCAGCTCTGCTCAGAGACCCGATCTGGCAGAGTTGCTGGCCTGAGGCTGCTCTGCCCTGGGCGAGCCTTGCCCAGACTTGCCTCGCGGCTAGGCTTCCAGTCCAGAAAGGAGCGGGCTGCGCGAGACTGGGAGATGCTACTGGCGCCTTCCTGGCCTCAGCTCCACTCCTGCCTTGCCTTTGCACCTAGTCCCCAGGCATTCTTGTGGAGGGCATAGTTGCCGGTGGGTTGCACACTGCCAAGCGCTCCAGCTTGAGGGCTCTATTAGAGGCAAAGTGAGGGCAACTGGAAGTCTATTCTTACGGTTGCTTGACCGCCCAGACTCAGCACAGCACGGAGAGCACAAGGCTCACAGGGCCCCTGGCTGGGGTCTGCAGCCCCACACACGCGGAGGCTGACTCGGTGAGCGCCCAGAAGGTGCCTGACAGACGTCATTTCCCTAGTGCTCTCCTCCCCAGCAGAGACGTGTGCAGGTGGTTGGGGCCTGCCCCTGCGTGTCTGGGCTCTACTCCACAGCCCCAGCTTAGGGAAGCAGCTCCTAAGCCAATACATGTGGGATGCGCACGGGGCCCCGCCTGGAAGCCTAGTTTACAGCATGCGGGAAGCGAGCCTCCTCGGGAGAAGAGAAGGCAGCCCTGCTGTATGTGGCGGCATTCACTGCTTTGGCGGAGCCACGTGCGCCTCCAGTACTGCAGAGCTCCAGCTCTGCTCAGAGGCCCGATCTGGCAGAGTTGCTGGCGTGAGGTTGCTCTACCCTGGGCGAGCCTTTACCAGACTTGCCTCGCGGATAGGCTTCCAGTCCTGGAAGGAGCAGGCTGCGCGAGACTGGGAGATGCTACTGGCGCCTTCCTGGCCTCAGCTCCACTCCTGCCTTGCCTTTGCACCTAGTCCCCAGGCGTTCTTGTGGAGGGCTTAATTGCCGGTGGGTTGCACACTGCCAAGCGCTCCAGCTTGAGGGCTCTATTAGAGGCAAAGTGAGGGCAACTGGAAGTCTATTCTTATGGTTGCTTGACCGCCCAGACTCAGCACAGCACGGAGAGCACAAGGCTCACAGGGCCCCTGGCTGGGGTCTGCAGCCCCACACACGCGGAGGCTGACTCGGTGAGCGCCCAGAAGGTGCCTGACAGACGTCATTTCCCTAGTGCTCTCCTCCCCAGCAGAGACGTGTGCAGGTGGTTGGGGCCGGCCCTTGAGTGTCTGGACTCCCTTCCACAGCCCCAGCTCAGGGAAGCAGCTCCTCAGCTAAGACCTGTAGGAGGCGCGGGGCGCTCCCGCCGGGAAGCCTAGTTTACAGCATGCCGGAAGCGAGCCTCCTCAGTACAAGAGAAGGCAGCCCAGCTGCGTGCGGATGCAATCAGTACTTTGGCGGAGCCGAGTGCCCCTCCAGTACGGCAGAGCTCCAGCTCTGCTCAAAGGCCCGATCTCTCATAGTTGCTGGGGTGAGCCTCCTGTGCCCTGGGCGAGCCTTGCCCAGACTTGCCTCGCGTTAGGCTTCCAGTACAGAAAGGAGCAGGCTGCGCGAGACTGGGAGATGCTACTGGCGCCTTCCTGGCCTCAGCTCCACTCCTGCCTTGCCTTTGCACCTAGTCCCCAGGCGTTCTTGTGGAGGGCTTAGTTGCCGGTGGGTTGCACACTGCCAAGCGCTCCAGCAGTGAGGGCTCTATCAGAGGTAAAGGGAGGGCTACTGTAAGTCGCCTATTCCGTTTGCTTGACTGTCCAGACTCAGCACAGCATGGAAAGCACAAGGCTCACAGGGCCCCTGGCTGGGGTCTGCAGCCCCACACACCGGAGGTGAACTCCGGGAGCGCCCAGAAGGTGCCTGAAAGACGTCATTTCCCTACTGCTCTCCTCCCCAGCAGAGACATGTGCAGGTGGTTGGGGCCTGCCCCTGCGTGCCAGGGCTCCCGTCCACAGCCCCAGCTCAGGGAAGGAGTTCCTGAGCAAAGACCTGTGGGAGGCGCAGGGGGCCCCGCCTGGAAGCCTAGTTTACAGCATGCGGGAAGCGAGCCTCCTCGGGAGAAGAGAAGGCAGGCCGGCTGCGTGCGGCTGAATTCACTGCTTGGGCGGAGCCGAGTGCGCTTCCAGTACGGCAGAGCTCCAGCACTGCTCAGAGGCCCGATCTGGCAGAGTTGCTGGCGTGAGGACGCTCTGCCCTGGGCGAGCCTTGCCCAGACTTGCCTCGCACATAGGCTTCCAGTCCAGAAAGGAGCAGGCTGCGCGAGACTGGGAGATGCTACTGGCGCCTTCCTGGCCTCAGATCCACTCCTGCCTTGCCTTTGCACCTAGTCCCCAGGCGTTCTTGTGGAGGGCTTAGTTGCCGGTGGGTTGCACACTGCCAAGCGCTCCAGCAGTGAGGGCTCTATTAGAGGCAATGGGAGGGCAACTGCAGGGCTCCTCCAGCGGTTGCTTGACCGCCCAGACTCAGCACAGCACGGAGAGCACAAGGCTCACAGGGCCCCTGGCTGGGGTCTGCAGCCCCACACACGCGGAGGCTAACTCAGTTAGCGCCCAGAAGGTGCCTGACAGACGTCATTTCCCTAGTGCTCTCCTCCCCAGCAGAGACGTGTGTAGGTGGTTGGGGCCTGCCCCTGCGTGTCTGGGCTCCAGTCCACAGCCCCAGCTCAGGGAAGCAGCTCCTGAGCCAAGACCTGTGGGAGGCGCAGGGGGCCCCTCCTGGAAGCCTAGTTTACAGCATGCGGGAAGCCAGCCTCCTTGGGAGAAGAGAAAGCAGCGCTGCTGTGTGCGGCTGCATTCACTGCTTTGGCGGAGCCGAGTGCACCTCCAGTACGGCAGAGCTCCAGCTCTGCTCAGAGTCCGGATTTGGCAGAGTTGCTTGCGTTAGGCTGCTCTGTCCTGGGCGAGCCTTGCCCAGACTTGCCTCGCACCTAGGCTTCCAGTCCAGGAAGTAGCGGGCTGCGCAAGACTGGGAGATGCTGCTGGCGCCTTCCTGGCCTCAGTTCCACTCCTGCTTTGCCTTTGCACCTAGTTCCCAGGCGTTCCTGTGGAGGGCTTAGTTGCCGGTGGGTTGCACACTGCCAAGCGCTCCAGCAGTGAGGGCTCTATTAGAGGCAATGGGAGGACAACTGCAGGGCTCCTCCAGCGGCTGCTTGACCGCCCAGACTCAGCACAGCACGGAGAGCACAAGGCTCACAAGGCCCCTGGCTGGGGTCTGCAGCCCCACACACGCGGAGGCCGAGTCGGTGAGCGCGCAGAAGGTGCCTGACAGACGTCATTTCCCTAGTGCTCTCCTCCCCAGCAGAGACGTGTGCAGGTGGTTGGGGCCTGCCCCTGGGTGTCTGGGCTCCTGTCCACAGCCCCAGCTCAGGGAAGCAGCTCCTGAGCCAAGACCTGTGGGAGGCGCAGGGGGCCCCGCCTGGAAGCCTAGTGTACAGCATGCGGGACGCGAGACTCCTCAGGAGAAGAGGAGCCAGCCCAGCTGCGTGCGGCTGCAATCAATACTTTGGCGGAGCCGAGTGCCCCTCCAGTACGGCCGTGCTCCAGCTCTGCTCAGAGGCCCCATCTGGCAGAGTTGCAGGCGTGAGGCTGCTCTGCCCTGGGCAAGCCTTGCCCAGACTTGCCTCGCGGCTAGGCTTCCAGTCCAGGAAGGAGCAGGCTGCGCGAGACTGGGAGATGCTACTGGCGCCTTCCTGGCCTCAGCTCCACTCCTGCCTTGCCTTTGCACCTAGTCCCCAGGCGTTCTTGTGGAGGGCTTAGTTGCCGGTGGGTTGCACACTGCCACGCGCTCCAGCAGTGAGGGCTCTATTAGAGGCAATGGGAGGGCAACTGCAGGGCTCCTCCAGGGGTTGCCTGACCGCCCAGACAGCACAGCACGGAGAGCACAATGCTCACAGGGCCCCTGGCTGGGGTCTGCAGCCCCACACACCGGAGGGGAATTCCGGGAGCGCCCAGAAGGTGCCAAACAGACGTCATTTTCCTAGTGCTCTCCTCCCCAGCAGAGACGTGTGCAGGTGGTTGGTGCCTGCCCTTGAGTGTCTGGACTCCCTTCCACAGACCCAGCTCAGGGAAGCAGCTCCTCAGCTAAGACCTGTAGGAGGCGCGGGGCGCCCCCGCCGGGAAGCCTAGTTTACAGCATGCCGGAAGCGAGCCTCCTCAGTACAAGAGAAGGCAGCCGAGTTGCGTGCGGCTGCAATCAGTACTTTTGCGGAGCCGAGTGCCCCTCCCTTACGACAGAGCTCCAGCTCTGCTCAACGGCCCGATCTCTCATAGTTGCTGGCGTGAGCCTCCTGTGCCCTGGGCGAGCCTTGCCCAGACTTGCCTCGCGTTAGGCTTCCAGTCCAGAAAGGAGCGGGCTGCGCGAGACTGGGAGATGCTACTGGCGCCTTCCTGGCCTCAGCTCCACTCCTGCCTTGCCTTTGCACCTAGTCCCCAGGCGTTCTTGTGGAGGGCTTTGTTGCCGGTGGGTTGCACACTGCCAAGCGCTCCAGCAGTGAGGGCTCTATCAGAGGCAAAGGGAGGGCTACTGCAAGTCGCCTCTTCCGTTTGCTTGACCGCCCAGACGCAGCACAGCACGGAAATCACAAGGCTCACAGGGCCCCTGGCTGGGGTCTGCAGCCACACACACCGGAGGCGAACTCCGGGAGCGCCCAGAAGGTGCCTGAAAGACGTCATTTCCCTAGTGCTCTTCTCCCCAGCAGAGACGTGTGCAGGTGGTTGGGGCAGGCCCCTGCGTGTCTGGGCTCCCGTCCACAGCACCAGCTCAGGGAAGGAGTTCCTGAGCCAAGACCTGTGGGAGGCGCAGGGGGCCCCGCCTGGAAGCCCAGTTTACAGCATGTGGGAAACGAGCCTCCTTGGGTGAAGGGGAGGCAGCCCCGCTGCCTGCGGCTGCAATCACTGCTTGGGCGGATCCGAGTGCCCCTCCATTACGGCAGAGCTCCAGCTCTGCTCAGAGGCCCGATCTGGCAGAGTTGCTGGCGTGAGGCTGCTCTGCCCTGGGCGAGCCTTGCCCAGACTTGCCTCACGTTAGGCTTCCAGTCCAGAAAGGTGCTGGCTGCGTGAGACTGGGAGATGCTACTGGCGCCTTCCTGGCCTCAGCTCCACTCCTGCCTTGCCTTTGCACCTAGTCCCCAGGCGTTCTTGTGGAGGGCTTAGTTGCCGGTGGGTTGCACACTGCCAAGCGCTGCAGCAGTGTGGGCTCTATTAGCGGCAATGGGAGGGCAACTGCAGGGCTCCTCCAGCGGTTGCTTGACCGCCCAGACTCAGCACAGCACGGAGAGCACAAGGCTCACAGGGCCCCTGCCTGGGGTCTGCAGCCCCACACACGCGGAGGCTGACTCGGTGAGCGCCCAGAAGGTGCCTGACAGACGTCATTTCCCTAGTGCTCTCCTCCCCAACAGAGACGTGTGCAGGTGGTTGGGGCCTGCCCTTGAGTGTCTGGACTCCCTTCCACACCCCCAGCTCAGGGAAGCAGCTCCTCAGCTAAGACTTGTAGGAGGAGCGGGGCGCCCCCGCCTGGAAGCCTGGAGCACAGCATGCGGGAAGCGAGCCTCCTCGGTAGAAGAGAAGGCAGCCCAGCTGCGTGAGGCTGCAATCACTGCTTTGGCGGAGCCAAGTGCCCTTCCAGTACGGCAGAGCTCCAGCTCTGCTCAAAGGCCCGATCTGGCAGAGTTGCTGGCATGAGGCTGCTGTGCCCAGGGCGAGCCTTGCTAGACTTGCCTCGCATAGGCTTCCTGTCCAGAAATGAGCGGGCTGCGCGAGACTGGGAGATGCTACTGGCGCCTTCCTGGCCTCAGCTCCACTCCTGCGTTGCCTTTGCACCTAGTCCCCAGGCGTTCTTGTGGAGGGCTTAGTTGCCGGTGGGTTGCACACTTCCAAGCGCTCCATCAGTGAGGGCTCTATTAGAGGCAAAGGGAGGGCAACTGCAAGTTTCCTCTTGCGGTTGCTTGACCGCCCAGACTCAGCACAGCACGGAGAGCCCAAGGCTCACAGGGCCCCTGCCTGGGGTCTGCAGCCACACACACCTGAGGTGAACTCCGGGAGCGCCCAGAAGGTGCCTGAATGCCGGCTTTTCCCTAGTGCTCTCCTCCCAGGCAGAGACGTATGCAGGTGGTTGGGGCCTGCCCTTGAGTGTCTGGACTCCCTTCCACAGCCCCAGCTCAGGGAAGCAGCTCCTCAGCTAAGACCTGTAGGAGGCGCGGGGCGCCCCCGCCCGGAAGCCTAGTTTACAGCATGCCGGAAGCGAGCCTCCTCGGGAGAAGAGAAGGCAGCCCTGCTGCGTGCGGCTGCAATCAGTACTTTGGCGTAGCCGAGTCCCCCTTGAGTACGGCAGCGCTCCAGCTCTGCTCAAAGGCCCGATCTCTCAAAGTTGCTTTCGTGAGGCTGCTGTGCCCTGGGCGAGCCTTGCCCAGACTTTCCTCGCGTTAGGCTTCCAGTCCAGAAAGGAGGGGGCTGCGCGAGACTGGGTGATGCTACTGGCGCCTTCCTGGCCTCAGCTCCACTCCTGCCTTGCCTTTGCACCTAGTCCCCAGGCGTTCTTGTGGAGGGCTTAGTTGCCTTTCGGTTGCACACTGCCAAGCGCTCCAGCAGTGAGGGCTCTATTAGTGGTAATGGGAGGGCAACTGCAGGGCTCCTCCAGCGGTTGCTTGACCGCCCATACTCAGCACAGCACGGAAAGCACAAGGCTCACAGGGCCCCTGGCTGGGGTCTGCAGCCCCACACACGCGGAGGCTGACTCGGTGAGCGCCCAGAAGGTGACTGACAGACGTCATTTCCCTAGTGCTCTCCTCCCCAGCAGAGACGTGTGCAGGTGGTTTGTTCCTGACCCTGCGTGTCTGGGCTCCCGTTCACAGCCCCAGCTCAGGGAAGCAGCTCCTCAGCCAAGACCTGTAGGAGGCGCGGAGCGCCCCCGCCTGGAAGCCTAGTGCACAGCATGCGGGAAGCGAGCCTCCTTGGGAGAAGAGGAGGCAGCCCAGATGCGTGCGGCTGCAATCACTGCTTTGGTGGAGCCGAGTGCACCTCCAGTAGGGCAGAGCTCCAGCTCTGCTCAGAGGCCCGATCTGGCAGTGTGCTGGCGTGAGGCTGCTCTGCCCTGGGCGAGCCTTGCCCAGACTTGCCTCGCGGCTAGGCTTCTAGTCCAGAAAGGAGCGGGCTGTGTGAGACTGGGAGATGCTACTGGCGCCTTCCTGGCCTCAGCTCCACTCCTGCCTTGCCTTTGCACCTAGTCCCCAGGATTTCTTGTGGAGGGCTTAGTTGCCCGTGGGTTGCACACTGCCAAGCGCACCAGCTTGAGGGCTCTATTAGAGGCAAAGGGAGGGCAACTGGAAATGTATTCTTACGGTTACTTGACCGCCCAGACTCAGCACAGCACGGAGAACACAAGGCACACAGGGCCCCTGGCTGAGGTCTGCAGCCCCAAACATGCGGAGGCTGACTCGGTGAGTGCCCAGAAGGTGCCTGACAGACGTCATTTCCCTACTGCTCTCCTCCCCAGCAGAGACGTGTGCAGGTGGTTGGGGCCTGCCCCTGCGTGTCTGGGCTCCCGTCCATAGCCCCAGCTCAGGGAAGCAGCTCCTGAGCCAAGACATGTGGGAGGCGCAGGTGGCCCCGCCTGGAAGCCTAGTTTACAGCATGCGGGAAGCGAGCCTCCTCGGGAGAAGAGAAGGCAGCCCTGCTGTGTGCGGCTGCAATCACGGCTTTGGCAGAGACGAGTGCGCCTCCAGTACGGCAGAGCTCCAGCTCTGCTCAGAGGCCTGATCTGGCAGAGTTGCTGGCGTGAGGCTGCTCTGCCCTGGGCGAGCATTGCCCAGGCTTGCCTCTCGGCTAGGCTTCCAGTCCAGGAAGGAGCAGGCTGCGCGAGACTGGGAGATGCTACTGGCGCCTTCCTGGCCTAAGCTCCACTCCTGCCTTGCCTTTGCACCTAGACCCCAGGCGTTCTTGTGGTGGGCTTAGTTGCCGGTGGGTTGCACACTTCCAAGAGCTCCATCTTGAGGGCTCTATTAGAGGCAAAGTGAGGGCAAGTGGAAGTCTATTCTTACGGTTGCTTGCCGCCCAGACTCAGCACAGCACGGAGAGCACAAGGCTCACAGGGCCCCTGGCTGTGGTCTGCAGCCCCACACACCGGAGGTGAACTCCGGGAGCGCCCAGAAGGTTCCTGAGTGCCGGCATTTCCCTAGTGCTCTCCTCCCAGGCAGAGACGTGTGCAGGTGGTTGGGGCCTGCCCCTGCGTGTCTGATCTCCCGTCCACAGCCTCAGCTCAGGGAAGCAGCTCCTGAGCCAAGACCTGTGGGAGGCGCAGGGGGCCCAGTCTGGAAGCCTAGTTTACAGCATGCAGGAAGCGAGCCTCCTCCGGAGAAGAGAAGGCAGCACTGCTGTGTGCGGCTGCATTCACTGCTTTGGCGGAGCCGAGTGCGCCTCCAGTACGGCAGAGCTCCAGCTCTGCTCAGAGTCCCGATCTGACAGAGTTGCTGGCGTTAGGCTGCTCTGTCCTGGGCGAGCCTTGCCCAGACTTGCCTCACACATAGGCTTCCAGTCCAGGATGGAGCGGGTTGCGCGAGACTGGGAGATGCTACTGGCGCCTTCCTGGCCTCAGCTCCACTCCTGCTTTGCCTTTGCACCTAGTCCCCAGGCGTTCTTGTGGAGGGCTTAGTTGCCGGTGGGTTGCACACTGCCAAGCGCTCCAGCAGTGAGGGCTCTATTAGAGGCAATGGGAGGGCAACTGCAGGGCTCCTCCAGCGGTTGCTTTACTGCCCAGACTCAGCACAGCACGGAGAACACAAGGCTCACAGGGCCCCTGGCTGGGGTCTGCAGCCCCACACACCGGTGGGGAACTCCTGGAGCGCCCAGAAGGTGCCTGACAGACGTCATTTCCCTAGTGCTCTCCTCCCCAGCAGAGACGTGTGCAGGTGGTTGGGGCCTGCCCTTGAGTGTCTGGACTCCCTTCCACAGCCCCAGCTCAGGGAAGCAGCTCCTCAGCTAAGACCTGTAGGATGCGCGGGGCGCCCCCGCCTGGAAGCCTAGTTTACAGCATGCCGGAAGCGAGCCTCCTCAGTACAAGAGCAGGCAGCCCAGCTGCGTGCGGCGGCAATCACAACTTTGGCAGCGCCGAGTGCCCCTCCAGTACGGCAGAGCTCCAGCTCTGCTCAAGGGCCCGATCTCTCAGAGTTGCTGGCGTGAGGCTGCTGTGCCCTGGGCGAGCCTTGCCCAGACTTGCCGCACGTTAGGTTTCCAGTCCAGAAAGGAGCGGCCTGGGCGAGACTGGGAGATGCTACTGGCGCCTTCCTGGCCTCAGCTCCACTCCTGCCTTGCCTTTGCACCTAGTCCCCAAGCGTTCTTGTGGAGGGCTTAGTTGCCGTTGGGTTGCACACTGCCAAGCGCTCCAGCAGTGACGGCTCTATTAGAGCCAATGGGAGGGCAACTGGAAGTCAATTCTTACGGTTGCTTGAACGCCGAACTCAGCACAGCACCGAGAGCACAAGGATCACAGGGCCACTGGCTGGGGTCTGCAGCCCCACACACGCGGAGGCTGACTCGGTGAGCGCCCAGAAGGTGCCTGACAGACGTCATTTTCCTAGTGCTCTCCTCCCGAGCAGAGACGTGTGCAGGTGGTTAGGGCCTGCCCCTGCGTTTCAGGGCTCCCGTCCAAAGTCCCAGCTCAGGGAAGCAGCTCCTGAGCCAAGACCTGTGAGAGGCGCAGGGGGCCCCGCCTGGAGGCCTAGTTTACAGCATGCGGGAAGCGAGCCTCCTTGGGAGAAGGGGAGCCAGCCCAGCTGCGTGCGGCTGCAATCACTGCTTTGGCGGAGTCGAGTGCCCCTCCATTACGGTAGAGCTCCAGCTCTGCTCAGAGGCCTGATATGGCAGAGTTGCTGGCGTGAGGCTGCTCTGCCCTGGGCGAACCTTGCCCAGACTTGCCTCTCGGCTAGGCTTCCAGTCCAGGAAGGAGCAGGCTGTGCGAGACTGGGAAATACTACTGGCGCCTTCCTGGCCTCAGCTCCACTCCTGCCTTGCCTTTGCACCTAGTCCCCAGGCGTTCTTGTGGAGGGCTTAGTTGCCGGTGGGTTGCACACTGCCAAGCGCTCCAGAAGTGAGGGCTCTATTAGAGGCAATGGGAGGGCAACTGCAGGGCACCTTCAGCGGTTGCTTGACCGCCCAGACTCAGCACAGCACGGAGAGCACAAGGCTCACAGGGCCCCTGACTGGGGTCTGCAGCCCCACACAGGCGGAGGCTGACTCGGTGAGCGCCCAGAAGGTGCCTGACAGACGTCATTTCCCTAGGGCTCCCCACCCCAGCAGAGAAATGTGCAGGTGGTTTGGGCCTGCCCCTGCGTGTCTGGGCTCCCGTCCACAGCCCCAGCTCAGGGAAACAGCTCCTCAGCCAAGAACTGAAGGAGGCGCGCGGCGCCCCCGCCTGGAATCCTAGTGCACAGCATGCGGGAAGCGACCCTCCTTGGGAGAAGAGGAGGCAGCCCAGATGCCTGCGGCTGCAATCACTGCTTGGGCGGAGCCGAGAGTGCCTCCTGTACGGCAAAGCTCCAGCTCTGCTCAGAGGCCCGATCTGGCAGAGTTGCTGGCGTGAGGCTGATTTGCCCTGGGCGAGCCTTGCCCAGACTTGCCTCTCGGCTAGGCTTCCAGTGCAGGAAGGAGCAGGCTGCGCGAGATTTGGAGATGCTACTGGCGTCTTCCTGGCCTCAGCTCCACTCCTGCCTTGCCTTTGCACCTAGTCCCCTGGCGTTCTTGTGGAGGGCTTGTTGCCGGTGGGTTGCACACTGCCAAGCGCTCCAGCAGTGAGGGCTCTATTAGAGGCAATGGGAGGGCAACTGCACGGCTCCTCCAGCGGTTGCTTGACCGCCAAGACTCAGCACAGCACGGAGAGCACAAGGCTCACAGGGCCCCTGGCTGGGGTCTGCAGCCCCACATACTCGGAGGCTGCCTCGATGAGCGGCCAGAAGATGCCTGACAGACGTCATTTCCCTAGTGCTCTCCTCCCCAGCAGAGACGTGTGCAGGTGGTTGGGGCCTGCCCCTGCGTGTCTGGGCTCCCGTCCACAGCCCCAGCTCAGGGAAGCAGCTCCTGAGCCAAGACCTGTGGGAGGCGCAGGTGGCCCCGCCTGGAAGCCTAGTTTACAGCATGCGGGAAGAGAGTCTCCTCGGGAGAAGAGGAGCCAGTCCAGCTGCGTGAGGCTGCAATCACTGCTTTGGCGGAGTCGAGTGCCCCTCCAGTGCGGCAGAGGTCCAGCTCTACTCAGAGGCCCGATCTGGCAGAGTTGCTGGCTTGAGGCTGCTCTGCCCAGGGCGAGCTCTGCCCAGACTTGCCTCGCGGCTAGGCTTCCAGTCCAGGAAGGAGCAGGCTGCGCGAGACTAGGAGATGCTACTGGCGCCTTCCTGGCCTCAGCTCCACTCCTGCCTTGCCTTTGCACCTAGTCCCCAGGTGTTCTTGTGAAAGGCTGAGTTACCGGTGGGTTGCACACTGCCAAGCGCTCCAGCCGTGAGGGCTCTATTAGAGGCAAAGGGAGGGCTACTGCAAGTCGCCTCTTGGGTTTGCTTGACCGCCCAGACTCAGCACAGCACGGAAAGTACAAGGCTCACAGGGCCCCTGGCTGGGGTCTGCAGCCCCACACACCGGAGGTGAACTCCGGGAGCGCCCAGAAGGTGCCTGACAGACGTCATTTCCGTATTTCTCTCCTCCCCAGCAGAGACGTGTGCAGGTGGTTGGGGCCTGCCCCTGCGTGTCTGGGCTCCCGACCACAGCCCCAGCTCAGGGAAGCAGCTCCTGAGCCAAGACCTGTGGGAGGCACAGGGGGCCCCGCCTGGAAGCCCAGTTTACAGCATGCGGGATGCGAGCCTCCTTGGGAGAAGGGGAGGCAGCCCAGCTGCGTGCGGCTGCAATCACTGCTTTGGCGGAGCCGAGTGCCCTTCCAGTACGGCAGAGCTCCAGCTATGCTCAAGGCCAGATCTGGCAGAGCTGCTGGCGTGAGGCTTCTCTGCCCTGGGCGAACCTTGCCCAGACTTGCCTCGCGGCTAGGCTTCCAGTCCAGGAAAGAGCAGGCTGCGCGAGACTGGGAGATGCTACTGGCGCCTACGTGGCCTCAGCTCCACTCCTGCCTTGCCTTTGCACCTAGTCCCCAGGCGTTCTTGTGGAGGGCTTAGTTGCCGGTGGGATGCACACTGCCAAGCGCTCCAGCAGTGAGGGCTCTATTAGAGGCAATGGGAGGGCAACTGCAGGGCTCCTCCAGCGGTTGATTGATCGCCCAGACTCAGCACAGCACGGAGAGCACAAGGATCACAGGGCCACTGGCTGGGGTCTGCAGCCCCACACACGCGGATGCTGACTCGGTGAGCGCCCAGAAGGTGCCTGACAGGCGTCATTTCCCTAGTGCTCTCCTCCCCGGCAGAGACGTGTGCAGGTGGTTAGGGCCTGCCCCTGCGTTTCTGGGCTCCCGTCCGAAGCCCCAGCTCAGGGAAGCAGCTCCTCAGCCAAGACCTGTGGATTTCGCAGGTGGCCCCACCTGGAAGCCTAGTTTACAGCATGCGGGAACCGAGCCTACTTGGGAGAAGGGGAGCCAGCCCAGCTGCGTGCGGCTGCAATCACTGCTTTGGCGGAGTCGAGTGCCCCTCCATTACGGCAGAGCTCCAGCTCTGCTCAGAGGCCCGATCTGGCAGAGTTGCTGGCGTGAGGCTGCTCTGCCCTGGGCGAGTATTGCCCAGACTTGCCTCTCGGCTAGGCTTCCAGTCCAGGAAGGAGCAGGCTGCGCGAGACTGGGAGATGCTACTGGCGCCTTCCTGGCCTAAGCTCCACTCCTGCCTTGCCTTTGCACCTAGACCCCAGGCGTTCTTGTGGTGGGCTTAGTTGCCGGTGGGTTGCACACTTCCAAGAGCTCCATCTTGAGGGCTCTATTAGAGGCAAAGTGAGGGCAAGTGGAAGTCTATTCTTACGGTTGCTTGCCGCCCAGACTCAGCACAGCACGGAGAGCACAAGGCTCACAGGGCCCCTGGCTGTGGTCTGCAGCCCCACACACCGGAGGTGAACTCCGGGATCGCCCAGAAGGTGCCTGAGTGCCGGCATTTCCCTAGTGCTCTCCTCCCAGGCAAAGACGTGTGCAGGTGGTTGGGGCCTGCCTCTGCGTGTCTGATCTCCCGTCCACAGCCTCAGCTCAGGAAAGCACCTCCTGAGCCAAGACCTGTGGGAGGCGCAGGGGGCCCAGTCTGGAAGCCTAGTTTACAGCATGCAGGAAGCGAGCCTCCTCCGGAGAAGAGAAGGCAGCACTGCTGTGTGCGGCTGCATTCACTGCTTTGGCGGAGCCGAGTGCGCCTCCAGTACGGCAGAGCTCCAGCTCTGCTCAGAGTCCCGATCTGACAGAGTTGCTGGCGTTAGGCTGCTCTGTCCTGGGCGAGCCTTGCCCAGACTTGCCTCACACATAGGCTTCCAGTCCAGGATGGAGCGGGCTGCGCGAGACTGGGAGATGCTTCTGGCGCCTTCCTGGCCTCAGCTCCACTCCTGCTTTGCCTTTGCACCTAGTCCCCAGGCGTTCTTGTGGAGGGCTTAGTTGCCGGTGGGTTGCACACTGCCAAGCGCTCCGGCAGTGAGGGCTCTATTAGAGGCAATGGGAGGGCAACTGCAGGGCTCCTCCAGCGGTTGCTTGACTGCCCAGACTCAGCACAGCACGGAGAACACAAGGCTCACAGGGCCCCTGGCTGGGGTCTTCAGCCCCACACACCGGATGTGAACTCCGGGAGCGCCCAGAAGGTGCCTGAGAGACGTCATTTCCCTAGTGCTCTTCTTCCCAGCAGAGACGAATTCAGGTGGTTGGGGCCTGATCCTGCGTGTCTGGGCTCCCGTCCACAGCTCCAGCTCAGGGAAGCAGCTCCTGAGCCAAGACCTGTGGGAGGCGAAGGGGGCCCCGCCTGGAAGCCTAGTTTACAGCATGCGGGAAGCGAGCCTCCTTGGGAGAAGGTGAGGCAGCCCAGCTGCGTGCGGCTGCAATCACTGCTTTTGCGGATACGAGTGCCCCTCCATTACGGCAGAGCTCCAGCTCTGCTCAGAGGCCCGCTCTGGCAGAGTTGCTTGCATGAGTCTGCTCTGCCCTGGGCGAGCCTTGTCCAGGCTTGCCGCACGTTAGGCTTCCAGTCCAGGTAGGAGCTGGCTGCGTGAGACTGGGAGATGCTACTGGCGCCTTCCTGGGCTCAGCTTCACTCCTGCATTGCCTTTGCACCTAGTCCCCAGGCGTTCTTGTGAAAGGCTTAGTTGCCGGTGGGTTGCACACTGCCAAGCGCTCCAGCCGTGAGGGCTCTATTAGAGGCAAAGGGAGGGCTACTGCAAGTCGCCTCTTGCGTTTGCTTGACCGCCCAAAATCTGCACAGCACGGAAAGCACAAGGCTCACAGGGCCCCTGGCTGGGGTCTGCAGCCCCACACACCGGTGGGGAACTCCGGGAGCGCCCAGAAGGTGCCTGACAGACGTCATTTCCCTAGTGCTCTCCTCCCCAGCAGAGACGTGTGCAGGTGGTTGGGGCCTGCCCTTGAGTGTCTGGACTCCCTTCCACAGCCCCAGCTCAGGGAAGCAGCTCCTCAGCTAAGACCTGTAGGATGCGCGGGGCGCCCCCGCCTGGAAGCCTAGTTTACAGCATGCCGGAAGCGAGCCTCCTCAGTACAAGAGCAGGCAGCCCAGCTGCGTGCGGCGGCAATCACTACTTTGGCAGAGCCGAGTGCCCCTCCAGTACGGCAGAGCTCCAGCTCTGCTCAAAGGCCCGATCTCTCAGAGTTGCTGGCGTGAGGCTGCTGTGCCCTGGGCGAGCCTTGCCCAGACTTGCCGCACGTTAGGTTTCCAGTCCAGAAAGGAGCGGCCTGGGCGAGACTGGGAGATGCTACTGGCGCCTTCCTGGCCTCAGCTCCACTCCTGCCTTGCCTTTGCACCTAGTCCCCAAGCGTTCCTGTGGAGGGCTTAGTTGCCGGTGGGTTGTACACTGCCAAGCGCTCCAGCAGTGACGGCTCTATTAGAGGCAATGGGAGGGCAACTGGAAGTCAATTCTTACGGTTGCTTGAACGCCGAACTCAGCACAGCACGGAGAGCACAAGGATCACAGGGCCCCTGGCTGGGGTCTGCAGCCCCACACACCGGAGGTGAACTCCTGGAGCGCCCAGAAGGTGCCTGATTGCCGTCATTTCCCTAGTGCTCTCCTCCCAGGCAGAGATGTGTGCAGGTGGTTAGGGCCTGCCCCTGCGTGTCTGAGCTCCCGTCCACTGCCCCAGCTCAGGGAAGCAGCTCCTGAGCCAAGACCTGTGGGAGGCGCAGGGGGCCCCGCCTGGAAGCCTAGTTTACAGCAGCGGGAAGCGAGTCTCCTCGGGAGAAGAGGAGCCAGCCCAACTGCGTGCGGCTACAATCACTGCTTTGGCGGAGCCGAGTGCCCCTCCAGTACGGCAGAGCTCCAGCTCTGCTCAGAGGCCCGATCTGGCAGAGTTGCTGGCGTGAGGCTGCTCTGCCCAGGGCGAGGTTTGCCCAGACTTGCCTCGCGGCTAGGCTTCCAGTCCAGGAAGGAGCAGGCTGCGCGAGACTGGGAGATGCTACTGGAACCTTCCTGGCCTTATGTCCACTCCTGCCTTGCCTTTGCACCTATACCCCAGGCGTTCTTGTGAAAGGTTTAGTTGCCGGTGGGTTGCACACTGCCAAGAGCTCCAGCCGTGAGGGCTCTATTAGAGGCAAAGGGAGGGCTACTGCAATTCCCTCTTGCGTTTGCTTGACCGCCCAGACTCAGCACAGCACGGAAAGTACAAGGCTCACAGGGCACCTGGCTGGGGTCTGCAGCCCCACACAACGGAGGGGAACTCCGGGAGCGCCCAGAAGGTGCCTGACATACGTCATTTCCCTAGTGCTCTCCTCCCCAGCAGAGACGTGTGCAGGTGGTTGGGGCCTGCCCTTGAGTGTCTGGACTCCCTTCCACAGCCCCAGCTCAGGGAAGCAGCTCCTGAGCTAAGACCTGTAGGAGGCGCGGGGCGCCCCCGCCGGGAAGCCTAGTTTACAGCATGCCGGATGCGAGCCTCCTCAGTACAAGAGAAGGCAGCCCAGGTGCGTGCGGCTGCAATCAGTACTTTGGCGGAGCCGAGTGCCCCTCCAGTATGGCAGAGCTCCAGCTCTGCTCAAAGGCCCGATCTCTCAGAGTTGCTGGCGTGAGGCTGCTGTGCCCTGGGCGAGCCTTGCCCAGACTTGCCACGCGTTAGGCTTCCAGTCCAGAAAGGAGCAGGCTCCGCGAGCCTGGGAGATGCTACTGGCGCCTTCCTGGCCTCAGCTCCACTCCTGCCTTTCATTTGCACCTAGTCCCCAGGCGTTCTTGTGGAGGGCTTAGTTGCCAGTGGGTTGCACACTGCCAAGCGCTCCAGCAGTGAGGGCTCTATTAGAGGCAATGGGAGGGCAACTGCAGGGCTCCTCCAGCGGTTGCTTGACCGCCCAGACTCAGCACAGCACGGAGAGCACAAGGCTCACAGGGCCCCTGGCTGGGGTCTGCAGCCCCACACACCGGAGGTGAACTCCGGGAGGGCCCAGAAGGTGCCTGAGTGCTGTCATTTCCCTAGTGCTCTCCTCCCAGGCAGAGACTTGTGCAGGTGGTTGGGGCCTGCCCCTGCGTGTCTGAGCTCCCGTCCACAGCCCCAGCTCAGGGAAGCAGCTCCTGAGCCAAGACCTGTGGGAGGCGCAGGGGGCCCCGCCTGGAAGCCTAGTTTACAGCATGCGGGAAGCGAGTCTCCTCGGGAGAAGAGGAGCCAGCCCAGCTGCGTGCGGCTGCAATCACTGCTTTGGCGGAGCCGAGTGCCCCTCCAGTACGGCAGAGCTCCAGCTCTGCTCAGAGGCCCGATCTGGCAGAGTTGCTGGCGTGAGGCTGCTCTGCCCAGGGCGAGCTTTGCCCAGACTTGCCTCGCGGCTAGGCTTCCAGTCCAGGAAGGAGCAGGCTGCGCGAGACTGGGAGATGCAACTGGCGCCTTCCTGGCCTCAGCTCCACTCCTGCCTTGCATTTGCACCTAGTCCCCAGGCGTTCTTGTGAAAGGCTTAGTTGCCGGTGGGTTGCACACTGCCAAGCGCTCCAGCCGTGAGAGCTCTATTAGAGGCAAAGGGAGGGCTACTGCAAGTCGCCTCTTGCGTTTGCTTGACCGCCCAGACTAAGCACAGCACGGAAAGTACAAGGCTCACAGATCCCCTGGCTGGGGTCTGCAGCCCCACACACCGGAGGGGAATTCCGGGAGCGCCCAGAAGGTGCCTGACATACGTCATTTCCCTAGTGCTCTCCTCCCCAGCAGAGATGTGTGCAGGCGGTTGGGGCCTGCCCTTGAGTGTCTGGACTCCCTTCCACAGCCCCAGCTCAGGGAAGCAGCTCCTCAGCTAAGACCTGTAGGAGGCGCGGGGCGCCCCCACCGGGAAGCCTAGTTTACAGCATACCGGAAGCGAGCCTCCTCAGTACAAGAGAAGGCAGCCCAGCTGCGTGCGGCTGCAATCAGTACTTTGGCAGAGCCGAGTGCCCCTCCAGTATGGCAGAGCTCCAGCTCTGCTCAAAGGCCCGATCTCTCAGAGTTGCTTGCGTGAGGCTGCTGTGCCCTGGGCGAGCCTTGACCAGACTTGCCTCGTGTTAGGCTTCCAGTCCAGAAAGGAGCAGGCTCCGCGAGACTGGGAGATGCTACTGGCGCCTTCCGGGCCTCAGCTCCACTCCTGCCTTGCATTTGCACCTAGTCCCCAGGCGTTCTTTTGGAGGGGTTAGTTGCCAGTGTGTTGCACACTGCCAAGCGCTCCAGCAGTGAGGGCTCTATTAGAGGCAATGGGAGGGCAACTGCAGGGCTCCTCCAGCGGCTGCTTGACCGCCCAGACTCAGCACAGCACGGAGAGCAGAATGCTCACAGGGCCCCTGGCTGTGGTCTGCAGTCCAACACACGCGGAGGCTGACACGGTGAGCGCCAAGAAGGTGCCCGACAGACGTCATTTCCCTAGTGCTCTCCTCCCCAGCAGAGACATGTGCAGGTTGTTGGGGCCTGGCCCTGCGTGTCTGGGCTCCCGTCCACCGCCCCACCTCAGGGAAGCAGCTCCTCAGCCAAGACCTGTGGGAGGCGCAGGGGCCCCGCCTGGAAGCCCAGTTTACAGTATGCGGGAAGCGAGCGTCCTTGGGAGAAGGGGAGGCCCCACAGCTGCGTGCGGCTGCAATCACTGCTTTGGCGGAGCCGAGTGCCCCTCCAGTACGGCAGAGCTCCAGCTCTGCTCAGAGGCCCGATCTGGCAGAGTTGCTGGCGTGAGGCTGCTCTGCCCTTGGCGAGCCTTGCCCAGACTTGCCGCACGTTAGGCTTCCAGTCCAGAAAGGAGCGGGCTGCGTGAGACCAGGAGATGCTACTGGCGCCTTCCTGACCTCAGCTCCACTCCTGCCTTGCCTTTGCACCTAGTCCCCAGGCGTTCTTGTGGAGGGCTTAGTTGCCGGTGGGTTGCACACTGCCAAGCGCTCCAGCAGTGAGGGCTCTATTAGAGGCAATGGGAGGGAAACTGCAGGGCTCCTCCAGCGGTTGCTTGACCGCCCAGACTCAGCACAACACGGAGAGCAAAACGCTCACAGGGACCCTGGCTGGGGTCTGCAGCCCCACACTCCGGAGGTGAACTCCGGGAGAGCCCATAAGGTGCCTGAGAGACGTCATTTCCCTAGTGCTCTCCTCCCCAGCAGAGACGTGTGCCGGTGCTTGGGGCCTGCCCCTGCGTGTCTGGGCTCCCGTCCACAGCCCCAGCTCAGGGAAGCAGCTCCTGAGCCAAGACCTGTGGGAGGCGCAGGGGGCCCCGCCTGGAATCCTAGTTTACAGCATGCGGGAAGTGAGCCTCCTCGGGAGAAGAGAAGGCAGCCCTGCTGTGTGGGGCTGCATTCACTGCTTTGGCGGAGCCGAGTGCGCCTCCAGTACGGCAGAGCTCCAGCTCTGCTCAGAGACCCGATCTGGCAGAGCTGCTGGCGTGAGGCTGCTCTGCCCTGGGCGAGCCTTGCCCAGACTTGCCTCGCGGCTAGGCTTCCAGTCCAGGAAGGAGCAGGCTGCGCGAGACTTGGAGATGCTGCTGTCGCCTTCCTGGCCTCAGCTCCACTCCTGCCTTGCCTTTGCACCTAGTCCCCAGGCGTTCTTGTGGAGGGCTTAGTTGCCGGTGGGTTGCACACTGCCAAGCGCTCCAACAGTGAGGGTCCTATTAGAGGCAAAGGGAGGGCTACTGCAAGTAGCCTCTTGCGTTTTCTTGACCGACCAGACTCAGCACAGCACGGAAAGTACAAGGCTCACAGGGCCCCTGGCTGGGGTCTGCAGCCCCACACACCGGAGGTGAACTCCGGATGCGCCCAGAAGGTGCCTGACAGACGTCATTTCCCTAGTGCTCTCCTTCCCTGCAGAGACGTGGGAAGGTGGTTGGGGCCTGCTCCTGCGTGTCTGGGCTCCCGTCCACAGCCTCAGCTCAGGGAAGCAGCTCCTGAGTCAAGACCTGTGGGAGGCGCGGAGGGGCCCACCTGGAAGCCTAGTTTACAGCATGTGGGAAGCGAGCCTCCTCGGGAGAAGAGAAGGCAGCCCGGCTGCGTGCGGCTGCATTCACTGCTTTGGTGGACCCGAGTGCGCCTCCAGTTCGGCAGAGCTCCAGCTCTGCTCAGAGGCCCGATCTGGCAGAGTTGCTGGCGTTAGGCTGCTCTGTCCTGGGCGAGCCTGGCCCAGACTTGCCTCGCACATAGGCTTCCAGTCCAGGAAGGAGCGGGCTGCGCGAGACTGGAAGATGCTACTGGCGCCTTTCTGGCCTCAGCTCCACTCCTGCCTTGCCTTTGCACCTAGTCCCCAGGCGTTCTGGTGGAGTGCTTAATTGCCGGTGGGTTGCACACTGCCAAGCACTCCAGCAGTGAGGGCTCTATTAGAGGCAAAGGGAGGGCAACTGCAGGGCTCCTCAAGCGATTGCTTGACCGCCCAGACTCAGCACAGCACGGAAAGTACAAGGCTCACAGGGCCCCTGGCTGGGGTCTGCAGCCCCACACACCGGAGGGGAACTCCGGGAGCGCCCAGAAGGTGCCTGACATACGTCATTTCCCTAGTGCTCTCCTCCCCAGCAGAGACGTGTGCAGGCGGTTGGGGCCTGCCCTTGAGTGTCTTGACTCCCTTCCACAGCCCCAGCTCAGGGAAGCAGCTCCTCAGCTAAGACCTGTAGGAGGCGCGGGGCGCCCCCACCGGGAAGCCCAGTTTACAGCATACCGGAAGCGAGCCTCCTCAGTACAAGAGAAGGCAGCCCAGCTGCGTGCGGCTGCAATCAGTACTTTGGCAGAGCCGAGTGCCCCTCCAGTATGGCAGAGCTCCAGCTCGGCTCAAAGGTCCGATCTCTCATAGTTGCTGGCGTGAGCCTCCTGTGCCCTGGGCGAGCCTTGCCCAGACTTGCCTCGCGTAGGCTTCCTGTCCAGAAAGGAGCGGGCTGCGCGAGACTGGGAGATGCTACTGGCGCCTTCCTGGCTTCAGCTCCACTCCTGCCTTGCCTTTGCAGCTAGTCCCCAGGCGTTCTGTGGAGGGCTTAGTTGCCGGTGGGTTGCAAACTGCCAAGCGCTCCAGCAGTGAGGCCTCTATTAGAGGCAATGGGAGGGCAACTGCAGGGCTCCTCCAGCGGTTGCTTGACCGCCCAGACTCAGGACAGCACGGAGAGCACAAGGCTCACAGGGCCCCTGGCTGGGGTCTGCAGCCCCACACACGCGAAAGCTGACTCGGTGAGCGCCCAGAAGGTGCCTGACAGACGTCATTTCCCTATTGCTCTCCTCCCCAGCAGAGACGTGGGCAGGTTGTTTGGGCCTGCCCCTGCGGGTCTGGACTCACGTCCACAGCCCCAGCTCAGGGAAGCAGCTCCTGAGCCAAGACATGTGGGAGGCGCAGGTGGCCCCGCCTGGAAGCCTAGTTTACAGCATGCGGGAAGCGAGCCTCCTCGGGAGAAGAGAAGGCAGCCCTGCTGTGTGCGGCTGCAATCACTGCTTTGGCAGAGCCGAGTGCCCCTCCAGTACGGCAGAGCTCCAGCTCTGCTCAGAGGCCTGATCTGGCAGAGTTGCTGGCGTGAGGCTGCTCTGCTCTGGGCGAGCATTTCCCAGACTTGCCTCTCGGCTAGGCTTCCAGTCCAGGAAGGAACAGGCTGCGCGAGACTGGGAGATGCTACTGGCGCCTTCCTGGCCTAAGCTCCACTCCTGCCTTGCCTTTGCACCTAGACCCCAGGCGTTCTTGTGGAGGGCTTAGTTGCCGGTGGGTTGCACACTGCCAAGCGCTCCAGCAGTGACGGCTCTATTAGAGGCAATGGGAGGGCAACTGGAAGTCAATTCTAACGGTTGCTTGAACGCCGAGACTCACCACAGCACGGAGAGCACAAGGATCACAGGGCCACTGGCTGGGGTCTGCAGCCCCACACACGCGGAGGCTGACTCGGTGAGCGCCCAGAAGGTGCCTGACAGACGTCATTTTCCTAGTGCTCTCCTCCCCAGCAGAGACGTGTGCAGGTGGTTAGGGCCTGCCCCTGCGTTTCTGGGCTCCCGTCCAAAGCCCCAGCTCAGGGAAGCAGCTCCTGAGCCAAGACCTGTGGGAGGCGCAGGGGGCCCCGCCTGGAAGCCTAGTTTACAGCATGCGGGAAGCGAGCCTCCTTGGGAGAAGGGGAGCCAGCCCAGCTGCGTGCGGCTGCAATCACTGCTTTGGCGGAGTCGAGTGCCCCTCCATTACGGCAGAGCTCCAGCTCTGCTCAGAGGCCTGATATGGCAGAGTTGCTGGCGTGAGGCTGCTCTGCCCTGGGCGAGCCTTGCCCAGACTTGCCGCACGTTAGGCTTCCAGTCCCGAAAGGAGCGGGCTGCGTGAGACTGGGAGAGGCTACTGGCGCCTTCCTGGCCTCAGCTCCACTCCTGCCTTGCCTTTGCACCTAGACCCCAGGCGTTCTTGTGGTGGGCTTAGTTGCCGGTGGGTTGCACACTTCCAAGAGCTCCAGCTTGAGGGCTCTATTAGAGGCAAAGTGAGGGCAAGTGGAAGTCTATTCTTACGGTTGCTTAACCGCCCAGACTCAGCACAGCACGGAGAGCACAAGGCTCACAGGGTCCCTGGATGGGGTCTGCAGCCCCACACACGCGAAGGCTGCCTCGGTGAGAGACCAGCAGGTGCCTGACAGACGTCATTTCTCTAGTGCTCTTCTCCCCAGCAGAGACGTGTGCAGGTGGTTTGGGCCTGCCCCTGCGTGTCTGGGCTCCCGTCCACAGCCCCAGCTCAGGGAAGCAGCTCCTCAGCCAAGACCTGTGGTAGGCGCAGGGGGCACCGCCTGGAAGCCTAGTTTACAGCATGCGGGAAGCGAGCCTCCACAGGAGAAGAGAAGGCAGCCCTGCTGTGTGCGGCTGCATTCACTGCTTTGGCGGAGCCGAGTGCGCCTTCAGTACGGCGGAGCTCCAGCTCTACTCTGAGTCCCAATCTGGCAGAGTTGCTGGCGTGAAGCTGCTCTGCCCTGGGCGAGCCATGCCCAGACTTGCCTCGCGTCTAGGTTTCCAGGCCAGGAAGGAGCAGGATGCGCGAGACTGGGAGATGCTACTGGCGCCTTCCTGGCCTCAGTTCCACTCCTGCCTTGCCTTTGCACCTAGTCCCCAGGCGTTCTTCTGGAGGGCTTATTTGCCAGAGGGTTGCACACTTCCAAGCGCTCCAGCAGTGAGGGCTCTATTAGAGGCAATTAGATGGCAACTGCAGGGCTCCTCCAGCTGTTGCTTGACCGCCCAGACTCATCACAGCATGGAGAGCACAAGGCTCACAGGGCCCCTGGCTGGGGTCTGCAGCCCCACACACGCGGAGGCTGACTCGGTGAGTGCCCAGAAGGTGCCTGACAGACGTCATTTCCCTAGTGCTCTCCTCCCCAGCAGAGACGTGTGCAGGTGGTTGTGGCTTGCCCCTGCGTGTCTGGGCTCCCGTCCACAGCCCCAGCTCAGGGAAGTAGCTCCTCAGCCAAGACCTGTAAGAGGCGCGGGGCGCCCCCGGCTGGAAGCCTAGTGCACAGCATGCGGGAAGCGAGCCTACTCGAGAGAAGAGAAGGCAGCCCTGCTGTTTGCGGCTACATTCACTGCTTTGGCGGAGCCGAGTGCCCCTCCAGTACGGCAGAGCACCAGCTCTGCTCAGAGGCCTGATATGGCAGAGTTGCTGGCGTCAGGCTGCTCTGCCCTGGGCGAGTCTTGCCCAGACTTGCCTCGCACATAGGCTTCCAGTCCCGAAAGGAGCGGGCTGCGTGAGACTGGGAGATGCTACTGGCGCCTTCCTGGCCTCAGCTCCACTCCTGCCTTGCCTTTGCACCTAGTCCCTAGGTGTTCTTGTGGAGGGCTTAGTTGCCGGTGGGTTGCACACTGCCAAGCGCTCCAGCAGTGTGGGCTCTATTAGAGGCAATGGGAGGGCAACTGCAGGGCTCCTCCAGCGGTTGCTTGACCGCCCAGACTCAGCACAGCACGGAGAGCACAAGGCTCACAGGCCCCCTGGCTGTGGTCTGCAGCCCCACACACCTGAGGTGAACTCCGGGAGCGCCCAGAAGGTGCCTGAATGCCGGCATTTCCCTAGTGCTCTCCTCCCAGGCAGAGACGTATGCAGGTGGTTGGGGCCTGCCCTTGAGTGTCTGGACTCCCTTCCACAGCCCCAGCTCAGGGAAGCAGCTCCTCAGCTAAGACCTGTAGGAGGCGCGGGGCGCCCCCGCCCGGAAGCCTAGTTTACAGCATGCCGGAAGCGAGCCTCCTCGGGAGAAGAGAAGGCAGCCCTGCTGCGTGCGGCTGCAATAAGTACTTTGGCGTAGCCGAGTCCCCCTTGAGTATGGCAGAGCTCCAGCTCTGCTCAAAGGCCCGATCTCTCAAAGTTGCTTTCGTGAGGCTGCTGTGCCCTGGGCGAGCCTTGCCCAGACTTTCCTCGCGTTAGGCTTCCAGTCCAGAAAGGAGGGGGCTGCGCGAGACTGGGTGATGCTACTGGCGCCTTCCTGCCCTCAGCTCCACTCCTGCCTTGCCTTTGCACCTAGTCCCCAGGCGTTCTTGTGGAGAGCTTAGTTGCCTTTGGGTTGCACACTGCCAAGCGCTCCAGCAGTGAGGGCTCTATTAGTGGTAATGGGAGGGCAACTGCAGGGCTCCTCCAGCGGTTGCTTGACCGCCCATACTCAGCACAGCACGGAAAGCAGAAGGCTCACAGGGCCACTGGCTGGGGTCTGCAGCCCCACACACGCGGAGGCTGACTCGGTGAGCGCCCAGAAGGTGACTGACAGACGTCATTTCCCTAGTGCTCTCCTCCCCAGCAGAGACGTGTGCAGGTGGTTTGTTCCTGACCCTGCGTGTCTGGGCTCCCGTTCACAGCCCCAGCTCAGGGAAGCAGCTCCTCAGCCAAGACCTGTAGGAGGCGCGGAGCGCCCCCGCTTGGAAGCCTAGTGCACAGCATGCGGGAAGCGAGCCTCCTTGGGAGAAGAGGAGGCAGCCCAGATGCGTGCGGCTGCAATCACTGCTTTGGTGGAGCCGAGTGCACCTCCAGTAGGGCAGAGCTCCAGCTCTGCTCAGAGGCCCGATCTGGCAGAGGGCTGATGTGAGGCTGTCTGCCCTTGGCGAGACTTGCCCAGACTTGCCTCGCGGCTAGGCTTCCAGTCCAGAAAGGAGGGGGATGCGCGAGACTGGGAGATGCTACTGGCGCCTTCCTGGCCTGAGATCCACTCCTGCCTTGCCTTTGCACCTAGTCCCCAGGCGTTCTTGTGGAGGGCTTAATTGCCCGGGGGATGCACACTGACAAGCGCTCCAGCAGTGAGGTCTCTATTAGAGGCAATGGGAGGGCAACTGCAGGGCTCATCCAGCGGTTGCTTGACCGCCCAGACTCAGCACAGCACGGAGAGCACAAGGCTCACAGGGCCCCTGGCTGGGGTCTGCAGCCCCACACACGCGGAGGCTGACTCGGTGAGCGCCCAGAAGGTGCCTGACAGACGTCATTTCCCTAGTGCTCTCCTCCCCAGCAGAGACGTGTGCAGGTGGTTGGGGCCTGCCCCTGCGTGTCTGGGCTCCCGTCCACAGCCCCAGCTCAGGGAAGCAGCTCCTGAGCCAAGACCTGTGTGAGGCGCAGGGAGCGCCGCCTGGAAGCCTAGTTTACAGCATGCGGGAAGCGAGCCTCCTCTGGAGAAGAGGAGGCAGCCCTGCTGTGTGCGGCTGCATTCACTGCTTTGGCGGAGCCGAGTGCGCCTCCAAGACGGCCGAGCTCCAGCTCTGCTCAGAGACCCGATCTGGCAGAGTTGCTGGCCTGAGGCTGCTCTGCCCTGGGCGAGCCTTGCCCAGACTTGGCTCGCGGTAGGCTTCCAGTCCAGGAAGGAGCAGGCTGCGCGAGACTGGGAAATGCTACTGGCGCCTTCCTGGCCTCAGCTCCACTCCTGCCTTGCCTTTGCACCTAGTCCCCAGGCGTTCCTGTGGAGGGCTTAGTTGCCGGTGGGTTGCACACTGCCAAGCGCTCCAGCAGTGAGGGCTCTATTAGAGGTAATGGGAGGGCAACTTCAGGGCTCCTCCAGCGGTTGCTTGACCGACCAGACTCAGTACAGCACGGAGAGCACAAGGTTCACAGGGCCCCTGGCTGGGGTCTGCAGCCCCACACACGCGGAGGCTGACTCGGTGAGCGCCCAAAAGGTGCCTGACAGACGTCATTTCCCTAGTGCTCTCCTCCCCAGCAGAGACGTGTGCAGGTGGTTTGGGCCTGCCCCTGCGTGTCTGGGCTCCCGACCACAGCCCCAGCTCAGGGAAGCAGCTCCTCAGCCAAGACCTGTAGGAGGCGTGGGGCGCCCCCGCCTGGAAGCCTAGTGCACAGCATGCGGGAAGCGAGCCTCCTTGGGAGAAGAGGAGGCAGCCCAGATGCGTGCGGCTGCATTCACTGCTTGGGCGGAACGGAGTGCGCCTCCAGTACGAGAGAGCTCCAGCTCTGCTCAGAGGCCCGATCTGGCAGAGTTGCTGGCCTGAGGCTGCTCTGCCCTGGGCGAGCCTTGCCTAGACTTGCCTCGCGGCTAGGCTTCCAGTCCAGAAAGGAGCGGGCTGCGCGAGACTGGGAGATGCTACTGGCGCCTTCCTGGCCTCAGCTCCACTCCTGCCTTGCCTTTGCACCTAGTCCCTAGGCATTCTTGTGGAGGGCTTAGTTGCCGGTGGGTTGCACACTGCCAAGCGCTCCAGCTTGAGGGCTCTATTAGAGGCAAAGTGAGGGCAACTGGAAGTCTATTCTTACGGTTGCTTGACCGCCCAGACTCAGCACAGCACGGAGAGCACAAGGCTCACAGGGCCCCTGGCTGGGGTCTGCAGCCCCACACACGCGGAGGCTGACTCGGTGAGCGCCCAGAAGGTGCCTGACAGACGTCATTTCCCTAGTGCTCTCCTCCCCAGCAGAGACGTGTGCAGGTGGTTGGGGCCTGCCCCTGCGTGTCTGGGCTCCCGTTCACAGCCCCAGCTTAGGGAAGCAGCTCCTAAGCCAAGACATGTGGGATGCGCACGGTGCCCCGCCTGGATCCTAGTTTACAGCTTGCGGGGAGCGAGCCTCCTCGGGAGAAGAGAAGGCAGCCCTGCTCTGTGTGGCGGCATTCACTGCTTTGGCGGAGCCAAGTGCGCCTCCAGTACTGCAGAGCTCCAGCTCTGCTCAGAGGCCCGATCTGGCAGAGTTGCTGGCGTGAGGTTGCTCTACCCTGGGCGAGCCTTTCCCAGACTTGCCTCGCGGATAGGCTTCCAGTCCAGGAAGGAGCAGGCTGCGCGAGACTGGGAGATGCTACTGGCGCCTTCCTGGCCTCAGCTCCACTCCTGCCTTGCCTTTGCACCTAGTCCCCAGGCGTTCTTGTGGAGGGCTTAGTTGCCGGTGGGTTGCACACTGCCAAGCGCTCCAGCTTGAGGGCTCTATTAGAGGCAAAGTGAGGGCAACTGGAAGTCTATTCTTATGGTTGCTTGACCGCCCAGACTCAGCACAGCACGGAGAGCACAAGGCTCACAGGGCCCCTGGCTGGGGTCTGCAGCCCCACACACGCGGAGGCTGACTCGGTGAGCGCCCAGAAGGTGCCTGACAGACGTCATTTCCCTAGTGCTCTCCTCCCCAGCAGAGACGTGTGCAGGTGTTTGGGGCCTGCCCTTGAGTGTCTGGACTCCCTTCCACAGCCCCAGCTCAGGGAAGCAGCTCCTCAGCTAAGACCTGTAGGAGGCGCGGGGCGCTCCCGCCGGGAAGCCTAGTTTACAGCATGCCGGAAGCGAGCCTCCTCAGTACAAGAGAAGGCAGCCCAGCTGCGTGCGGATGCAATCAGTACTTTGGCGGAGCCGAGTGCCCCTCCAGTAGGGCAGAGCTCCAGCTCTGCTCAGAGGCCCGATCTCTCATAGTTGCTGGCGTGAGCCTCCTGTGCCCTGGGCGAGCCTTGCCCAGACTTGCCTCGCGTTAGGCTTCCAGTACAGAAAGGAGCAGGCTGCGCGAGACTGGGAGATGCTACTGGCGCCTTCCTGGCCTCAGCTCCACTCCTGCCTTGCCTTTGCACCTAGTCCCCAGGCGTTCTTGTGGAGGGCTTAGTTGCCTGTGGGTTGCACACTGCCAAGCGCTCCAGCAGTGAGGGCTCTATTAGAGGAAATGGGACGGCAACTGCAGGGCTCCTCCAGCGGCTGCTTGACCGCCCAGACTCAGCACAGCACGGAGAGCACTAGGCTCACAGGGCCCCTGGCTGGGGTCTGCAGCCCCACACACGCGGAGGCCGAGTCGGTGAGCGCGCAGAAGGTGCCTGACAGACGTCATTTCCCTAGTGCTCTCCTCCCCAGCAGAGACGTGTGCAGGTGGCTGGGGCCTGCCCCTGCGTGTCTGGGCTCCTGTCCACAGCCCCAGCTCAGGGAAGCAGCTCCTGAGCCAAGACCTGTGGGAGGCGCAGGGGGCCCCGCCTGGAAGCCTAGTTTACAGCATGCGGGAAGCGAGACTCCTCGGGAGAAGAGGAGCCAGCCCAGCTGCGAGCGGCTTCAATCAATACTTTGGTCGAGCCGAGTGCCCCTCCAGTACGGCAGTGCTCCAGCTCTGCTCAGAGGCCCGATCTGGCAGAGTTGCTTGCGTGAGGCTGCTCTGCCCTGGGCGAGCCTTGCCCAGACTTGCCTCGCGGCTAGGCTTCCAGTCCAGGAAGGAGCAGGCTGCGTGAGACTGGGAGATGCTACTGGCGCCTTCCTGGCCTCAGCTCCACTCCTTCCTTGCCTTTCCACCTAGTCCCCAGACGTTCTTGTGGAGGGCTTAGTTGCCGGTGGGTTGCACACTGCCAAGCTCTCCAGCAGTGAGGGCTCTATTAGAGGCAATGGGAGGGCAACTGCAGGGCTCCTCCAGCGGTTGCTTGACCGCCCAGACAGCACAGCACGGAGAGCCCAAGGCTCACAGGGCCCCTGGCTGGGGTCTGCAGCCCCACACACCGGAGGGGAATTCCGGGAGCGCCCAGAAGGTGCCAGACAGACGTCATTTTCCTAGTGCTCTCCTCCCCATCAGAGACGTGTGCAGGTGGTTGGGGCCTGCCCTTGAGTGTCTGGACTCCCTTCCACAGCCCCAGCTCAGGGAAGCAGTTCCTCAGCTAAGATCTGTAGGAGGCGCGGGGCGCCCCCGCCGGGAAGCCTAGTTTACAGCATGCCGGAAGCGAGCCTCCTCAGTACAAGAGAAGGCAGCCTAGCTGCGTGCGATTGCAATCAGTACTTTGGCGGAGCCGAGTGCCCCTCCAGTACGGCAGAGCTCCAGCTCTGCTCAAAGGTCCGATCTCTCATAGTTGCTGGCGTGAGCCTCCTGTGCCCTGGGCGAGCCTTGCCCAGACTTGCCTCGCGTAGGCTTCCTGTCCAGAAAGGAGCGGGCTGCGCGAGACTGGGAGATGCTACTGGCGCCTTCCTGGCTTCAGCTCCACTCCTGCCTTGCCTTTTCAGCTAGTCCCCAGGCGTTCTTGTGGAGGGCTTAGTTGCCGGTGGGTTGCACACTGCCAAGCGCTCCAGCAGTGAGGCCTCCATTAGAGGCAATGGGAGGGCAACTGCAGGGCTCCTCCAGCGGTTGCTTGACCGCCCAGACTCAGCACAGCACGGAGAGCAAAAGGCTCACAGGGCCCCTGGCTGGGGTCTGCAGTCCCACACACCGGAGGCGAACTCCGGGAGCGCCCAGAAGGTGCCTGAAAGACGTCATTTCCCTAGTGCTCTCCTACCCAGCAGAGACATGTGCAGGTGGTTGGGGCCTGCCCCTGCGTGTCTGGGCTCCCGTCCACAGCCCCAGCTCAGGGAAGGCGTTCCTGAGCCAAGACCTGTGGGAGGCGCAGGGGGCCGCGCCTGGAAGACTAGTTTACAGCATGCGGGAAGCGAGCCTCCTCGGGAGAAGAGAAGGCAGGCCGGCTGCGTGCGGCTGCATTCACTGCTTGGGCGGAGCCGAGTGCGCTTCCAGTACGGCAGAGCTCCAGCACTGCTCAGAGGCCCGATCTGGCAGAGTTGCTGGCGTGAGGCCGCTCTGCCCTGGGCGAGCCTTGCCCAGACTTGCCACGCACATAGGCTTCCAGTCCAGAAAGGAGCAGGCTGCGCGAGACTGGGAGATGCTACTGGCGCCTTCCTGGCCTCAGCTCCACTCCTGCCTTGCCTTTGCACCTAGTCCCCAGGCGTTCTTGTGGAGGGCTTAGTTTCCGGTGGGTTGCACACTGTCAAGCACTCCAGCAGTGAGGGCTCTATTAGAGGCAATGGGAGGGCAACTGCAGGGCTCCTCCAGCGGTTGCTTGACCGCCCAGACTCAGCACAGCACGGAGAGCACAAGGCTCACAGGGCCCCTGGCTGGGGTCTGCAGCCCCACACACGCGGAGCTTAACTCACTTAGCGCCCAGAAGGTGCCTGACAGACGTCATTTCCCTAGTGCTCTCCTCCCCAGCAGAGACGTGTGGAGGTGTTTGGGGCCTGCCGCTGCGTGTCTGGGCTCCAGTCCACAGCCCCAGCTCAGGGAAGCAGCTCCTGAGCCAAGACCTGTGGGAGGCGCAGGGGGCCCCTCCTGGAAGCCTAGTTTACAGCATGCGGGAAGCCAGCCTCCTCGGGAGAAGAGAAGGCAACCCTGCTGTGTGCGGCTGCATTCACTGCTTTGGCGGAGCCGAGTGCGCCTCTAGTACGGCAGAGCTCCAGCTCTGCTCAGAGTCCGGATCTGGCAGAGTTGCTTGCTTTAGGCTGCTCTGTCCTGGGCGAGCCTTGCCCAGACATGCCTCGCACATAGGCTTCCAGTCCAGGAAGGAGCGGGCTGCGCGAGACTGGGAGATGCTGCTGGCGCCTTCCTGGCCTCAGCTCCACTCCTGCCTTGCCTTTGCACCTAGTTCCCAGGCGTTCCTGTGGAGGGCTTAGTTGCCGGTGGGTTGCACACTGCCAAGCGCTCCAGCCGTGAGGGCTCTATTAGAGGCAAAGGGAGGGCTACTGCAAGTCGCCTCTTGCGTTTGCTTGACCGCCCAGACTCAGCACAGCACGGAAAGTACAAGGCCCACAGGGCCCCTTGCTGGGGTCTGCAGCCCCACACACCGGAGGGGAACTCCGGGAACGCCCAGAAGGTGCCTGACAGACGTCATTTCCCTAGTGCTCTCCTCCCCAGCAGAGACGTGTGCAGGTGGTTGGGGCCTGCCCTTGAGTGTCTGGACTCCCTTCCACAGCCCCAGCTCAGGGAAGCAGCTCCTCAGCTAAGACCTGTAGGAGGGGCGGGGCACCCCCGCCGGGAAGCCTAGTTTACAGCATGCCGGAAGCGAGCCTCCTCAGTACAAGAGAAGGCAGCCGAGCTGCGTGCGGCTGCAATCAGTACTTTGGCGGAGCCGAGTGCCCCTCCAGTACGGCAGAGCTCCAGCTCTGCTCAAAGGCCCGATCTCTCAGAGTTGCTAGCGTGAGGCTGCTGTGCCCTGGGCGAGCCTTGCCCAGACTTGCCTCGCTTTAGGCTTCCAGTCCAGAAAGGAGCGGGCTGCGCGAGACTGGGTGATGCTACTGGCGCCTTCCTGGCCTCAGCTCCACTCCTGCCTTGCCTTTGCACCTAGTCCCCATGCGTTCTTGTGGAGGGCTTAGTTGCCGGTGGGTTGCACACTGCCAAGCGCTCCAGCAGTGAGGGCTCTATTATTGTAATGGGAGGGAAACTGCAGGGCTCCTCCAGCGGTTGCTTGACCGCCCAGACTCAGCACAGCACGGAGAGCACAAGGCTCACAGGGCCACTGGTTGGGGTCTGCAGCTCCATACACGCGGAGGCTGACTCGGTGAGCGCCCAGAATGTGCCTGACAGATGTCATTTCCCTAGTGCTCTCCTCCCCAGCAGAGACGTGTGCAGGTGGTTAGTGCCTACCCTGCGTTTCTGGGCTCCCGTCCACTGCCCCACCTCAGGGAAGCAGCTCCTCTGCCAAGACCTGTGGGAGGCGCAGGGGGCCCCGCCTGGAAGCCTAGTTTACAGCATGCGGGAAGCGGGCCTCCTTGGGAGAAGGTGAGGCAGCCCAGCTGCGTGCGGCTGCAATCACTGCTTAGGCGGATCCGAGTGCCCCTCCATTACGGCAGAGCTCCAGCTCTGCTCAGAGGCCCGATCTGGCATAGTTGCTGGCGTGAGGCTGCTCTGCCCTGGGCGAGCCTTGCCCAGACTTGCCGCACGTTAGGCTTCCAGTCCAGATAGGAGCGGGCTGCGTGAGACTGGGAGATGCTACTGGCGCCTTCTTGGCCTCAGCTCCACTCCTGCCTTGCCTTTGCACCTAGTCCCCAGGCGTTCTTGTGAAAGGCGTAGTTGCCAGTGGGTTGCACACTGCCAAGCGCTCCAGCAGTGAGGGCTCTATTAGAGCCAATGGGAGGGCAACTGCAGGGCTCCTCCAGCGGTTGCTTGACCGCCCAGACTCAGCACAGCACGGAGAGCACAAGGCTCACAGGGCCCCTGGCTGGGGTCTGCAGCCCCACACACGCGGAATCTGACTCGGTGAGCGCCCAGAAGGTGCCTGACAGACGTCATTTCCCTATTGCTCTCCTCCCCAGCAGAGACGTGTGCAGGTTGTTTGGGCCTGCCCCTGCGGTTCTGGACTCACGTCCACAGCCCCAGCTCAGGGAAGCAGCTCCTGAGCCAAGACATGTGGGAGGCGCAGCTGGCCCCGCCTGGAAGCCTAGTTTACAGCATGCGGGAAGCGAGCCTCCTCGGGATAAGAGAAGGCAGCCCTGCTGTGTGGCTGCAATCACTGCTTTGGCAGAGCCGAGTGCGCCTCCAGTACTGCAGAGCTCCAGCTCTGCTCAGAGGCCTGATCTGGCAGAGTTGCTGGCGTGAGGCTGCTCTGCCCAGGGCGAGCATTGCCCAGACTTGCCTCTCGGCTAGGCTTCCAGTCCAGGAAGGAGCAGGCTGCGCGAGACTGGGAGATGCTACTGGCGCCTTCCTGGCCTAAGCTCCACTCCTGCCTTGACTTTGCACCTAGACCCCAGGCGTTCTTGTGGTGGGCTTAGTTACCGGTGGGTTGCACACTTCCAAGAGCTCCATCTTGAGGGCTCTATTAGAGGTAAATTGAGGGCAAGTGGAAGTCTATTCTTACGGTTGCTTGCCGTCCAGACTCAGCACAGCACGGAGAGCACAAGGCTCACAGGGCCCCTGGCTGTGGTCTGCAGCCCCACACACCGGAGGTGAACTCCGGGAGCGCCCAGAAGGTGCCTGAGTGCCGGCATTTCCTTAGTGCTCTCCTCCCAGGCAGAGACGTGTGCAGGTGGTTGGGGCCTGCCCCTGCGTGTCTGAACTCCCGTCCACAGCCTCAGCTCAGGGAAGCAGCTCCTGAGCCAAGACCTGTGGGAGGCGCAGGGGGCCCAGTCTGGAAGCCTAGTTTACAGCATGCAGGAAGCGAGCCTCCTCCGGAGAAGAGAAGGCAGCACTGCTGTGTGCGGCTGCATTCAGTTCTTTGGCGGAGCCGAGTGCGCCTCCAGTACGGCAGAGCTCCAGCTATGCTCAGAGTCCCGATCTGACAGAGTTGCTGGCGTTAGGCTGCTCTGTCCTGGGCGAGCCTTTCACAGACTTGCCTCACACATAGGCTTCCAGTCCAGGATGGAGCGGGCTGCGCGAGACTGGGAGATGCTACTGGCGCCTTCCTGGCCTCAGCTCCACTCCTGCTTTGCCTTTGCACCTAGTCCCCAGGCGTTCTTGTGGAGGGCTTAGTTGCCGGTGGGTTGCACACTGCCAAGCGCTCCAGCAGTGAGGGCTCTATTAGAGGCAATGGGAGGGCAACTGCAGGGCTCCTCCAGCGGTTGCTTGACTGCCCAGACTCAGCACAGCACGGAGAACACAAGGCTCACAGTGCCCCTGGCTGGGGTCTTCAGCCCCACACACCGGATGTGAACTCCGGGAGCGCCCAGAAGGTGCCTGAGAGACGTCATTTCCCTAGTGCTCTTCTTCCCAGCAGAGACGAATGCAGGTGGTTGGGGCCTGATCCTGCGTGTCTGGGCTCCCGTCCACAGCTCCAGCTCATGGAAGCAGCTCCAGAGCCAAGACCTGTGGGAGGCGCAGGGGGCCCCGCCTGGAAGCCTAGTTTACAGCATGCGGGAAGCGAGCCTCCTTGGGAGAAGGTGAGGCAGCCCAGCTGCGTGCGGCTGCAATCACTGCTTTTGCGGATACGAGTGCCCCTCCATTACGGCAGAGCTCCAGCTCTGCTCAGAGGCCCGATCTGGCATAGTTGCTGGCGTGAGGCTGCTCTGCCCTGGGCGAGCCTTGCCCAGACTTGCCTCACGTTAGGCTTCCAGTCCAGATAGGAGCGGGCTGCGTGAGACTGGGAGATGCTACTGGCGCCTTCCTGGCCTCAGCTTCACTCCTGCATTGCCTTTGCACCTAGTCCCCAGGCGTTCTTGTGAAAGGCTTAGTTGCCGGTGGGTTGCACACTGCCAAGCGCTCCAGCCGTGAGGGCTCTATTAGAGGCAAAGGGAGGGCTACTGCAAGTCGCCTCTTGCGTTTGCTTGACCGCCCAAAATCTGCACAGCACGGAAAGCACAAGGCTCACAGGGCCCCTGGCTGGGGTCTGCAGACCCACACACCGGTGGGGAACTCCGCGAGCGCCAAGAAGGTGCCTGACAGACGTCATTTCCCTAGTGCTCTCCTCCCCAGCAGAGACGTGTGCAGGTGGTTGGGGCCTGCCCTTGAGTGTCTGGACTCCCTTCCACAGCCCCAGCTCAGGGAAGCAGCTCCTCAGCTAAGACCTGTAGGATGCGCGGGGCGCCCCCGCCTGGAAGCCTAGTTAACAGCATGCCGGAAGCGAGCCTCCTCAGTACAAGAGCAGGCAGCCCTGCTGCGTGCGGCGGCAATCACTACTTTGGCAGAGCCGAGTGCCCCTCCAGTACGGCAGAGCTCCAGCTCTGCTCAAAGGCCCGATCTCTCAGAGTTGCTAGCGTGAGGCTGCTGTGCCCTGGGCGAGCCTTGCCCAGACTTGCCGCACGTTAGGTTTCCAGTCCAGAAAGGAGCGGCCTGGGCGAGACTGGGAGATGCTACTGGCGCCTTCCTGGCCTCAGCTCCACTCCTGCCTTGCCTTTGCACCTAGTCCCCAAGCGTTCTTGTGGAGGGCTTTGTTGCCGGTGGGTTGCACACTGCCAAGCGCTCCAGCAGTGACGGCTCTATTAGAGGCAATGGGAGGGCAACTGGAAGTCAATTCTTATGGTTGCTTGAACGCCGAGACTCAGCACAGCACGGAGAGCACAAGGATCACAGGGCCACTGGCTGGGGTCTGCAGCCCCACACACGCGGAGGCTGACTCGGTGAGCGCCCAGAAGGTGCCTGACAGACGTCATTTTCCTAGTGCTCTCCTCCCGAGCAGAGACGTGTGCAAGTGGTTAGGGCCTGCCCCTGCGTTTCAGGGCTCCCGTCCAAAGCCCCAGCTCAGGGAAGCAGCTCCTCAGCCAAGACCTGTGGGAGGAGCAGGGGGCCCCGTCTGGAGGCCTAGTTTACAGCATGCGGGAAGCGAGCCTCCTTGGGAGAAGGGGAGCCAGCCCAGCTGCGTGCGGCTGCAATCACTGCTTTGGCGGATCCGAGTGCCCCTCCATTACGGCAGAGCTCCAGCTCTGCTCAGAGGCCTGATATGGCAGAGTTGCTGGCGTGAGGCTGCTATGCCCTGGGCGAGCCTTGCCCAGACTTGCCGCACGTTAGGCTTCCAGTCCCGAAAGGAGCGGGCTGCGTGAGACTGGGAGATGCTACTGGCGCCTTCCTGGCCTCAGCTCCACTCCTGCCTTGCCTTTGCACCTAGTCCCCAGGCGTTCTTGTGGAGGGCTTAGTTGCCGGTGGGTTGCACACTGCCAAGCGCTCCAGCAGTGTGGGCTCTATTAGAGGCAATGGGAGGGCAACTGCAGGGCTCCTCCAGCGGTTGCTTGACCGCCCAGACTCAGCACAACACGGAGAGCACAAGGCTCACAGGACCCCTGGCTGGGGTCTGCGGCCCCACACACCTGAGGTGAACTCCGGGAGCGCCCAGAAGGTGCCTGAGTGCCGGCATTTCCCTAGTGCTCTCCTCCCAGGCAGAGACGTATGCAGGTGGTTGGGGCCTGCCCCTGCGTGTCTGATCTCCCGTCCACAGCCCCAGCTCAGGGAAGCAGCTCCTGAGCCAAGACCTGTGGGAGGCGCAAGTGGCCCCGCCTGGAAGCCTAGTTTACAGCATGTGGGTAGCGAGCCTCCTCCGGAGAAGAGAAGGCAGCCCTGCTGTGTGTGGCTGCATTCACTGCTTTGGCGCAGCCGAGTGTGCCTCCAGTACGGCAGAGCTCCAGCTCTGCTCAGAGGCCCGATCTGACAGAGTTGCTGGCGTTAGGCTGCTCTGTCCTGGGCGAGTCTTGCCCAGACTTGCTTCACACATAGGCTTCCAGTCCAGGAAGGAGCGGGCTGCGCGAGACTGGGAGATGCTCCTGGCGCCTTCCTGGCCTCAGCTCCACTCCTGCCTTGCCTTTGCACCTAGTCCCCAGGCGTTCTTGTGGAGGGCTTAGTTGCCGGTGGGTTGCACACTGCCAAGCGCTCCAGCAGTGAGGGCTCTATTAGAGGCAATGGGAGGGCAACTGCAGGGCTCCTCCAGCGGTTGCTTGACCGCCCAGACTCAGCACAGCACGGAGAGCACAAAGTTCACAGGGCCCCTGGCTGGGGTCTGCAGCCCCACATACGCGGAAACTGACTCGGTGAGGGCCCAGAAGGTGCCTGACAGACGTCATTTCCCTAGTGATCTCCTCCCCAGCAGAGACGTGTGCAGGTGCTTGGGGCCTGCCCCTGCGTGTCTGGGCTCCCGTCCACAGCCCCAGCTCAGTGTAGCAGCTCCTGAGCCAAGACATGTGGGCGCCGAGGGGGGCCCCGCCTGGAAGGCTAGTTTACAGCATGCGGGAAGCGAGCCTCCTCCGGAGAAGAGAAGGCAGCCCTGCTGTGTGTGGCTGCATTCAGTGCTTTGGCGCAGCCGAGTGTGCCTCCAGTACGGCAGAGATCCAGCTCTGCTCAGAGGCCCGATCTGGCAGAGTTGCTGGCGTGAGGCTGCTCTTCCCTGGGCGAACCTTGCCCAGACTTGCCTCGCGGCTAGGCCTCCAGTCCAGGAAGGAGCAGGCTGTGCGAGACTGGGACATACTACTGGCGCCTTCCTGGCCTCAGCTCCACTCCTGCCTTGCCTTTGCACCTAGTCCCCAGGCGTTCTTGTGGAGGGCTTAGTTGCCGGTGGGTTGCACACTGCCAAGCGCTCCAGAAGTTAGGGCTCTATTAGAGGCAATGGGAGGGCAACTGCAGGGCTCCTTCAGCGGTTGCTTGACCGCCCAGACTCAGCACAGCACGGAGAGCACAAGGCTCACAGGGCCCCTGACTGGGGTCTGCAGCCCCACACAGGCGGAGGCTGACTCGGTGAGCGCCCAGAAGGTGCCTGACAGACGTCATTTCCCTAGGGCTCCCCACCCCAGCAGAGAAATGTGCAGGTGGTTTGGGCCTGCCCCTGCGTGTCTGGGCTCCCGTCCACAGCCCCAGCTCAGGGAAACAGCTCCTCAGCCAAGAACTGAAGGAGGCGCGCGGCGCCCCCGCCTGGAATCCTAGTGCACAGCATGCGGGAAGCGACCCTCCTTGGGAGAAGAGGAGGCAGCCCAGATGCCTGCGGCTGCAATCACTGCTTGGGCGGAGCCGAGAGTGCCTCCTGTACGGCAGAGCTCCAGCTCTGCTCAGAGGCCCGATCTGGCAGAGTTGCTGGCGTGAGGCTGCTTTGCCCTGGGCGAGCCTTGCCCAGACTTGCCTCTCGGCTAGGCTTCCAGTGCAGGAAGGAGCAGGCTGCGCGAGATTTGGAGATGCTACTGGCGTCTTCCTGGCCTCAGCTCCACTCCTGCCTTGCCTTTGCACGTAGTCCCCTGGCGTTCTTGTGGAGGGCTTGTTGCCGGTGGGTTGCCCACTGCCAAGCGCTCCAGCAGTGAGGGCTCTATTAGAGGCAATGGGAGGGCAACTGCAGGGCTCCTCCAGCGGTTGCTTGACCGCCAAGACTCAGCACAGCACGGAGAGCACAAGGCTCACAGGGCCCCTGGCTGGGGTCTGCAGCCCCACACACTCGGAGGCTGCCTCGATGAGCGGCCAGAAGATGCCTGACAGACGTCATTTCCCTAGTGCTCTCCTCCCCAGCAGAGACGTGTGCAGGTGTTTGGGGCGTGCCCCTGCGTGTCTGGGTTCCCGTCCACAGCCCCAGCTCAGGGAAGCAGCTCCTGAGCCAAGACCTGTGGGAGGCGCAGGTGGCCCCGCCTGGAAGCCTAGTTTACAGCATGCGGAAGCGAGTCTCCTCGGGAGAAGAGGAGCCAGTCCAGCTGCGTGAGGCTGCAATCACTGATTTGGCGGAGTCGAGTGCCCCTCCAGTGCGGCAGAGGTCCAGCTCTGCTCAGAGGCCCGATCTGGCAGAGTTGCTGTCTTGAGGCTGCTCTGCCCAGGGCGAGCTTTCCCCAGACTTGCCTCGCGGCTAGGCTTCCAGTCCAGGAAGGAGCAGGCTGCGCGAGACTAGGAGATGCTACTGGCGCCTTCCTGGCCTCAGCTCCTCTCCCGCCTTGCCTTTGCACCTAGTCCCCAGGTGTTCTTGTGAAAGGCTTAGTTGCCGGTGGGTTGCACACTGCCAAGCGCTCCAGCCGTGAGGGCTCTATTAGAGGCAAAGGGAGGGCTACTGCAAGTCGCCTCTTGGGTTTGCTTGACCGCCCAGACTCAGCACAGCACGGAAAGTACAAGGCTCACAGGGCCCCTGGCTGGGGTCTGCAGCCCCACACACCGGAGGTGAACTCCGGGAGCGCCCAGAAGGTGCCTGACAGACGTCATTTCCGTATTTCTCTCCTCCCCAGCAGAGACGTGTGCAGGTGGTTGGGGCCTGCCCCTGCGTGTCTGGGCTCCCGTCCACAGCCCCACCTCAGGGAACCAGCTCCTGAGCCAAGTCCTGTGGGAGGCACAGGGGGCCCCGCCTGGAGGCCCAGTTTACAGCATGCGTGATTCGAGCCTCCTTGGGAGAAGGGGAGGCAGCCCAGCTGCGTGCGGCTGCAATCACTGCTTTGGCGGAGCCGAGTGCCCTTCCAGTACGGCAGAGCTCCAGCTATGCTCAAGGCCAGATTTGGCAGAGCTGCTGGCGTGAGGCTGCTCTGCCCTGGGCGAGCCTTGCCCAGACCTGCCTCACGGCTAGGCTTCCAGTCCAGGAAGGAGCAGGCTGCGTGAGAATGGGAGATGCTACTGGCGCCTTCCTGGCCTCAGCTCCACTCCTGCCTTGCCTTTGCACCTAGTCCCCAGGCTTTCTAGTGGAGGGCTTAGTTGCCGGTGGGTTGCACACTGCCAAGCGCTCCAGCAGTGAGGGCTCTATTAGAGGCAATGGGAGGGCAACTGCAGGGCTCCTCCAGAGGTTGCTTGACCGCCCAGACAGCACAGAACGGAGAGCCCAAGGCTCACAGGGCCCCTGGCTGGGGTCTGCAGCCCCACACACCAGAGGGGAATTCCGGGAGCGCCCAGAAGGTGCCAGACAGACGTCATTTTCCTAGTCCTCTCCTCCCCAGCAGAGACGTATGCAGGTGGTTGGGGCCTGCCCTTGAGTGTCTGAACTCCCTTCCACAGCCCCAGCTCAGGGAAGCAGCTCCTCAGCTAAGACCTGTAGGAGGCGCGGGGCGCCCCCGCCGGGTACTCTAGTTTACAGCATGCCGGAAGCGAGCCTCCTCAGTACAAGAGAAGGCAGCCCAGCTGCGTGCGGATGCAATCAGTACTTTGGCGGAGCCGAGTGCCCCTCCAGTACGGCAGAGCTCCAGCTCTGCTCAAAGGCCCGATCTCTCATAGTTGCTGGCGTGAGCCTCCTGTGCCCTGGGCCAGCCTTGCCCAAACTTGCCTCGCATTAGGCTTCCAGTCCAGAAAGCAGCGGGCTGCGTGAGACTGGGAGATGCTACTGGCGCCTTCCTGGCCTCAGCTCCACTCCTGCCTTGCCTTTGCACCTTGTCCCCAGGCGTTCTTGTGGAGGGCTTAGTTGCCGGTGGGTTGCACACTGCCAAGCGCTCCAGCAGTGAGGGCTCTATTACAGGCAAAGGGAGGGCTACTGCAAGTCGCCTCTTTCGTTTGCTTGACCGCCCAGAATCAGCACAGCACGGAAAGCACAAGGCTCACAGGGCCCCTGGCTGGGGTCTGCAGCCCCACCCACGTGGAAACTGACTCGGTGAGCGCCCAGAAGGTGCCTGACAGACGTCATTTCGCTAGTGCTCTCCTCCCCAGCAGAGACGTGTGCAGGTGCTTCGGGCCTGCCCCTGCGTGTCTGGGCTCACGTCCACAGCCCCAGCTCAGGGATGTAGCTCCTGAGCCAAGACCTGTGGGAGGCGAGGGGGCCCTGCCTGGAAGCCTAGTTTACAGCATGCGGGATGCGAGCCTCCTCGGGAGAAGAGAAGACAGCCCTGCTGCGTGTGGCTGCATTCACTGCTTTGGCGGAGACGAGTGCGCCTCCAGTACGGCAGAGCTCCAGCTCTGCTCAGAGGCCCGATCTGGCAGAGCTGCTGGCGTGAGGCTGCTCTGCCCTGGACGAGCCTTGCCCAGACTTGCCTCGCGGCTAGGCTTCCAGTCCAGGAAGGAGCAGGCTGCGCGAGACTGGGAGATTCTTCTAGCGCCATCCTGGCCTCAGCTCCACTCCTGCCTTGCCTTTGCACCTAGTACCCAGGCGTTCTTTTGGAGGGCTTAGTTGCCGGTGGGTTGCACACTGCCAAGCGCTCCAGCAGGGAGGGCTCTATTAGAGGCAATGGGAGGGCAACTGCAGGGCTCCTCCAGCGGTTGCTTGACCGCCCAGACTCAGCACAGCACGGAGAGCACAAGGCTCACAGGGACCCTGGCTGGGGTCTGCAGCCCCACACACGCAGAGGCTAACTCAGTTAGCACCCAGAAGGTGCCTGTCAGATGTCATTTCCCTAGTGCTCTCCTCCCCAGCAGAGACGTGTGTAGGTGGTTGGGGCCTGCCCCTGCGTGTCTGGGCTCCAGTCCACAGCCCCAGCTCAGGGAAGCAGCTCCTGAGCCAAGACATGTGGGAGGCGCAGGGGACCCCTCCTGGCAGCCTAGTTTACAGCATGCGGGAAGCCAGCCTCCTCGGGAGAAGAGAAGGCAGCCCTGCTGTGTGCGGCTGCATTCACTGCTTTGGCGGAGCCGAGTGCGCCTCCAATACGGCAGAGCTCCAGCTCTGCTCAGAGTCCGGATCTGGCAGAGTTGCTTGAGTTAGGCTGCTCTTTCCTGGGCGAGCCTTGCCCAGACTTGCCTCGCACATAGGCTTCCAGTCCAGGAAGGAGCGGGCTGCTCGAGACTGGGAGATACTGCTGGCGCCTTCCTGGCCTCAGCTCCACTCCTGCATTGCCTTTGCACCTAGTTCCCAGGCGTTCCTGTGGAGGGCTTAGTTGCCGGTGGGTTGCACACTGCCAAGCGCTCCAGCAGTGAGGGCTCTATTAGAGGCAATGGGAGGGCAACTGCAGGGCTCCTCCCGCGGCTGCTTGACCGCCCAGACTCAGCACAGCACGGAGAGCACAAGGCTCACAGGGCCCCTGGCTGGGGTCTGCAGCCCCACACACGCGGAGGCCGAGTCGGTGAGCGCGCAGAAGGTGCCTGACAGACGTCATTTCCCTAGTGCTCTCCTCCCCAGCAGAGACGTGTGCAGGTGGCTGGGGCCTGCCCCTGCGTGTCTGGGCTCCTGTCCACAGCCCCAGCTCAGGGAAGTAGCTCCTGAGCCAAGGCCTGTGGGAGGCGCAGGGGTCCCCGCCTGGAAGCCTAGTTTACAGCATGCGGGAAGCGAGACTCCTCGGGAGAAGAGGAGCCAGCCCAGCTGCGTGCGGCTGCAATCAATACTTTGGCGGAGCCGAGTGCCCCTCCAGTACGGCAGTGCTCCAGCTCTGCTCAGAGGCCCGATCTGGCAGAGTTGCTTGCGTGAGGCTGCTCTGCCCTGGGCGAGCCTTGCCCAGACTTGCCTCGCGGCTAGGCTTCCAGTCCAGGAAGGAGCAGGCTGCGTGAGACTGGGAGATGCTACTGGCGCCTTCCTGGCCTCAGCTCCACTCCTGCCTTGCATTTGCACCTAGTCCCCAGGCGTTCTTGTGGAGGGCTTAGTTGCCGGTGGGTTGCACACTGCCAAGCGCTCCAGCAGTGAGGGCTCTATTAGAGGCAATGGGAGGGCAACTGCAGGGCTCCTCCAGCGGTTTCTTGACCGCCCAGACAGCACAGCACGGAGAGCCCAAGGCTCACAGGGCCCCTGGCTGGGGTCTGCCGCCCCATACACCGGAGGGGAATTCCGGGAGCGCCCAGAAGGTGCCAGACAGACGTCATTTTCCTAGTGCTCTCCTCCCCAGCAGAGACGTGTGCAGGTGGTTGGGGCCTGCCCTTGAGTGTCTGGACTCCCTTCCACAGCCCCAGCTCTGGGAAGCAGCTCCTCAGCTAAGACCTGTAGGAGGCGCGGGGCGCCCCCGCCGGGAACTTTAATTTACAGCATGCCGGAAGCGAGCCTCCTCAGTACAAGAGAAGGCAGCCCAGCTGCGTGCGGATGCAATCAGTACTTTGGCGGAGCCGAGTGCCCCTCCAGTACGGCAGAGCTCCAGCTCTGCTCAAAGGCCCGATCTCTCATAGTTGCTGGCGTGAGCCTCCTGTGCCCTGGGCCAGCCTTGCCCAGACTTGCCTCGCGTTAGGCTTCCAGTCCAGAAAGGAGCGGGCTGCGTGAGACTGGGAGATGCTACTGGCGCCTTCCTGGCCTCAGCTCCACTCCTGCCTTGCCTTTGCACCTTGTCCCGAGGCATTCTTGTGGAGGGCTTAGTTGCCGGTGGGTTGCAACTGCTAAGCGCTCCAGCAGTGAGGGCTCTATCAGAGGCAAAGGGAGGGCTACTGCAAGTCGCCTCTTTCGTTTGCTTGACCGCCCAGAATCAGCACAGCACGGAAAGCACAAGACTCACAGGGCCCCTGGCTGGGGTCTGCAGCCCCACACACCGGAGGCGAACTCTGGGAGCGCCCAGAAGGTGCCTGAAAGACGTCATGGCCCTAGTGCTCTACTCCCCAGCAGAGACGTGTGCAGGTGGTTGGGGCCTGCCCCTGCGTGTCTGGGCTCCCGTCCACAGCCCCAGCTCAGGGAAGCAGCACCTGAGTCAAGACCTTTGGGAGGCGCGGGGGGCCTCGCCTGGAAGCCTAGTTTACAGCATGCGGGAAGCGAGCCTCCTCGGGAGAAGAGAAGGCAGCCCGGCTGCGTGCGGCTGCATTCACTGCTTGGGCGGAGCCGAGTGCGCTTCTAGTACGGCAGAGCTCCAGCACTGCTCAGAGGCCCGATCTGGCAGAATTGCTGGCGTGAGGCTGCTCTGACCTGGGTGAGCCTTGCCCAGATTTACCTCGCGTAGGCTTCCTGTCCAGAAAGGAGCGGGCTGCGCGAGACTGGGAGATGCTACTGGCGCCTTCCTGGCCTCAGCTCCACTCCTGCCTTGCCTTAGCACCTAGTCCCCAGGCATTCTTGTGGACGGCTTAGTTGCCGGTGTGTTGCACACTGCCAAGCGCTCCAGCAGTGAGGGCTCTATTACAGGCAAAGTGTGGGCAACTGCAAGTTTCCTCTTGCGGTTGCTTGACCGCCCAGACTCAGCACAGCACGGAGACCCCAAGGCTCACAAGGCCCCTGGCTGGGGTCTGCAGCCCCACCCACGTGGAAACTGACTCGGTGAGCGCCCAGAAGGTGCCTGACAGACGTCATTTCGCTAGTGCTCTCCTCCCCAGCAGAGACGTGTGCAGGTGCTTCGGGCCTGCCCCTGCGTGTCTGGGCTCACGTCCACAGCCCCAGCTCAGGGATGCAGCTCCTGAGCCAAGACCTGTGGGAGGCGCAGGGGGCCCTGCCTGGAAGCCTAGTTTACAGCATGCGGGAAGCGAGCCTCCTCGGGAGAAGAGAAGACAGCCCTGCTGCGTGTGGCTGCATTCACTGCTTTGGCGGAGACGAGTGCGCCTCCAGTACGGCAGAGCTCCAGCTCTGCTCAGAGGCCCGATCTGGCAGAGCTGCTGGCGTGAGGCTGCTCTGCCCTGGACGAGCCTTGCCCAGACTTGCCTCGCGGCTAGGCTTCCAGTCCAGGAAGGAGCAGGCTGCGCGAGACTGGGAGATTCTACTGGCGCCATCCTGGCCTCAGCTCCACTCCTGCCTTGCCTTTGCACCTAGTACCCAGGCGTTCTTTTGGAGGGCTTAGTTGCCGGTGGGTTGCACACTGCCAAGCGCTCCAGCAGGGAGGGCTCTATTAGAGGCAATGGGAGGGCAACTGCAGGGCTCCTCCAGCGGTTGCTTGACCGCCCAGACTCAGCACAGCACGGAGAGCACAAGGCTCACAGGGCCCCTGGCTGGGGTCTGCAGCCCCACACACGCAGAAGCTAACTCAGTTAGCACCCAGAAGGTGCCTGACAGATGTCATTTCCCTAGTGCTCTCCTCCCCAGCAGAGACGTGTGTAGGTGGTTGGGGCCTGCCCCTGCGTGTCTGGGCTCCAGTCCACAGCCCCAGCTCAGGGAAGCAGCTCCTGAGCCAAGACATGTGGGAGGCGCAGGGGACCCCTCCTGGCAGCCTAGTTTACAGCATGCGGGAAGCCAGCCTCCTCGGGAGAAGAGAAGGCAGGCCTGCTGTGTGCGGCTGCATTCACTGCTTTGGCGGAGCCGAGTGCGCCTCCAATACGGCAGAGCTCCAGCTCTGCTCAGAGTCCGGATCTGGCAGAGTTGCTTGAGTTAGGCTGCTCTTTCCTGGGCGAGCCTTGCCCAGACTTGCCTCGCACATAGGCTTCCAGTCCAGGAAGGAGCAAGCTGCTCGAGACTGGGAGATACTGCTGGCGCCTTCCTGGCCTCAGCTCCACTCCTGCATTGCCTTTGCACCTAGTTCCCAGGCGTTCCTGTGGAGGGCTTAGTTGCCGGTGGGTTGCACACTGCCAAGCGCTCCAGCAGTGAGGGCTCTATTAGAGGCAATGGGAGGGCAACTGCAGGGCTCCTCCAGCGGCTGCTTGACCGCCCAGACTCAGCACAGCACGGAGAGCACAAGGCTCACAGGGCCCCTGGCTGGGGTCTGCAGCCCCACACACGTGGAGGCCGAGTCGGTGAGCGCGCAGAAGGTGCCTGACAGACGTCATTTCCCTAGTGCTCTCCTCCCCAGCAGAGACGTGTGCAGGTGGCTGGGGCCTGCCCCTGCGTGTCTGGGCTCCTGTCCACAGCCCCAGCTCAGGGAAGCAGCTCCTGAGCCAAGGCCTGTGGGAGGCGCAGGGGGCCCCGCCTGGAAGCCTAGTTTACAGCATGCGGGAAGCGAGACTCCTCGGGAGAAGAGGAGCCAGCCCAGCTGCGTGCGGCTGCAATCAATACTTTGGCGGAGCTGAGTGCCCCTCCAGTACGGCAGTGCTCCAGCTCTGCTCAGAGGCCCGATCTGGCAGAGTTGCTTGCGTGAGGCTGCTCTGCCCTGGGCGAGCCTTGCCCAGACTTGCCTCGCGGCTAGGCTTCCAGTCCAGGAAGGAGCAGGCTGCGTGAGATTGGGAGATGCTACTGGCGCCTTCCTGGCCTCAGCTCCACTCCTGCCTTGCCTTTGCACCTAGTCCCCAGGCGTTCTTGTGGAGGGCTTAGTTGCCGGTGGGTTGCACACTGCCAAGCGCTCCAGCAGTGAGGGTTCTATTAGAGGCAATGGGAGGGCAACTGCAGGGCTCCTCCAGCGGTTGCTTGACCGACCAGACTCAGCACAGCACGGAGAGCACAAGGCTCACAGGGCCCCTGGCTGGGGTCTGCAGCCCCACACACGCGGAGGCTGACTCGGTGAGCGCCCAGTAGGTGCCTGACAGACGTCATTTCCCTATTGCTCTCCTCCCCAGCAGAGACGTGTGCAGGTGGTTTGGGCCTGCCCCTGCGGGTCTGGACTCACGTCCACAGCCCCAGCTCAGGGAAGCAGCTCCTGAGCCAAGACATGTGGGAGGCGCAGGGGGCCCCGCCTGGAAGCCTAGTTTACAGCATGCGGGAAGCGAGCCTCCTCGGGAGAAGAGAAGGCAGCCCTGCTGTGTGCGGCTGCATTCACTGCTTTGGCGGAGCCGAGTGCGCTTCCAGTACGGCAGAGCTCCAGCTCTGCTCAGAGGCCTGATCTGGCAGAGTTGCTGGCGTGAGGCTGCTCTGCCCTGGGCGAGCATTTCCCAGACTTGCCTCTCGGCTAGTCTTCCAGTCCAGGAAGGAGCAGGCTGCGCGAGACTGGGAGATGCTACTGGCAACTTCCTGGCCTCAGCTCCACTCCTGCCTTGCCTTTGCACCTAGTCCCCAGGCGTTCTTGTGGAGGGCTTAGTTGCCGGTGGGTTGCACACTGCCAAGCGCTCCAGAAGTGAGGGCTCTATTAGAGGCAATGGGAGTGCAACTGCAGGGCTCCTCCAGCGGTTGCTTGACCGCCCAGACTCAGCACAGCATGGAGAGCACAAGGCTCACAGGACCCCTGGCTGTGGTCTGCAGCCCCACACACGCGAAGTCTGACTCGGTGAGCGCCCAGAAGGTGCCTCACAGATGTCATTTCCCTAGGGCTCCCCACCCCAGTAGAGAAATGTACAGGTGGTTTGGGCCTGCCCCTGCGTGTCTGCGCTCCCGTCCACAGCCCCAGCTCAGGGAAGCAGCTCCTAAGCCAAGACCTGAAGGAGGCGCGAGGCGCCCCCGCCTGGAAGCCTAGTGCACAGCATGCGGGAAGCGACCCTCCTGGGAGAAGAGGAGGCAGCCCAGATGCGTGCGGCTGCAATCACTGCTTGGGCGGAGCCGTGAGCGCCTCCAGTATGGCAGAGCTCCAGCTCCGGTCAGAGGCCCGATCTGGCAGAGTTGCTGGCGTGAGGCTGCTTTGCCCTGGGCGAGCCTTGCCCAGACTTGCCTCGGGGTTAGGCTTCCAGTCCAAGAAGGAGCAGGCTGCGTGAGACTAGGAGATGCTACTGGCGCCTTCCTGGCCTCAGCTCCACTCCTGCCTTGCCTTTGCACCTAGTCCCCAGGCGTTCTTGTGGAGGGCTTAGTTGCCAGTGGGTTGCACACTGCCAAGCGCTCCAGCAGTGAGGGCTCTATTAGAGGCAATGGGAGGGCAACTGCAGGGCTCCTCCAGCGGGTTCTTGACCGCCCAGACAGCACAGCACGGAGACCCCAAGGCTCACAGGGCCCCTGGCTGGGGTCTGCCGCCCCATACACCGGAGGGGAATTCCGGGAGCGCCCAGAAGGTGCCAGACAGACGTCATTTTCCTAGTGCTCTCCTCCCCAGCAGAGACGTGTGCAGGTGGTTGGGGCCTGCCCTTGAGTGTCTGGACTCCCTTCCACAGCCCCAGCTCAGGGAAGCAGCTCCTCAGCTAAGACCTGTAGGAGGCGCGGGGTGCCCCCGCCGGGAACTTTAATTTACAACATGCCGGAAGCGAGCCTCCTCAGTACAAGAGAAGGCAGCCCAGCTGCGTGCGAAGGCAATCAGTACTTTGGCGGAGCCGAGTGCCCCTCCAGTACGGCAGAGCTCCAGCTCTGCTCAAAGTTCCGATCTCTCATAGTTGCTGGCGTGAGCCTCCTGTGCCCTGGGCGAGCCTTGCCCAGACTTGCCTCGCGTAGGCTTCCTGTCCAGAAAGGAGCGGGCTGCGCGAGACTGGGAGATGCTACTGGCGCCTTCCTGACCTCAGCTCCACTCCTGCCTTGCCTTTGCACCTAGTTCCCAGGCGTTCCTGTGGAGGGCTTAGTTGCCGGTGGGTTGCACACTGCCAAGCGCTCCAGCAGTGAGGGCTCTATTAGAGGCAATGGGAGGGCAACTGCAGGGCTCCTCCAGCGGCTGCTTGACCGCCCAGACTCAGCACAGCACGGAGAGCACAAGGCTCACAGGGCCCCTGGCTGGGGTCTGCAGCCCCACACACGCGGAGGCCGAGTCGGTGAGCGCGCAGAAGGTGCCTGACAGACGTCATTTCCCTAGTGCTCTCCTCCCCAGCAGAGACGTGTGCCGGTGGCTGGGGCCTGCCCCTGCGTGTCTGGGCTCCTGTCCACAGCCCCAGCTCAGGGAAGCAGCTCCTGAGCCAAGGCCTGTGGGAGGCGCAGGGGGCCCCGCCTGGAAGCCTAGTTTACAGCATGCGGGAAGCGAGACTCCTCGGGAGAAGAGGAGCCAGCCCAGCTGCGTGCGGCTGCAATCAATACTTTGGCGGAGCCGAGTGCCCCTCTAGTATGGCAGTGCTCCAGATCTGCTCAGAGGCCCGATCTGGCAGAGTTGCTTGCGTGAGGCTGCTCTGCCCTGGGCGAGCCTTTCCCAGACTTGCCTCGCGGCTAGGCTTCCAGTCCAGGAAGGAGCAGGCTGCGTGAGACTGGGAGATGCTACTGGCGCCTTCCTGGCCTCAGCTCCACTCCTGCCTTGCCTTTGCACCTAGTCCCCAGGCGTTCTTGTGGAGGGCTTAATTGCCGGTGGGTTGCACACTGCCAAGCGCTCCAGCAGTGAGGGCTCTATTAGAGGCAATGGGAGGGCAACTGCAGGGCTCCTCCAGCGGGTTCTTGACCGCCCAGACAGCACAGCACGGAGAGCCCAAGGCTCACAGGGCCCCTGGCTGGGGTCTGCCGCCCCATACACCGGAGGGGAATTCCGGGAGCGCCCAGAAGGTGCCAGACAGACGTCATTTTCCTAGTGCTCTCCTCCCCAGCAGAGACGTGTGCAGGTGGTTGGGGCCTGCCCTTGAGTGTCTGGACTCCCTTCCACAGCCCCAGCTCAGGGAAGCAGCTCCTCAGCTAAGACCTGTAGGAGGCGCGGGGTGCCCCCGCCGGGAACTTTAATTTACAGCATGCCGGAAGCGAGCCTCCTCAGTACAAGAGAAGGCAGCCCAGATGCGTGCGAAGGCAATCAGTACTTTGGCGGAGCCGAGTGCCCCTCCAGTACGGCAGAGCTCCAGCTCTGCTCAAAGTTCCGATCTCTCATAGTTGCTGGCGTGAGCCTCCTGTGCCCTGGGCGAGCCTTGCCCAGACTTGCCTCGCGTAGGCTTCCTGTCCAGAAAGGAGCGGGCTGCGCGAGACTGGGAGATGCTACTGGCGCCTTCCTGGCCTCAGTTCCCCTCCTGCCTTGCATTTGCTGCTAGTCCCCAGGCGTTCTTGTGGAGGGCTTAGTTGCCGGTGGGTTGCACACTGCCAAGCGCTCCAGCAGTGAGGGCTCTATTAGAGGCAATGGGAGGGCAACTGCAGGGCTCCTCCAGCGGTTGCTTGACCGACCAGACTCAGCACAGCACGGAGAGCACAAGGCTCACAGGGCCCATGGCTGGGGTCTGCAGCCCCACACACGCGGAGGCTGACTCGGTGAGCGCCCAGAAGGTGCCTGACAGACGTCATTTCCCTATTGCTCTCCTCCCCAGCAGAGACGTTTGCAGGTTGTTTGGGCCTGCCCCTGCGGGTCTGGACTCACGTCCACAGCCCCAGCTCAGGGAAGCAGCTCCTGAGCCAAGACATGTGGGAGGCGCAGGGGGCCCCGCCTGGAAGCCTAGTTTACAGCATGCGGGAAGCGAGCCTCCTCGGGAGAAGAGAAGGCAGCCCTGCTGTGTGCGGCTGCATTCACTGCTTTGGCGGAGCCGAGTTCGCTTCCAGTACGGCAGAGCTCCAGCTCTGCTCAGAGGCCTGATCTGGCAGAGTTGCTGGCGTGAGGCTGCTCTGCCCTGGACGAGCATTTCCCAGACTTGCCTCTCGGCTAGTCTTCCAGTCCAGGAAGGAGCAGGCTGCGCGAGACTGGGAGATGCTACTGGCAACTTCCTGGCCTCAGCTCCACTCCTGCCTTGCCTTTGCACCTAGTCCCCAGGCGTTCTTGTAGAGGGCTTAGTTGCCGGTGGGTTGCACACTGCCAAGCGCTCCAGCAGTGAGGGCTCTATTAGAGGCAATGGGAGTGCAACTGCAGGGCTCCTCCAGCGGTTGCTTGACCGCCCAGACTCAGCACAGCATGGAGAGCACAAGGCTCACAGGGCCCCTGGCTGTGGTCTGCAGCCCCACACACGCGAAGTCTGACTCGGTGAGCGCCCAGAAGGTGCCTCACAGATGTCATTTCCCTAGGGGTCCCCAGCACAGCAGAGAAATGTACAGGTGGTTTGGGCCTGCCCCTGCGTGTCTGCGCTCCCGTCCACAGCCCCAGCTCAGGGAAGCAGCTCCTAAGCCAAGACCTGAAGGAGGCGCGGCGCCCCCGCGTGGAAGCCTAGTGCACAGCATGCGGGAAGCGACCCTCCTGGGAGAAGAGGAGGCAGCCCAGATGCGTGCGGCTGCAATCACTGCTTGGGCGGACCCGAGAGCGCCTCCAGTATGGCAGAGCTCCAGCTCCGGTCAGAGGCCCGATCTGGCAGAGTTGCTGGCGTGAGGCTGCTTTGCCCTGGGCGAGCCTTGCCCAGACTTGCCTCGGGGCTAGGCTTCCAGTCCAAGAAGGAGCAGGCTGCGTGAGACTGGGAGATGCTACTGGCGCCTTCCTGACCTCAGCTCCACTCCTGCCTTGCCTTTGCACCTAGTCCCCAGGCGTTCTTGTGGAGGGCTTAGTTGCTGGTGGGTTGCACACTGCCAAGCGCTCCAGCAGTGAGGGCTCTATTAGAGGCAATGGGAGGGCAACTGCAGGGCTCTTCCAGCGTTTGCTTTACCGCCCAGAATCAGCACAGCACGGAAAGCACAAGGCTCAGAGGGCCCCTGGCTGGGGTCTGCAGCCCCACACACCGGAGGCGAACTCCGGGAGCGCCCAGAAGGTGCCTGAAAGACGTCATTTCCCTAGTGCTCTCCTCCCCTGCAGAGACGTGTGCAGGTGGTTGGGGCCTGCCCCTGCGTGTCTGGGCTCCCGTCCAAAGCCCCAGCTCAGGGAAGGAGTTCCTGAGCCAAGACCAGTGGGAGGCGCAGGGGGCTCAGCCTGAAAGCCTAGTTTACAGCATGCGGGAAGCGAGCCTCCTCGGGAGAAGTGAAGGCAGGCCGGCTGCATGCGGCTGCATTCACTGCTTGGGCGAAGCCGAGTGCGCTTCCATTACGGCAGAGCTCCAGCACTGCTCAGAGGCCCGATCTGGCAGAGTTGCTGGCGTGAGGCTGCTCTGCACTGGGCGAGCCTTGCCCAGACTTGCCTCGCACATAGGCTTCCAGTCCAGAAAGGAGCAGGCTGGGCGAGACTGGGAGATGCTACTGGCGCCTTCCAGGCCTAAGCTCCACTCCTGCCTTGTCTTTGCACCTAGTGCCCAGGCGTTCTTGGGAAGGGCTTAGTTGCCGGTGGGTTGCACACTGCCAAGCGCTCCAGCAGTGAGGGCTCTATTAGAGGCAATGGGAGGGCAACTGCAGGGCTCCTCCAGCGGTTGCTTGAACGCCCAGACTTAGCACAGCACGTTGAGCACAAGGCTCACAGGGCCCTTTGGCTGGGGTCTGCAGCCCCACACACGCGGAGGCCGAGTCGGTGAGCGTGCAGAAGGTGCCTGACAGACGTCATTTCCCTAGTGCTCTCCTCCCCCGCAGAGACGTGTGCAGGTGTTTGGGGCCTGCCCCTGCGTGTCTGGGCTCCTGTCCACAGCCCCAGCTCAGGGAAGCAGCTCCTGAGCCAAGACCTGTGGGAGGCGCAGGGGGCCCCGCCTGGAAGCCTAGTTTACAGCAGGCGGGAAGCGAGAATCCTCGGGAGAAGAGGAGCCAGCCCAGCTGCGTGCGGCTGCAATCAATACTTTGGCGGAGCCGAGTGCCCCTCCAGTACGGCAGTGCTCCAGCTCTGCTCAGAGTCCCGATCTGACAGAGTTGCTGGCGTGAGGCTGCTCTGCCCTGGGCGAGCCTTGCCCAGACCTGCCTCGCGGCTAGGCTTCCAGTCCAGGAAGGAGCAGGCTGCGTGAGACTGGGAGATGCTACTGGCGCCTTCCTGGCCTCAGCTCCACTCCTGCCTTGCCTTTGCACCTAGTCCCCAGGCTTTCTTGTGGAGGGCTTAGTTGCCGGTGGGTTGCACACTGCCAAGCGCTCCAGCAGTGAGGGCTCTATTAAAGGCAATGGGAGGGCAACTGCAGGGCTCCTCCAGCGGTTGCTTGACCGCCCAGACAGCACAGAACGGAGAGCCCAAGGCTCACAGGGCCCCTGGCTGGGGTCTGCAGCCCCACACACCGGAGGGGAATTCCGGGAGCGCCCAGAAGGTGCCAGACAGACGTCATTTTCCTAGTCCTCTCCTCCCCAGCAGATACGTATGTAGGTGGTTGGGGCCTGCCCTTGAGTGTCTGAACTCACTTCCACAGCCCCAGCTCAGAGAAGCAGCTCCTCAGCTAAGACCTGTAGGAGGCGCGGGGCTCCCCCACCGGGAACTCTAATTTACAGCATGCCGGAAGCGAGCCTCCTCAGTACAACAGAAGGCAGCCCAGCTGCGTGCGGATGCAATCAATACTTTGGCGGAGCCGAGTGCCCCTCCAGTACGGCAGAGCTCCAGCTCTGCTCAAAGGCCCGATCTCTCAGAGTTGCTGGCATGAGCCTCCTGTGCCCTGGGCGAGCCTTGCCCAGACTTGCCTCGCGTTAGGCTTCCAGTCCAGAAAGGAGCGGGCTGCGCGAGACTGGGAGATGCTACTGGCGCCTTCCTGGCCTCAGCTCCACTCCTGCCTTGCCTTTGCACCTAGTCCCCAGGCGTTCTTGTGGAGGGCTTAGTTGCCGATGGGTTGCACACTGCCAAGCGCGCCAGCAGTGAGGGCTCTATTAGAGGCAATGGGAGGGCAACTGCAGGGCTCCTCCAGCGGTTGCGTGACCGCCCAGACTCAGCACAGCACGGAGAGCACAAGGCTCACAGGGCCCCTGGCTGGGGTCTGCAGCCCCACACACGCGGAGGCTAACTCAGTTAACGCCCAGAAGGTGACTGACAGACGTCATTTCCCTAGTGCTCTCCTCCCCAGCAGAGACGTGTGTAGGTGGTTGGGGCCTGCCCCTGCGTGTCTGGGCTCCAGTCCACAGCCCCAGCTCAGGGAAGCAGCTCCTGAACCAAGACCTGTGGGAGGCGCGGGGTCCTCGCCTGGAAGCCTAGTTTACAGCATGCGGGAAGCGAGCCTCCTCGGGAGAAGAGAAGGCAGCCCAGCTGCGTGCGGCTGCATTCACTGCTTGGGCAGAGCCGAGTGCGCTTCCAGTACGGCAGAGCTCCAGCACTGCTCAGAGGCCCGATCTGGCAGAGTTGCTGGCGTGAGGCTGTTCTGCCCTGGGCGAGCCTTGCCCAGACTTGCCTCGCGTAGGCTTCCTGTCCAGAAAGGAGCGGGCTGCGCGAGACTGGGAGATGCTACTGGCGCCTTCCTGGCCGTAGCTCCACACCTGCCTTGCCTTTGCACCTAGTCCCCAGGCGTTCTTGTGGACGGCTTAGTTGCCAGTGTGTTGCACACTGCCAAGCGCTCCAGCAGTGAGAGCTCTATTAGAGGCAAAGGGAGGGCAACTGCAAGTTTCCTCTTGCGGTTGCTTGACCGCCCAGACTCAGCACAGCACGGAGAGCCCAAGGCTCACAGGGCCCCTGGCTGGGGTCTGCAGCCCCACACACGCGGAAACTGACTCGGTGAGCGCCCAGAAAGTGCCTGACAAACGTCATTTCGCTAGTGCTCTCCTCCCCAGCAGAGACGTGTGCAGGTGCTTGGGGCCTGCCCCTGCGTGTCTGGGCTCCCGTCCACAGCCCCAGCTCAGGGAAACAGCTCCTGAGCGAAGACCTGTGGGAGGCGCAGGGGGCCCTGCCTGGAAGCCTAGTTTACAGCATACGGGAAGCGAGCCTCCTCGGGAGAAGAGAAGGCAGCCCTGATGCGTGTGGCTGCATTCACTGCTTTGGCGGAGCCGAGTGCGCCTCCAGTACGGCAGAGCTCCAGCTCTGCTCAGAGGCCCGATCTGGCAGAGCTGCTGGCGTGAGGCTGCTCTGCTCTGGGCGAGCCTTGCCCAGACTTGCCTCGCGGCTAGGCTTCCAGTCCAGGAAGGAGCAGGCTGTGCGAGACTGGGAGATTCTACTGGCGCCATCCTGGCCTCAGCTCCACTCCTGCCTTGCCTTTGCACCTAGTCCCCAGGCGTTCTTGTGGAGGGCTTAGTTGCCGGTGGGTTGCACACTGCCAAGCGCTCCAGCAGTGAGGGCTCTATTAGAGGCAATGGGAGGGCAACTGCAGGGCTCCTCCAGCGGTTGCTTGACCGCCCAGACTCAGCACAGCATGGAGAGCACAAGGCTCACAGGGCCCCTGGGTGGGGTCTGCAGCCCCACACATGCGGAGGTTAACTCAGTTAGCGCCCAGAAGGTGCCTGACAGACGTCATTTCCCTAGTGCTCTCCTCCCCAGCAGAGACGTGTGTAGGTGGTTGGGGCCTGCCCCTGCGTGTCGGGGCTCCAGTCCACAGCCCCAGCTCAGGGAAGCAGCTCCTGAGCCAAGCCATGTGGGAGGCGCAGGGGGCCCTTCCTGGCAGCCTAGTTTACAGAATGCGGGAAGCCAGCCTCCTCGGGAGAAGAGAAGGCAGCCCTGCTGTGTGCGGCTGCATTCACTGCTTTGGCGGAGCCGAGTGCGCCTCAAATACGGCAGAGCACCAGCTCTGCTCAGAGTCCGGATCTTGCAGAGTTGCTTGAGTTAGGCTGCTCTTTCCTGGGCGAGCCTTGCCCAGACTTGCCTCGCACATAGGCTTCCAGTCCAGGAATGAGCGGGCTGCGCGAGACTGGGAGATGCTGCTGGCGCCTTCCTCGCCTCAGCTCCTCTCCTGCCTTGCCTTCGCACCTAGTTCCCAGGCGTTCCTGTGGAGGGCTTAGTTGCCGGTGGGTTGCACACTGCCAAGCGCTCCAGCAGTGAGGGCTCTATTAGAGCAACGGGAGGGAAACTGCAGGGCTCCTCCAGCGGCTGCTTGACAGCCCAGACTCAGCACAGCACGGAGAGCACAAGGCTCACAGGGCCCCTGGCTGGGGTCTGCAGCCCCACACACGCGGAGGCCGAGTCGGTGAGCGCGCAGAAGGTGCCTGACAGACGTCATTTCCATAGTGCTCTCCTCCCCAGCAGAGACGTGTGCAGGTAGTTGGGGCCTACCCCTGCGTGTCTGGGCTCCTGTCCACAGCCCCAGCTCAGGGAAGCAGCTCCTGAGCCAAGACCTGTGGGAGGCGCAGGGGGCCCCGCCTGGAAGCCTAGTTTACAGCATGCGGGAAGCGAGACTCCTCGGGAGAAGAGGAGCCAGCCCAGCTGCATGCGGCTGCAATCAATACTTTGGCGGAGCCGAGTGCCCCTCCAGTACGGCCGTGCTCCAGCTCTGCTCAGAGGCCCGATCTCGCAGAGTTGCTGGCGTGGGGCTGCTCTGCCCTGGGCGAGCCTTGCCCAGACTTGCCACGCGGCTAGGCTTCCAGTCCAGGAAGGAGCAGGCTGCGTGAGACTAGGAGATGCTACTGGCTCCTTCCTGGCCTCAGCTCCACTCCTGCCTTGCCTTTGCACCTAGTCCCCAGGCGTTCTTGTGGAGGGCTTAGTTGCCGGTGGGTTGCACACTGCCAAGCGCTCCAGCAGTGAGGGCTCTATTAGAGGCAATGGGAGGGTAACTGCAGGGCTCCTCCAGCGGTTTCTTGACCGCCCAGACAGCACAGCACGGAGAGCCGAAGGCTCACAGGGCCCCTGGCTGTGGTCTGCAGCCCCACACACCGGAGGGCAATTCCGGGAGCGCCCAGAAGGTGCCAGACAGACGTCATTTTCCTAGGGCTCTCCTCCTCAGCAGAGACGTGTGCAGGTGGTTGGGGCCTGCCCTTGAGTGTCTGGACTCCCTTCCACAGCCCCAGCTCAGGGAAGCAGCTCCTCAGCTAAGACCTGTAGGAGGCGCGGGGCGCCCCCGCCGGGAAGCCTAGTTTACAGCATGCCGGAAGCGAGCCTCCTCAGTACAAAAGAAGGCAGCCCAGGTGCGTGCGGATGCAATCAGTACTTTGGGGAGCCGAGTGCCCCTCCAGTACGGCAGAGCTCCAGCTCTGCTCAAAGGACCTATCTCTCATAGTTGCTGGCGTGAGCCTCCTGTTCCCTGGGCGAGCCTTGCCCAGACTTGCCTCGCGTTAGGCTTCCAGTCCAGAAAGGAGCGGGCTGCGCGAGACTGGGAGATGCTACTGGCGCCTTCCTGGCCTCAGTTCCACTCCTGACTTGCCTTTGCACCTAGTCCCCAGGCGTTCTTGTGGAGGGCTTAGTTGCCGGTGGGTTGCACACTGCCAAGCGCTCCAGCAGTGAGGGCTCTATCAGAGGCAAAGGGAAGGCTTCTGCAAGTCGCCTCTTGCGTTTGCTTGACCGCCCAGACTCAGCACAGCACGGAAAGCACAAGGCTCACAGGGCCCCTGGCTGGGGCCTGCAGCCCCACACACCAGAGGCGAACTTCGGGAGCACCCAGAAGGTGCCTGACAGACGTCATTTCCCTAGTGCTCTCCTCCCCAGCAGAGACGTGTGCAGGTGGTTTGGACCTGCCCCTGCCTGTCTGGGCTCCCGTCCACAGCCCCAGCTCAGGGAAGCAGCTCCTCAGCCAAGACCTGTAGGAGGCGCGGGGCGCCCCCGCCTGGAAGCCTAGTGCACATCATGCGGGAAGCGAGCCTCCTTGGGAGAGGTGGAGGCATCCCAGACCAGTGAGGCTGCAATCACTGCTTGGGCGGAGCCGAGTGTGCTTCCACTACGGCAGAGTTCCAGCTCTGCTCAGAGGCCCGATCTGGCAGAGTTGCTGGCGAGAGGTTGCTCTGCCGTGGGCGAGCCTTGCCCAGACTTGCCTCGCGGCTAGGCTTCCAGTCCAGGAAGGAGCAGGCTGCGCGAGACTGGGAGATGCTACTGGCGCGTTCCTGACCTCAGCTCCACTCCTGCCTTGCCTTTGCACCTAGTCCCCAGGCGTTCTTGTGGAGGGCTTAGTTGACGGTGGGTTGCACACTGCCAAGCGCTCCAGCAGTGAGGGCTCTATTAGAGGCAATGGGACGGCAACTGCAGGGCTCTTCCAGCGTTTGCTTTACCGCCCAGAATCAGCACAGCACGGAAAGCACAAGGCTCACAGGGCCCCTGGCTGGGGTCTGCAGCCCCACACACCGGAGGCGAACTCCGGGAGCGCCCAGAAGGTGCCTGAAAGACGTCATTTCCCTAGTGCTCTCCTCCCCTGCAGAGACGTGTGCAGGTGGTTGGGGCCTGCCCCTGCGTGTCTGGGCTCCCGTCCAAAGCCCCAGCTCAGGGAAGGAGTTCCTGAGCCAAGACCTGTGGGAGGCGCATGGGGCTCCACCTTGAAGCCTAGTTTACAGCATGCGGGAAGCGAGCCTCCTCGGGAGAAGAAAGGCAGGCCGGCTGCATGCGGCTGCATTCACTGCTTGGGCGGAGCCGAGTGCGCTTCCAGTACGGCAGAGCTCCAGCACTGCTCAGAGGCCCGATCTGGCAGAGTTGCTGGCGTGAGGCTGCTCTGCCCTGGGCGAGCCTTGCCCAGACTTGCCTCGCACATAGGCTTCCAGTCCAGAAAGGAGCAGGCTCCGCGAGACTGGGAGATGCTACTGGCGCCCTCCAGGCCTAAGCTCGACTCCTGCCTTGCCTTTGCACCTAGTCCCCAGGCGTTCTTGTGAAGGGCTTAGTTGCCGGTGGGTTGCACACTGCCAAGCGCTCCAGCAGTGAGGGCTCTATTAGAGGCAATGGGAGGGCAACTGCAGGGCTCCTCCAGCGGTTGCTTGAACGCACAGACTCAGCACAGCACGGAGAGCACAAGCCTCACAGGGTCCCTGGTTGGGGTCTGCAGCCCCACACACGCGGAGGTTGACTCGGTGAGCGCCCAGAATGTGCCTGACAGACGTCATTTCCCTAGTGCTCTCCTCCACAGCAGAGACGTGTGCAGGTGGTTTGGGCCTGCCCCTGCGTGTCTGGGAACCCGTCCACAGCCCCACCTCAGGGAAGCAGCTCCTCAGCCAAGACCTGTGGGAGGTGCAGGGGGCCCCGCCTGGAAGCATAGTTTACAGCATGCAGGAAGCGAGTCTCCTCGGGAGAAGAGGAGTCAGCCCAGCTGCTTGTGGCTGCAATCACTGCTTTGGCGGAGCCAAGTGCCCCTCCAGTACGGCAGAGCTCCAGCTCTGCTCAGAGGCCCTATCTGGCAGAGTTGCTGGCGTGAGGCTGCTCTGCCCAGGGCGAGCTTCGCCCAATCTTGCCTCGCGGCTAGGCTTCCAGTCCAGGAAGAAGCTGGCTGCGCGAGACTGGGAGATGCTACTGGCGCCTTCCTGGCCTCAGCTCCACTCTTGCCTTGCCTTTGCACCTAGTTCCCAGGCGTTCTTGTGGAGGGCTTAGTTGCCGGTGGGTTGCACACTGCCAAGCGCTCCAGCAGTGAGGGCTCTATCAGAGGCAAAGGGAGGGCTACTGCAAGTCGCCTCTTTCGTTTGCTTGACCGCCCAGACTCAGCACAGCACGGAAAGCACAAGGCTCACAGGGCCCCTGGCTGGGGTCTGCAGCCCCACACACCGGAGGCGAACTCCGGGAGCGCCCAGAAGGTGCCTGACAGACGTCATTTCCCTAGTGCTCTCCTCCCCAGCAGAGACGTGTGCAGGTGCTTGGGGCCTGCCCCTGCGTGTCTGGGCTCCTGTCCACAGCCCCTGCTCAGGGAAGCAGCTCCTGAGCCAAGACCTGTGGGAGGCGCAGGGGACCCCGCCTGGAAGCCTCGTTTACAACAGGGGGAAACGAGACTCCTCGGGAGAATAGGAGCCAGCCCAGATGCGTGCGGCTGCAATCAATATTTTGGCGGAGCCGAGTGCCCCTCCAGTACGGCAGTGCTCCAGATCTGCTCAGAGGCCCGATCTGGCAGAGTTGCTGGCGTAAGGCTGCTATGCCCTGGGCGAGCCTTGCCCAGACCTGCCTCACGGCTAGGCTTCCAGTCCAGGAAGGAGCAGGCTGCGTGAGAATGGGAGATGCTACTGGCGCCTTCCTGGCCTCAGCTCCACTCCTGCCTTGCCTTTGCACCTAGTCCCCAGGCTTTCTTGTGGAGGGCTTAGTTGCCGGTGGGTTGCACAATGCCAAGCGCTCCAGCGGTGAGGGCTCTATTAGAGGCAATGGGAGGGCAACTGCAGGGCTCCTCCAGCGGTTGCTTGACCGCCCAGACTCAGCACAGCATGGAGAGCACAAGGCTCACAGGGCCCCTGGGTGGGGTCTGCAGCCCCACACATGCGGAGGTTAACTCAGTTAGCGCCCAGAAGGTGCCTGACAGACGTCATTTCCCTAGTGCTCTCCTCCCCAGCAGAGACGTGTGTAGGTGGTTGGGGCCCGCCCCTGCGTGTCGGGGCTCCAGTCCACAGCCCCAGCTCAGGGAAGCAGCTCCTGAGCCAAGCCATGTGGGAGGCGCAGGGGGCCCTTCCTGGCAGCCTAGTTTACAGAATGCGGGAAGCCAGCCTCCTCGGGAGAAGAGAAGGCAGCCCTGCTGTGTGCGGCTGCATTCACTGCTTTGGCGGAGCCGAGTGCGCCTCAAATACGGCAGAGCACCAGCTCTGCTCAGAGTCCGGATCTGGCAGAGTTGCTTGAGTTAGGCTGCTCTTTCCTGGGCGAGCCTTGCCCAGACTTGCCTCGCACATAGGCTTCCAGTCCAGGAATGAGCGGGCTGCGCGAGACTGGGAGATGCTGCTGGCGCCTTCCTCGCCTCAGCTCCTCTCCTGCCTTGCCTTCGCACCTAGTTCCCAGGCGTTCCTGTGGAGGGCTTAGTTGCCGGTGGGTTGCACACTGCCAAGCGCCCCAGCAGTGAGGGCTCTATTAGAGCAGCGGGAGGGAAACTGCAGGGCTCCTCCAGCGGCTGCTTGACAGCCCAGACTCAGCACAGCACGGAGAGCACAAGGCTCACAGGGCCCCTGGCTGGGGTCTGCAGCCCCACACACGCGGAGGCCGAGTCGGTGAGCGCGCAGAAGGTGCCTGACAGACGTCATTTCCATAGTGCTCTCCTCCCCAGCAGAGACGTGTGCAGGTGGTTGGGGCCTACCCCTGCGTGTCTGGGCTCCTGTCCACAGCCCCAGCTCAGGGAAGCAGCTCCTGAGCCAAGACCTGTGGGAGGCGCAGGGGGCCCCGCCTGGAAGCCTAGTTTACAGCATGCGGGAAGCGAGACTCCTCGGGAGAAGAGGAGCCAGCCCAGCTGCATGCGGCTGCAATCAATACTTTGGCGGAGCCGAGTGCCCCTCCAGTACGGCCGTGCTCCAGCTCTGCTCAGAGGCCCGATCTCGCAGAGTTGCTGGCGTGGGGCTGCTCTGCCCTGGGCGAGCCTTGCCCAGACTTGCCACGCGGCTAGGCTTCCAGTCCAGGAAGGAGCAGGCTGCGTGAGACTAGGAGATGCTACTGGCTCCTTCCTGGCCTCAGCTCCACTCCTGCCTTGCCTTTGCACCTAGTCCCCAGGCGTTCTTGTGGAGGGCTTAGTTGCCGGTGGGTTGCACACTGCCAAGCGCTCCAGCAGTGAGGGCTCTATTAGAGGCAATGGGAGGGTAACTGCGGGGCTCCTCCAGCGGTTTCTTGACCGCCCAGACAGCACAGCACGGAGAGCCGAAGGCTCACAGGGCCCCTGGCTGTGGTCTGCAGCCCCACACACCGGAGGGCAATTCCGGGAGCGCCCAGAAGGTGCCAGACAGACGTCATTTTCCTAGGGCTCTCCTCCTCAGCAGAGACGTGTGCAGGTGGTTGGGGCCTGCCCTTGAGTGTCTGGACTCCCTTCCACAGCCCCAGCTCAGGGAAGCAGCTCCTCAGCTAAGACCTGTAGGAGGCGCGGGGCGCCCCCGCCGGGAAGCCTAGTTTACAGCATGCCGGAAGCGAGCCTCCTCAGTACAAAAGAAGGCAGCCCAGCTGCGTGCGGATGCAATCAGTACTTTGGGGAGCCGAGTGCCCCTCCAGTACGGCAGAGCTCCAGCTCTGCTCAAAGGACCTATCTCTCATAGTTGCTGGCGTGAGCCTCCTGTTCCCTGGGCGAGCCTTGCCCAGACTTGCCTCGCGTTAGGCTTCCAGTCCAGAAAGGAGCGGGCTGCGCGAGACTGGGAGATGCTACTGGCGCCTTCCTGGCCTCAGTTCCACTCCTGACTTGCCTTTGCACCTAGTCCCCAGGCGTTCTTGTGGAGGGCTTAGTTGCCGGTGGGTTGCACACTGCCAAGCGCTCCAGCAGTGAGGGCTCTATCAGAGGCAAAGGGAAGGCTTCTGCAAGTCGCCTCTTGCGTTTGCTTGACCGCCCAGACTCAGCACAGCACGGAAAGCACAAGGCTCACAGGGCCCCTGGCTGGGGCCTGCAGCCCCACACACCAGAGGCGAACTTCGGGAGCGCCCAGAAGGTGCCTGACAGACGTCATTTCCCTAGTGCTCTCCTCCCCAGCAGAGACGTGTGCAGGTGGTTTGGACCTGCCCCTGCCTGTCTGGGCTCCCGTCCACAGCCCCAGCTCAGGGAAGCAGCTCCTCAGCCAAGACCTGTAGGAGGCGCGGGGCGCCCCCGCCTGGAAGCCTAGTGCACATCATGCGGGAAGCGAGCCTCCTTGGGAGAGGTGGAGGCATCCCAGACCAGTGAGGCTGCAATCACTGCTTGGGCGGAGCCGAGTGTGCTTCCACTACGGCAGAGTTCCAGCTCTGCTCAGAGGCCCGATCTGGCAGAGTTGCTGGCGAGAGGTTGCTCTGCCGTGGGCGAGCCTTGCCCAGACTTGCCTCGCGGCTAGGCTTCCAGTCCAGGAAGGAGCAGGCTGCGCGAGACTGGGAGATGCTACTGGCGCGTTCCTGACCTCAGCTTCACTCCTGCCTTGCCTTTGCACCTAGTCCCCAGGCGTTCTTGTGGAGGGCTTAGTTGACGGTGGGTTGCACACTGCCAAGCGCTCCAGCAGTGAGGGCTCTATTAGAGGCAATGGGACGGCAACTGCAGGGCTCTTCCAGCGTTTGCTTTACCGCCCAGAATCAGCACAGCACGGAAAGCACAAGGCTCACAGGGCCCCTGGCTGGGGTCTGCAGCCCCACACACCGGAGGCGAACTCCGGGAGCGCCCAGAAGGTGCCTGAAAGACGTCATTTCCCTAGTGCTCTCCTCCCCTGCAGAGACGTGTGCAGGTGGTTGGGGCCTGCCCCTGCGTGTCTGGGCTCCCGTCCAAAGCCCCAGCTCAGGGAAGGAGTTCCTGAGCCAAGACCTGTGGGAGGCGCATGGGGCTCCACCTTGAAGCCTAGTTTACAGCATGCGGGAAGCGAGCCTCCTCGGGAGAAGAAAGGCAGGCCGGCTGCATGCGGCTGCATTCACTGCTTGGGCGGAGCCGAGTGCGCTTCCAGTACGGCAGAGCTCCAGCACTGCTCAGAGGCCCGATCTGGCAGAGTTGCTGGCGTGAGGCTGCTCTGCCCTGGGCGAGCCTTGCCCAGACTTGCCTCGCACATAGGCTTCCAGTCCAGAAAGGAGCAGGCTCCGCGAGACTGGGAGATGCTACTGGCGCCCTCCAGGCCTAAGCTCGACTCCTGCCTTGCCTTTGCACCTAGTCCCCAGGCGTTCTTGTGAAGGGCTTAGTTGCCGGTGGGTTGCACACTGCCAAGCGCTCCAGCAGTGAGGGCTCTATTAGAGGCAATGGGAGGGCAACTGCAGGGCTCCTCCAGCGGTTGCTTGAACGCACAGACTCAGCACAGCACGGAGAGCACAAGCCTCACAGGGTCCCTGGTTGGGGTCTGCAGCCCCACACACGCGGAGGTTGACTCGGTGAGCGCCCAGAATGTGCCTGACAGACGTCATTTCCCTAGTGCTCTCCTCCACAGCAGAGACGTGTGCAGGTGGTTTGGGCCTGCCCCTGCGTGTCTGGGAACCCGTCCACAGCCCCACCTCAGGGAAGCAGCTCCTCAGCCAAGACCTGTGGGAGGTGCAGGGGGCCCCGCCTGGAAGCATAGTTTACAGCATGCAGGAAGCGAGTCTCCTCGGGAGAAGAGGAGTCAGCCCAGCTGCTTGTGGCTGCAATCACTGCTTTGGCGGAGCCAAGTGCCCCTCCAGTACGGCAGAGCTCCAGCTCTGCTCAGAGGCCCTATCTGGCAGAGTTGCTGGCGTGAGGCTGCTCTGCCCAGGGCGAGCTTCGCCCAATCTTGCCTCGCGGCTAGGCTTCCAGTCCAGGAAGAAGCTGGCTGCGCGAGACTGGGAGATGCTACTGGCGCCTTCCTGGCCTCAGCTCCACTCTTGCCTTGCCTTTGCACCTAGTTCCCAGGCGTTCTTGTGGAGGGCTTAGTTGCCGGTGGGTTGCACACTGCCAAGCGCTCCAGCAGTGAGGGCTCTATCAGAGGCAAAGGGAGGGCTACTGCAAGTCGCCTCTTTCGTTTGCTTGACCGCCCAGACTCAGCACAGCACGGAAAGCACAAGGCTCACAGGGCCCCTGGCTGGGGTCTGCAGCCCCACACACCGGAGGCGAACTCCGGGAGCGCCCAGAAGGTGCCTGACAGACGTCATTTCCCTAGTGCTCTCCTCCCCAGCAGAGACGTGTGCAGGTGCTTGGGGCCTGCCCCTGCGTGTCTGGGCTCCTGTCCACAGCCCCTGCTCAGGGAAGCAGCTCCTGAGCCAAGACCTGTGGGAGGCGCAGGGGACCCCGCCTGGAAGCCTCGTTTACAACAGGGGGAAACGAGACTCCTCGGGAGAATAGGAGCCAGCCCAGATGCGTGCGGCTGCAATCAATATTTTGGCGGAGCCGAGTGCCCCTCCAGTACGGCAGTGCTCCAGATCTGCTCAGAGGCCCGATCTGGCAGAGTTGCTGGCGTAAGGCTGCTATGCCCTGGGCGAGCCTTGCCCAGACCTGCCTCACGGCTAGGCTTCCAGTCCAGGAAGGAGCAGGCTGCGTGAGAATGGGAGATGCTACTGGCGCCTTCCTGGCCTCAGCTCCACTCCTGCCTTGCCTTTGCACCTAGTCCCCAGGCTTTCTTGTGGAGGGCTTAGTTGCCGGTGGGTTGCACAATGCCAAGCGCTCCAGCGGTGAGGGCTCTATTAGAGGCAATGGGAGGGCAACTGCAGGGCTCCTCCAGAGGTTGCTTGACCGCCCAGACAGCACAGAACGGAGAGCCCAAGGCTCACAGGGCCCCTGGCTGGGGTCTGCAGCCCCACACACCGGAGGGGAATTCCGGGAGCGCCCAGAAGGTGCCAGACAGACGTCATTTTCCTAGTCCTCTCCTCCCCAGCAGAGACGTATGCAGGTGGTTGGGGCCTGCCCTTGAGTGTCTGAACTCCCTTCCACAGCCCCAGCTCAGGGAAGCAGCTCCTCAGCTAAGACCTGTAGGAGGCGCGGGGCGCCCCCGCCGGGTACTCTAGTTTACAGGATGCCGGAAGCGAGCCTCCTCAGTACAAGAGAAGGCAGCCCAGCTGCGTGCGGATGCAATCAGTACTTTGGCGGAGCCGAGTGCCCCTCCAGTACGGCAGAGTTCCAGCTCTGCTCAAAGGCCCAATCTCTCATAGTTGCTGGCGTGAGCCTCCTGTGCCCTGGGCCAGCCTTGCCCAGACTTGCCTCGCGTTAGGCTTCCAGTCCAGAAAGGAGCGGGCTGCGCGAGACTGGGAGATGCTACTGGCGCCTTCCTGGCCTCAGCTCCAGTCCTGCCTTGCCTTTGCACCTAGTCGCCAGGCGTTCTTGTGGAGGGCTTAGTTGCCGGTGGGTTGCACACTGCCAAGCGCTCCAGCAGTGAGGGCTCTATCAGAGGCAAAGGGAGGGCTACTGCAAGTCGCCTCTTTCGTTTGCTTGTCCGCCCAGACTCAGCACAGCACGGAAAGCACAAGGCTCACAGGGCCCCTGGCTGGGGTCTGCAGCCCCATACACCGGAGGCGAACTCCGGGAGCGCCCAGAAGGTGCCTGAAAGACGTCATTTCCCTAGTGCTCTCCTGCCCAGCAGAGACGTGTGCAGGTGGTTGGGGCCTGCCCCTGCGTGTCTGGGCTCCCGTCCACATCCCCAGCTCAGGCAAGGAGTTCCTGAGCCAAGACCTGTGGGAGGCGCAGGTGTCCCCGCCTGCAAGCCTAGTTTACAGCATGCGGGAAGCGAGCCTCCTCGGGAGAAGTGAAGGCAGGCCGGCTGCGTGCGGCTGCATTCACTGCTTGGGCGGAGCCGAGTGCGCTTCCAGTACGGCAGAGCTCCAGCACTGCTCAGAGGCCCGATCTGGCAGAGTTGCTGGCGTGAGGCTGCTCTGCCTTGGGCGAGCCTTGCCCATACTTGCCTCGCACATAGGCTTCCAGTCCAGAAAGGAGCAGGCTGCGCGAGACTGGGAGATGCTACTGGCGCCTTCCTGGCCTCAGCTCCACTCCTGCCTTTCCTTTGCACCTAGTCCCCAGGCGTTCTTTTGGAGGGCTTAGTTGCCGGTGGGTTGCACACTGCCAAGCGCTCCAGCAGTGAGGGCTCTATTAGAGGCAAAGTGAGGGCAACTGGAAGTCTATTCTTACGGTTGCTTGACCGCCCAGACTCAGCACAGCACTTAGAGCACAAGGCTCACAGGGTCCCTGGCTGGGGTCTGCAGCCCCACACACGCGGAGGCTGACTCGGTGAGCGCCCAGAATGTGCCTGACAGACGTCATTTCCCTAGTGCTCTCCTCCACAGCAGAGACGTGTGCAGGTGGTTGGGGCCTGCCCCTGCGTGTCTGGGAACCCGTCCACAGCCCCACCTCAGGGAAGCAGCTCCTCAGCCAAGACCTGTGGGAGGTGCAGGGGGCCCCGCCTGGAAGCCTAGTTTACAGCATGCAGGAAGCGAGTCTCCTCGGGAGAAGAGGAGTCAGCCCAGCTGCTTGTGGCTGCAATCACTGCTTTGGCGGAGCCGAGTGCCCCTCCAGTACGGCAGAGCTCCAGCTCTGCTAAGAGGCCCTATCTGGCAGAGTTGCTGGCGTGAGGCTGCTCTGCCCAGGGCGAGCTTTGCCCAATCTTGCCTCGCGGCTAGGCTTCCAGTCCAGGAAGAAGCAGGCTGCGCGAGACTGGGAGATGCTACTGGCGCCTTCCTGGCCTCAGCTCCACTCCTGCCTTGCCTTTGCACCTAGTTCCCAGGCGTTCTTGTGGAGGGCTTAGTTGCCGGTGGGTTGCACACTGCCAAGCGCTCCAGCAGTGAGGGCTCTATCAGAGGCAAAGGGAGGGCTACTGCAAGTCGCCTCTTTCGTTTGCTTGACCGCCCAGACTCAGAACAGCACGGAAAGCACAAGGCTCACAGGGCCCCTGGCTGGGGTCTGCAGCCCCACACACCGGAGGCGAACTCCGGGAGCGCCCAGAAGGTGCCTGACAGACGTCATTTCCCTAGTGCTCTCCTCCCCAGCAGAGACGTGTGCAGGTGCTTGGGGCCTGCCCCTGCGTGTCTGGGCTCCCGTCCACAGCCCCAGCTCAGGGAACCAGCTCCTGAGCCAAGACCTGTGGGAGGCGCAGGGGGCCCTAACTGGAAGCCTAGTTTACTGCATGCGGGAAACGAGCCTACTCGGGAGAAAAGAAGGCAGCCCTGCTGCGTGTGGCTGCATTCACTGCTTTGGCGGAGCCGAGTGCGCCTCCAGTACGGCAGAGCTCCAGCTCTGCTCAGAGGCCCGATCTGGCAGAGCTGCTGGCGTGAGGCTGCTCTGCCCTGGGCGAGCCTTGCCCAGACTTGCCTCGCGGCTAGGCTTCCAGTCCAGGAAGGAGCAGGCTGCGCGAGACTGGGAGATTCTACTGGCGCCATCCTGGCCTCAGCTCCACTCCTGCCTTGCCTTTGCACCTAGTCCCCAGGCGTTCTTGTGGAGGGCTTAGTTGCCGGTGGGTTGCACACTGCCAAGCGCTCCAGCAGTGAGGGCTCTATTAGAGGCAATGGGAGGGCAACTGCAGGGCTCCTCCAGCGGTTGCTTGACCGCCCAGACTCAGCACAGCACGGAGAGCATAAGGTTCACAGGGCCCCTGGCTGGGGTCTGCAGCCCCACACACGCGGAGGCTAACTCAGTTAGCGCCCAGAAGGTGCCTGACAGACGTCATTTCCCTAGTGCTCTCCTTCCCAGCAGAGACGTGTGTAGGTGGTTGGGGCCTGCCCCTGCGAGTCTGGGCTCCAGTCCACAGCCCCAGCTCAGGGAAGCAGCTCCTGAGCCAAGACCTGTGGGAGGCGCAGGGGGAAACGCCTGGAAGCCTAGTTTACAGCATGCGGGAAGCGAGACTCCTCGGGAGAAGAGGAGTCAGCCCAGCTGCGTGCGGCTGCAATCAATACTTTGGCGGAGCCGAGTGCCCCTCCAGTACGGCAGTGCTCTAGCTCTGCTCAGAGGCCCGATCTGGCAGAGTTGCTTGCGTGAGGCTGCTCTGCCCTGGGCGAGCCTTGCCCAGACTTGCCTCGCGGCTAGGCTTCCAGTCCAGGAAGGAGCAGGCTGCGTGAGACTGGGAGATGCTACTGGCGCCTTCCTGGCCTCAGAACCACTCCTGCCTTGCCTTTGTACCTAGTCCCCAGGCGTTCTTGTGGAGGGCTTAGTTGCCGGTGGGTTGCACACTGCCAAGCGCTCCAGCAGTGAGGGCTCTATTAGAGGCAATGGGAGGGCAACTGCAGGGCTCCTCCAGCGGTTGCTTGACCACCCAGACAGCACAGCACGGAGAGCCAAAGGCTCACAGGGCCCCTGGCTGGGGTCTGCAGCCCCACACACCGGAGGGGAATTCCAGGAGCGCCCAGAAGGTGCCAGACAGATGTCATTTTCCTAGTGCTCTCCTCCCCAGCAGAGACGTGTGCAGGGGGTTGGGGCCTGCCCTTGAGTGTCTGGACTCCCTTCCACAGCCCCAGCTCAGGGAAGCAGCTCCTCAGCTAAGACCTGTAGAAGGCGCGGGGCGCCCCCGCCGGGAAGCCTAGTTTACAGCATGCCGGAAGCGAGCCTCCTCAGTACAAGAGAAGGCAGCCCAGCTGCGTGCGAAGGCAATCAGTACTTTGGCGGAGCCGAGTGCCCCTCCAGTACGGCAGAGATCCAGCTCTGCTCAAAGTTCCGATCTCTCATAGTTGCTGGCGTGAGCCTCCTGTGCCCTGGGCGAGCCTTGCCCAGACTTGCCTCGCGTAGGCTTCCTGTCCAGAAAGGAGCGGGCTGCGCGAGACTGGGAGATGCTACTGGCGCCTTCCTGGCCTCAGTTCCACTCCTGCCTTGCATTTGCAGCTAGTCCCCAGGCGTTCTTGTGGAGGGCTTAGTTGCCGGTGGGTTGCACACTGCCAAGCGCTCCAGCAGTGAGGGCTCTATTAGAGGCAATGGGAGGGCAACTGCAGGGCTCCTCCAGCGGTTGCTTGACCGCCCAGACTCAGCACAGCACGGAGAGCACACGGCTCACAGGGCCCCTGGCTGGGGTCTGCAGCCCCACACTCCGGAGGTGAACTCCGGGAGAGCCCAGAAGGTGCCTGAGAGACGTCATTTCCCTAGTACTCTCCTTCCCAGCAGAGACGTGTGCAGGTGGTTGGGGCCTGCCCCTGCGTGTCTGGCCTCCCGTCCTGAGCCCCAGCTCAGGGAAGCAGCACCTGAGTCAAGACTTTGGGAGGCGCGGGGGGCCTCGCATGGAAGCCTAGTTTACAGCATGCGGGAAGCGAGCCTCCTCGGGAGAAGAGAAGGCAGCCCGGCTGCGTGCGGCTGCATTCACTGCTTGGGCGGAGCCGAGTGTGCTTCTAGTACGGCAGAGCTCCAGCACTGCTCAGAGGCCTGATCTGGCAGAATTGCTGGCGTGAGGCTGCTCTGCCCTGGGCGAGCCTTGCCCAGACTTGCCTCGCGTAGGCTTCCTGTCCAGAAAGGAGCGGGCTGCGCGAGACTGGGAGATGCTACTGGCGCCTTCCTGGCCTCAGCTCCACTCCTGCCTTGCCTTAGCACCTAGTCCCCAGGCATTCTTGTGGACGGCTTAGTTGCCGGTGTGTTGCACACTGCCAAGCGCTCCAGCAGTGAGGGCTCTATTACAGGCAAAGTGTGGGCAACTGCAAGTTTCCTCTTGCGGTTGCTTGACCGCCCAGACTCAGCACAGCACGGAGAGCCCAAGGCTCACAAGGCCCCTGGCTGGGGTCTGCAGCCCCACCCACGTGGAAACTGACTCGGTGAGCGCCCAGAAGGTGCCTGACAGACGTCATTTCGCTAGTGCTCTCCTCCCCAGCAGAGACGTGTGCAGGTGCTTCGGGCCTGCCCCTGCGTGTCTGGGCTCACGTCCACAGCCCCAGCTCAGGGATGCAGCTCCTGAGCCAAGACCTGTGGGAGGCGCAGGGGGCCTGCCTGGAAGCCTAGTTTACAGCATGCGGGAAGCGAGCCTCCTCGGGAGAAGAGAAGACAGCCCTGCTGCGTGTGGCTGCATTCACTGCTTTGGCGGAGACGAGTGTGCCTCCAGTACGGCAGAGCTCCAGCTCTGCTCAGAGGCCCGATCTGGCAGAGCTGCTGGCGTGAGGCTGCTCTGCCCTGGACGAGCCTTGCCCAGACTTGCCTCGCGGCTAGGCTTCCAGTGCAGGAAGGAGCAGGCTGCGCGAGACTGGGAGATTCTACTGGCGCCATCCTGGCCTCAGCTCCACTCCTGCCTTGCCTTTGCACCTAGTACCCAGGCGTTCTTTTGGAGGGCTTAGTTGCCGGTGGGTTGCACACTGCCAAGCCCTCCAGCAGGGAGGGCTCTATTAGAGGCAATGGGAGGGCAACTGCAGGGCTCCTCCAGCGGTTGCTTGACCGCCCAGACTCAGCACAGCACGGAGAGCACAAGGCTCACAGGGCCCCTGGCTGGGGTCTGCAGCCCCACACACGCAGAGGCTAACTCAGTTAGCGCCCAGAAGGTGCCTGACAGATGTCATTTCCCTAGTGCTCTCCTCCCCAGCAGAGACGTGTGTAGGTGGTTGGGGCCTGCCCCTGCGTGTCTGGGCTCCAGTCCACAGCCCCAGCTCAGGGAAGCAGCTCCTGAGCCAAGACATGTGGGAGGCGCAGGGGACCCCTCCTGGCAGCCTAGTTTACAGCATGCGGGAAGCCAGCCTCCTCGGGAGAAGAGAAGGCAGCCCTGCTGTGTGCGGCTGCATTCACTGCTTTGGCGGAGCCGAGTGCGCCTCCAATACGGCAGAGCTCCAGCTCTGCTCAGAGTCCGGATCTGGCAGAGTTGCTTGAGTTAGGCTGCTCTTTCCTGGGCGAGCCTTGCCCAGACTTGCCTCGCACATAGGCTTCCAGTCCAGGAAGGAGCGGGCTGCTCGAGGCTGGGAGATACTGCTGGCGCCTTCCTGGCCTCAGCTCCACTCCTGCCTTGCCTTTGCACCTAGTCCCCAGGCGTTCCTGTGGAGGGCTTAGTTGCCGGTGGGTTGCACACTGCCAAGCGCTCCAGCAGTGAGGGCTCTATTAGAGGCAATGGGAGGGCAACTGCAGGGCTCCTCCAGCGGCTGCTTGACCGCCCAGACTCAGCACAGCACGGAGAGCACAAGGCTCACAGGGCCCCTGGCTGGGGTCGGCAGCCCCACACACGCGGAGGCCGAGTCGGTGAGCGCGCAGAAGGTGCCTGACAGACCTCATTTCCCTAGTGCTCTCCTCCCCAGCAGAGACGTGTGCAGGTGTCTGGGGCCTGCCCCTGCGTGTCTGGGCTACTGTCCACAGCCCCAGCTCAGGGAAGCAGCTCCTGAGCCAAGACCTGTGGGAGGCGCAGGGGGCCCCGCCTGGAAGCCTAGTTTACAGCATGCGGGAAGCGAGACTCCTCGGGAGAAGAGGAGCCAGCCCAGCTGCGTGCGGCTGCAATCAATACTTTGGCGGAGCCGAGTGCCCCTCCAGTACGGCAGTGCTCCAGCTCTGCTCAGAGGCCCGATCTTCCAGAGTTGCTTGCGTGAGGCTGCTCTGCCCTGGGCGAGCCTTGCCCAGACTTGCCTCGCGGCTAGGCTTCCAGTCCAGGAAAGAGCAGGCTGCGTGAGACTGGGAGATGCTACTGGCGCCTTCCTGGCCTCAGCTCCACTCCTGCCTTGCCTTTGCACCTAGTCCCCAGGCGTTCTTGTGGAGGGCTTAGTTGCCGGTGGGTTGCACACTGCCAAGCGCTCCAGCAGTGAGGGCTCTATTAGAGGCAATGGGAGGGCAACTGCAGGGCTCCTCCAGCGGTTTCTTGACCGCCCAGACAGCACAGCACGGAGAGCCCAAGGCTCACAGGGCCCCTGGCTGGGGTCTGCCGCCCCATACACCGGAGGGGAATTCCGGGAGCGCCCAGAAGGTGCCAGACAGACGTCATTTTCCTAGTGCTCTCCTCCCCAGCAGAGACGTGTGCAGGTGGTTGGGGCCTGCCCTTGAGTGTCTGGACTCCCTTCCACAGCCCCAGCTCAGGGAAGCAGCTCCTCAGCTAAGACCTGTAGGAGGCGCGGGGCGCCCCCGCCGGGAACTTTAATTTACAGCATGCCGGAAGCGAGCCTCCTCAGTACAAGAGAAGGCAGCCCAGATGCGTGCGAAGGCAATCAGTACTTTGGCGGAGCCGAGTGCCCCTCCAGTACGGCAGAGCTCCAGCTCTGCTCAAAGGTCCGATCTCTCATAGTTGCTGGCGTGAGCCTCCTGTGCCCTGGGCGAGCCTTGCCCAGACTTGCCTCGCGTAGGCTTCCTGTCCAGAAAGGAGCGGGCTGCGCGAGACTGGGAGATGCTACTGGCGCCTTCCTGGCCTCAGTTCCACTCCTGCCTTGCATTTGCAGCTAGTCCCCAGGCGTTCTTGTGGAGGGCTTAGTTGCCGGTGGGTTGCACACTGCCAAGCGCTCCAGCAGTGAGGGCTCTATTAGAGGCAATGGGAGGGCAACTGCAGGGCTCCTCCAGCGGTTGCTTGACCGACCAGACTCAGCACAGCACGGAGAGCACAAGGTTCACAGGGCCCCTGGCTGGGGTCTGCAGCCCCACACTCCGGAGGTGAACTCCGGGAGAGCCCAGAAGGTGCCTGAGAGACGTCATTTCCCTAGTACTCTCCTTCCCAGCAGAGACGTGTGCAGGTGGTTGGGGCCTGCCCCTGCGTGTCTTGGCTCCCGTCCACAGCCCCAGCTCCGGGAAGCAGCTCCTGAGTCAAGACCTTTGGGAAGCGTGGGGGGCCTCGCCTGGAAGCCTAGTTTACAGCATGCGGGAAGCGAGCCTCCTCGGGAGAAGAGAAGGCAGCCCGGCTGCGTGCGGCTGCATTCCCTGCTTGGGCGGAGTAGAGTGCGCTTCTAGTACGGCAGAGCTCCAGCACTGCTCAGAGGCCCGATCTGGCAGAGTTACTGGCATGAGGCTGCTGTGTCCTGGGCGAGCCTAGCCCAGATTTGCCTCGCGGCTAGTCTTCCAGTCCAGGATGGAGCAGGCTGCGCGAGACTGGGAGATGCTACTGGTGCCTTCCTGGCCTCAGCTCCACTCCTGCCTTGCCTTTGCACCTAGTCCCCAGGCGTTCTTGTGGAGGGCTTAGTTGCCGGTGGGTTGCACACTGCCAAGCGCTCCAGCAGTGAGGGCTCTATTAGAGGCAATGGGAGGGCAACTGCAGGGCTCCTCCAGCGGTTGCTTGACCGCCCAGACTCAGCACAGCACGGAGAGCGCAAGGCTCACATGGCCCCTGGCTGGGGTCTGCAGCCCGACACACGCGGAGGCTGACTCGGTGAGCGCCCAGAAGGTGCCTGAGTGCCGTCATTTCCCTAGTGCTCTCCTCCCCAGCAGAGACGTGTGCAGGTGGTTGGGGCCTGCCCCTGCGTGTCTGGGCTCCCGTCCACAGCCCCAGCTCAGGGAAGCAGCTCCTGAGCCAAGACCTGTGGGAGGCGCAGGGGGCCCCGCCTGGAAGCCTAGTTTACAGCATGCGGGAAGCGAGCCTCCTTGGGAGAAGGTGAGGCAGCCCAGCTGCGTGCGGCTGCAATCACTGCTTTGGCGGATCCGAGTGCCCCTCCATTACGGCAGAGCTCCAGCTCTGCTCAGAGGCCCGATCTGGCAGAGTTGCTGGCGTGAGGCTGCTCTGCCCTGGGCGAGCCTTGCCCAGACTTGCCGCACGTTAGGCTTCCAGTCCAGATAGGAGCGGGCTGCGTGAGACTGGGAGATGCTACTGGAGCCTTCCTGGCCTCACCTCCACTCCTGCCTTGCCTTTGCACCTAGTCCCCAGCCGTTCTTGTGAAAGGCGTAGTTGCCAGTGGGTTGCACACTGACAAGCGCTCCAGCAGTGAGGGCTCTATTAGAGGCAAAGGGAGGGCAACTGCAGGGCTCCTCCAGCGGTTGCTTGACTGCCCAGAATCAGCACAGCACGGAGAGCACAAGGCTCACAGGGCCCCTGGCTGGGGTCTGCAGCCCCACACACGCGGAGGCTGACTCGGTGAGCGCCCAGAAGGTGCCTGACAGACGTCATTTCCCTAGTGCTCTCCTCCCCAGCAGAGACGTGCGCAGGTTGTTTGGGCCTGCCCCTGCGGGTCTGGACTCACGTCCACAGCCCCAGCTCAGGGAAGCAGCTCCTGAGCCAAGACATGTGGGAGGCGCAGGGGGCCCCGCCTGGAAGCCTAGTTTACAGCATGCGGGAAGCGAGCCTCCTCGGGAGAAGAGAAGGCAGCCCTGCTGTGTGCGGCTGCATTCACTGCTTTGGCGGAGCCGAGTGCGCCTCCAGTACGGCAGAGCTCCAGCTCTGCTCAGAGGCCTGATCTGGCAGAGTTGCTGGCGTGAGGCTGCTCTGCCCTGGGCGAGCATTTCCCAGACTTGCCTCTCGGCTAGTCTTCCAGTCCAGGAAGGAGCAGGCTGCGCGAGACTGGGAGATGCTACTGGCAACTTGCTGGCCTCAGCTCCACTCCTGCCTTGCCTTTGCACCTAGTCCCCAGGCGTTCTTGTGGAGGGCTTAGTTGCCGGTGGGTTGCACACTGCCAAGCGCTCCAGCAGTGAGGGCTCTATTAGAGGCAATGGGAGTGCAACTGCAGGGCTCCTCCAGCGGTTGCTTGACCGCCCAGACTCAGCACAGCATGGAGAGCACAAGGCTCACAGGGCCGCTGGCTGGGGTCTGCAGCCCCACACACGCGAAGTCTGACTCGGTGAGCCCCCAGAAGGTGCCTCACAGATGTCATTTCCCTAGGGCTCCCCACCCCAGCAGAGAAATGTACAGGTGGTTTGGGACTGCCCCTGCGTGTCTGCGCTCCCGTCCACAGCCCCAGCTCAGGGAAGCAGCTCCTAAGCCAAGACCTGAAGGAGGCGCGCGGCGCCCCCGCCTGGAAGCCTAGTGCACAGCATGCGGGAAGCGACCCTCCTGGGAGAAGAGGAGGCAGCCCAGATGCGTGCTGCTGCAATCACTGCTTGGGCGGAGCCGAGAGCGCCTCCAGTATGGCAGAGCTCCAGCTCCGGTCAGAGGCCCGATCTGGCAGAGTTGCTGGCATGAGGCTGCTTTGCCCTGGGCGAGCCTTGCCCAGACTTGCCTCGGGGCTAGGCTTCCAGTCCAAGAAGGAGCAGGCTGCGTGAGACTGGGAGATGCTACTGGCGCCTTCCTGACCTCAGCTCCACTCCTGCCTTGCCTTTGCACCTAGTCCCCAGGCGTTCTTGTGGAGGGCTTAGTTGCCGGTGGGTTGCACACTGCCAAGCGCTCCAGCAGTGAGGGCTCTATTAGAGGCAATGGGAGGGCAACTGCAGGGCTCTTCCAGCGTTTGCTTTACCGCCCAGAATCAGCACAGCACGGAAAGCACAAGGCTCACAGGGCCCCTGGCTGGGGTCTGCAGCCCCACACACCGGAGGCGAACTCCGGGAGCGCCCAGAAGGTGCCTGAAAGACGTCATTTCCCTAGTGCTCTCCTCCCCTGCAGAGACGTGTGCAGGTGGTTGGGGCCTGCCCCTGCGTGTCTGGGCTTCCGTCCACAGCCCCAGCTCAGGGAAGGAGTTCCTGAGCCAAGACCTGTGGGAGGCGCAGGGGGCCCCGCCTGCAAGCCTAGTTTACGGCATGCGGGAAGCGAGCCTCCTCGGGAGAAGTGAAGGCAGGCCGGCTGCGTGCGGCTGCATTCACTGCTTGGGCGGAGCCGAATGCGCTTCCAGTACGGCAGAGCTCCAGCACTGCTCAGAGGCCCGATCTGGCAGAGTTGTTGTCGTGAGGCTGCTCTGCCCTGGGCGAGCCTTGCCCAGACTTGCCTCGCACATAGTCTTCCAGTCCAGAAAGGAGCAGGCTGCGCGAGACTGGGAGATGCTACTGGCGCCTTCCTGGCCTCAGCTTCACTCCTGCCTTTCCTTTGCACCTAGTCCCCAGGCGTTCTTGTGGAGGGCTTATTTGCCGGTGGGTTGCACACTGCCAAGCGCTCCAGCAGTGAGGGCTCTATTAGAGGCAATGGGAGGGCAACTGCAGGGCTCCTCCAGCGGTTGCTTGACCGCCCAGACTCAGCACAGCACGGAGAGCACAAGGCTCACAGGGCCCCTGGCTGGGGTCTGCAGCCCCACACACGCGGAGGCTAACTCAGTTAACGCCCAGAAGGTGACTGACAGACGTCATTTCCCTAGTGCTCTCCTCCCCAGCAGAGACGTGTGTAGGTGGTTGGGGCCTGACCCTGCGTGTCTGGGCTCCAGTCCACAGCCCCAGCTCAGGGAAGCAGATCCTGAACCAAGACCTGTGGGAGGCGCGGGGTCCTCGCCTGGAAGACTAGTTTACAGCATGCGGGAAGCGAGCCTCCTCGGGAGAAGAGAAGGCAGCCCAGCTGCGTGCGGCTGCATTCACTGCTTGGGCGGAGCCGAGTGCGCTTCCAGTACGGCAGAGCTCCAGCACTGCTCAGAGGCCCGATCTGGCAGAGTTGCTGGCGTGAGGCTGTTCTGCCCTGGGCGAGCCTTGCCCAGACTTGCCTCGCGTAGGCTTCCTGTCCAGAAAGGAGCGGGCTGCGCGAGACTGGGAGATGCTACTGGCGCCTTCCTGGCCTCAGCTCCACACCTGCCTTGCCTTTGCACCTAGTCCCCAGGCGTTCTTGTGGACGGCTTAGTTGCCAGTGTGTTGCACACTGCCAAGCGCTTCAGCAGTGAGAGCTCTATTAGAGGCAAAGGGAGGGCAACTGCAAGTTTCCTCTTGCGGTTGCTTGACCGCCCAGACTCAGCACAGCACGGAGAGCCCAAGGCTCACAGGGCCCCTGGCTGGGGTCTGCAGCCCCACACACGCGGAAACTGACTCGGTGAGCGCCCAGAAGGTGCCTGACAAACGTCATTTCGCTAGTGCTCTCCTCCCCAGCAGAGACGTGTGCAGGTGCTTGGGGCCTGCCCCTGCGTGTCTGGGCTCCCGTCCACAGCCCCAGCTCAGGGAAGCAGCTCCTGAGCGAAGACCTGTGGGAGGCGCAGGGGGCCCTGCCTGGAAGCCTAGTTTACAGCATACGGGAAGCGAGCCTCCTCGGGAGAAGAGAAGGCAGCCCTGATGCGTGTGGCTGCATTCACTGCTTTGGCGGAGCCGAGTGCGCCTCCAGTACGGCAGAGCTCCAGCTCTGCTCAGAGGCCCGATCTGGCAGAGCTGCTGGCGTGAGGCTGCTCTGCCCTGGGCGAGCCTTGCCCAGACGTGCCTCGCGGCTAGGCTTCCAGTCCAGGAAGGAGCAGGCTGTGCGAGACTGGGAGATTCTACTGGCGCCATCCTGGCCTCAACTCCACTCCTGCCTTGCCTTTGCACCTAGTCCCCAGGCGTTCTTGTGGAGGGCTTAGTTGCCGGTGGGTTGCACACTGCCAAGCGCTCCAGCAGTGAGGGCTCTATTAGAGGCAATGGGAGGGCAACTGCAGGGCTCCTCCAGCGGTTGCTTGACCGCCCAGACTCAGCACAGCACGGAGAGCAAAAGGCTCACAGGGCCCCTGGGTGGGGTCTGCAGCCCCACACATGCGGAGGTTAACTCAGTTAGCGCCCAGAAGGTGCCTGACAGACGTCATTTCCCTAGTGCTCTCCTCCCCAGCAGAGACGAGTGTAGGTGGTTGGGGCCTGCCCCTGCGTGTCGGGGCTCCAGTCCACAGCCTCAGCTCAGGGAAGCAGCTCCTGAGCCAAGCCATGTGGGAGGCGCAGGGGGCCCCTCCTGGCAGCCTAGTTTACAGAATGCGGGAAGCCAGCCTCCTCGGGAGAAGAGAAGGCAGCCCTGCTGTGTGCGGCTGCATTCACTGCTTTGGCGGAGCCGAGTGCGCCTCAAATACGGCAGAGCTCCAGCTCTGCTCAGAGTCCGGATCTGGCAGAGTTGCTTGAGTTAGGCTGCTCTTTCCTGGGCGAGCCTTGCCCAGACTTGCCTCGCACATATGCTTCCAGTCCAGGAAGGAGCGGGCTGCGCGAGACTGGGAGATGCTGCTGGCGCCTTCCTCGCCTCAGCTCCTCTTCTGCCTTGCCTTCGCACCTAGTTCCCAGGCGTTCCTGTGGAGGGCTTAGTTGCCGGTGGGTTGCACACTGCCAAGCGCTCCAGCAGTGAGGGCTCTATTAGAGCAATGGGAGGGAAACTGCAGGGCTCCTCTAGCGGCTGCTTGACAGCCCAGACTCAGCACAGCACGGAGAGCACAAGGCTCACAGGGCCCCTGGCTGGGGTCTGCAGCCCCACACACCGGAGGCGAACTCCGGGAGCGCCCAGAAGGTGCCTGATAGACGTCATTTCCCTAGTGCTCTCCTCCCCAGCTGAGACGTGCGCAGGTGGTTGGGGCCTGCCCCTGCGTGTCTGGGCTTCCGTCCACAGCCCCAGCTCAGGGAAGCAGCTCCTAAGCCAAGACCTGAGTGAGGCGCAGGGGGCCCCGCCTGGAAGCCTAGTTTACAGCATGCGGGAAGCGAGCCTCCTAGGGAGAAGAGAAAACAGCCCTACTGTGTGCGGCTGCATTCACTGCTTTGGCGGAGCCGAGTGCCCCTCCAGTACGGCAGAGCTCCAGCTCTGCTCAAGGCCAGATCTGGCAGAGCTGCTGGCGTGAGGCTGCTCTGCCCTGGGCGAACCATGCCCAGACTTGCCTCGCGGCTAGGCTTCCAGTCCAGGAAGGAGCAGGCTGCGCGAGACTGGGAGATGCTACTGGCGCCTTCTTGGCCTCAGCTCCACTCCTGCCTTGCCTTTGCACCTAGTCCCCAGGCGTTCTTGTGGAGGGCTTAGTTGCCGGTGGGTTGCACACTGACAAGCGCTCCAGCAGTGAGGGCTCTATAGAGGCAATGGGAGGGCAACTGCAGGGCTCCTCCAGCGGTTGCTTGACCGCCCAGACTCAGCACAGCACGGAGAGCACAAGGCTCACAGGGCCCCTGGCTGGGGTCTGCAGTCCAACACACGCAGAGGCTGACTCGGTGAGCGCCCAGAAGGTGCCTGACAGACGTCATTTCCCTAGTGCTCTCCTCCCCAGCAGAGACATGTGCAGGTGGTTGGGGCCTACCCTGCGTGTCTGGGCTCCCGTCCACAGCCCCACCTCATTGAAGCAGCTCCTCAGCCAAGACCTGTGGGAGGCACAGGGAGCCCCACCTGGAAGCCCAGTTTACAGCATGCGGGAAGCGAGCGTCCTTGGGAGAAGCGGAGGCAGCCCAGCTGTGTGCGGTGCAATCACTGCTTTGGCGGAGCCGAGTGCCCCTCCAGTACGGCAGAGCTCCAGCTCTGCTCAAGGCCAGATCTGGCAGAGCTGCTGGCGTGAGGCTGCTCTGCCCTGGGCGAACCTTGCCCAGACTTGCCTCGCGGCTAGGCTTCCAGTCCAGGAAGGAGCAGGCTGCGCGAGACTGGGAGATGCTACTGGCGCCTTCCTGGCCTCAGCTCCACTCCTGCCTTGCCTTTGCACCTAGTCCCCAGGCGTTCTTGTGGAGGGCTTAGTTGCCGGTGGGTTGCACACTGCCAAGCGCTCCAGCAGTGAGGGCTCTCTTAGAGCCAATGGGAGGGCAACTGAAGGGCTCCTCCAGCGGTTGCTTGACCGCCCAGACTCAGCACAACACGGAGAGCACAAGGCTCACAGGGCCCCTGGCTGGGGTCTGCAGCCCCACACACGCGGATGCTAAGTCAGTTAGCGCCCAGAAGGTGCCTTACAGACGTCATTTCCCTAATGCTCTCCTCCCCAGCAGAGACGTGTGCAGGTGGTTTGGACCTGCCCCTGCGTGTCTGGGCTCCCGTCCACAGCCCCAGCTCAGGGAAGCAGCTCCTCAGCCAAGACCTGTAGGAGGCGTGGGGCGCCCCCGCCTGGAAGCCTGGTGCACAGCATGCGGGAAGAGAGCCTCCTTGGGAGAAGAGGAGGCAGCCCAGATGCGTGCGGCTGCATTCACTGCTTTGGCGGAGCCGAGTGCGCCTCCAGTACGGCAGAGCTCCAGCTCTGCTCAGAGGCCCGATCTGGCAGAGTGCTGGCGTGAGGATGCTCTGCCCTGGGCGAGCATTGCCCAGACTTGCCTCACGGCTAGGCTTACAGTTCAGAAAGGAGTGGGCTGCGCGAGACTGAGAGATGCTACTGGCGCCTTCCTGGCCTCAGCTCCACTCCTGCCTTGCCTTTGCACCTAGTCCCCAGGCGTTCTTGTGGAGGGCTTAGTTCCCGGTGGGTTGCACACTGCCAAGCGCTCCAGATTGAGGGCTCTATTAGAGGCAAAGTGAGGGTAACTGGAAGTCTATTCTTACGGTTGCTTGACCGCCCAGACTCAGCACAGCACGGAGAGCACAAGGCTCACAGGGCCCCTGGCTGGGGTCTGAAGTCCCACACACACGGAAACTGACTCGGTGAGCGCGCAGAAGGTGCCTGAGAGACGTCATTTCCCTAGTGCTCTCCTCCCCAGCAGAGACGTGTGCAGGTGGTTTGGGCCTGCCCCTGCGTGTCTGGGCTCCCGTCCACAGCCCCAGCTCAGGGAAACAGCCCCTGAGCCAAGACCTGTGGTAGGCGCAGTGGGCCCCGCCTGGAAGCCTAGTTTACAGCATGCGGGAAGCGAGCCTCCTCGGGAGAAGAGAAGGCAGCCCTCCTGTGTGCGGCTGCATTCACTGCTTTGGCGGAGCCGAGTGTGCCTCCAGTACGGCAGAGCTCCAGCTTTGCTAAGAGGCCCGATCTGGCAGAGTGCTGGCGTAAGGCTGCTCTGCCCTTGGCGAGCCTTGCCCAGACTTGCCTCGAGGCTCCGTTTCCAGTCCAGAAAGGAGCGGGCTGCGCGAGACTGGGAGATGCTACTGGCGCCTTCCTGGCCTCAGCTCCACTGCTGCCTTGCCTTTGCACCTAGTCCCCAGGCGTTCTTGTGGAGGGCTTAGTTGCCGGTGGGTTGCACACTTCCAAGCGCTCCAGCTTGAGGGCTCTATTAGAGGCAAAGTGAGGGCAACTGGAAGTCTATTCTTACGGTTGCTTGACTGCACAGACTCAGCACAGCACTTAGAGCACAAGGCTCACAGGGTCCCTGGCTGGGGTCTGCAGCCCCACACACGCGGAGGCTGACTCGGTGAGCGCCCAGAAGGTGCCTGACAGACGTCATTGCCCTAGTGCTCTCCTCCACAGCAGAGACGTGTGCAGGTGGTTGGGGCCTGCCCCTGTGTGTCTGGCTCCCGTCCACAGCCCAAGCTCAGGGAAGCAGCTCCTGAGCCAAGACCTGTGGGAGGTGCAGGGGGCCCCGCCTGGAAGCCTAGTTTACAGCATGAGGGACGCGAGTCTCCTCGGGAGAAGAGGAGCAGCCCAGCTGCGTGCGGCTGCAATCACTGCTTTGGCGGAGCCGAGTGCCCCTCCAGTACGGCAGAGCTCCAGCTCTGCTCAGAGGCCCGATCTGGCAGAGTTGCTCGCGTGAGGCTGCTCTGCCCAGGGCGAGCTTTGCCCAGACTTGCCTCGCGGCTAGGCTTCCAGTCCAGGAAGGAGCAGGCTGCGCGAGACTGGGAGATGCTACTGGCGCCTTCCTGGCCTCAGCTCCACTCCTGCCTTTCCTTTGCACCTAGTCCCCAGGCGTTCTTGTGGAGGGCTTAGTTGCCGGTGGGTTGCACACTGCCAAGCGCTCCAGCCGTGAGGGCTCTATTAGAGGCAAAGGGAGGGCTACTGCAAGTCGCCTCTTGCGTTTGCTTGACCGCCCAGACTCAGCACAGCACGGAAAGTACAAGGCTCACAGGGCCCCTGGCTGGGGTCTGCAGCCCCACACACCGGAGGGGAACTCCGGGAGCGCCCAGAAGGTGCCTGACAGACGTCATTTCCCTAGTGCTCTCCTCCCCAGCAGAGACGTGTGCAGGTGGTTGGGGCCTGCCCTTGAGTGTCTGGACTCCCTTCCACAGCCCCAGATCAGGGAAGCAGCTCCTCAGCTAAGACCTGTAGGAGGCGCGGGGAGCCCCCGCCGGGAAGCCTAGTTTACAGCATGCCGGAAGCGAGCCTCCTCAGTACAAGAGAAGGCAGCCCAGGTGCGTGCGGCTGCAATAAGTACTTTGACGGAGCCGAGTGCCCCTCCAGTATGGCAGAGCTCCAGCTCTGCTCAAAGGCCCGATCTCTCAGAGTTGCTGGCGTGAGGCTGCTGTGCCCTGGGCGAGCCTTGCCCTGACTTGCCTCGCGTTAGGCTTCCAGTCCAGAAAGGAGCGGGCTGCGCGAGACTGGGAGATGCTACTGGCGCCTTCCTGGCCTCAGCCCCACTCCTGCCTTGCCTCTGAACCTAGTCCCCAGGCGTTCTTGTGGAGGGGTTAGTTGCCAGTGGGTTGCACACTGACAAGCGCTCCAGCAGTGAGGGCTCTAGTAGAGGCAATGGGAGGGCAACTTGAGGGCTCCTCCAGCGGTGGCTTGACCGCCCAGACTCAGCACAGCACGGAGAGCACAAGGCTCACAGGGCCCCTGGCTGTGGTCTGCAGCCCAACACACGCCGAGGCTGACTCGGTGAGCGCCCAGAAGGTGCCTGAAAGACGTCATTTCCCTAGTGCTCTCCTCCCCAGCAGAGACGTGCGCAGGTTGTTTGGGCCTGCCCCTGCGGGTCTGGACTCACGTCCACAGCCCCAGCTCAGGGAAGCAGCTCCTGAGCCAAGACATGTGGGAGGCGCAGGGGGCCCCGCCTGGAAGCCTAGTTTACAGCATGCGGGAAGCGAGCCTCCTCGGGAGAAGAGAAGGCAGCCCTGCTGTGTGCGGCTGCATTCACTGCTTTGGCGGAGCCGAGTGCGCCTCCAGTACGGCAGAGCTCCAGCTCTGCTCAGAGGCCTGATCTGGCAGAGTTGCTGGCGTGAGGCTGCTCTGCCCTGGGCGAGCATTTCCCAGACTTGCCTCTCGGCTAGTCTTCCAGTCCAGGAAGGAGCAGGCTGCGCGAGACTGGGAGATGCTACTGGCAACTTGCTGGCCTCAGCTCCACTCCTGCCTTGCCTTTGCACCTAGTCCCCAGGCGTTCTTGTGGAGGGCTTAGTTGCCGGTGGGTTGCACACTGCCAAGCGCTCCAGCAGTGAGGGCTCTATTAGAGGCAATGGGAGTGCAACTGCAGGGCTCCTCCAGCGGTTGCTTGACCGCCCAGACTCAGCACAGCATGGAGAGCACAAGGCTCACAGGGCCGCTGGCTGGGGTCTGCAGCCCCACACACGCGAAGTCTGACTCGGTGAGCCCCCAGAAGGTGCCTCACAGATGTCATTTCCCTAGGGCTCCCCACCCCAGCAGAGAAATGTACAGGTGGTTTGGGCCTGCCCCTGCGTGTCTGCGCTCCCGTCCACAGCCCCAGCTCAGGGAAGCAGCTCCTAAGCCAAGACCTGAAGGAGGCGCGCGGCGCCCCCGCCTGGAAGCCTAGTGCACAGCATGCGGGAAGCGACCCTCCTGGGAGAAGAGGAGGCAGCCCAGATGCGTGCGGCTGCAATCACTGCTTGGGCGGAGCCGAGAGCGACTCCAGTATGGCAGAGCTCCAGCTCCGGTCAGAGGCCCGATCTGGCAGAGTTGCTGGCATGAGGCTGCTTTGCCCTGGGCGAGCCTTGCCCAGACTTGCCTCGGGGCTAGGCTTCCAGTCCAAGAAGGAGCAGGCTGCGTGAGACTGGGAGATGCTACTGGCGCCTTCCTGACCTCAGCTCCACTCCTGCCTTGCCTTTGCACCTAGTCCCCAGGCGTTCTTGTGGAGGGCTTAGTTGCCGGTGGGTTGCACACTGCCAAGCGCTCCAGCAGTGAGGGCTCTATTAGAGGCAATGGGAGGGCAACTGCAGGGCTCTTCCAGCGTTTGCTTTACCGCCCAGAATCAGCACAGCACGGAAAGCACAAGGCTCACAGGGCCCCTGGCTGGGGTCTGCAGCCCCACACACCGGAGGCGAACTCCGGGAGCGCCCAGAAGGTGCCTGAAAGACGTCATTTCCCTAGTGCTCTCCTCCCCAGCAGAGACGTGTGCAGGTGGTTGGGGCCTGCCCCTGCGTGTCTGGGCTCCCGTCCAAAGCCCCAGCTCAGGGAAGGAGTTCCTGAGCCAAGACCAGTGGGAGGCGCAGGGGGCTCAGCCTGAAAGCCTAGTTTACAGCATGCGGGACGCGAGCCTCCTCGGGAGAATTGAATGCAGGCCGGCTGCATGCGGCTGCATTCACTGCTTGGGCGGAGCCGAGTGCGCTTCCAGTACGGCAGAGCTCCAGCACTGCTCAGAGGCCCGATCTGGCAGAGTTGCTGGCGTGAGGCTGCTCTGCCCTGGGCGAGCCTTGCCCAGACTTGCCTCGCACATAGGCTTCCAGTCCAGAAAGGAGCAGGCTGGGAGAGACTGGGAGATGCTACTGGCGCCTTCCAGGCCTAAGCTCCACTCCTGCCTTGCCTTTGCACCTAGTGCCCAGGCGTTCTTGTGAAGGGCTTAGTTGCCGGTGGGTTGCACACTGCCAGGCGCTCCAGCAGTGAGGGCTCTATTAGAGGCAATGGGAGGGCAACTGCAGGGCTCCTCCAGCGGTTGCTTGAACGCCCAGACTTAGCACAGCACGGAGAGCACAAGGCTCACAGGGCCCTTGGCTGGGGTCTGCAGCCCCACACACGCAGAGGCCGAGTCGGTGAGCGTGCAGAAGGTGCCTGACAGACGTCATTTCCCTAGTGCTTTCCTCGCCCGTAGAGACGTGTGCAGGTGGTTGGGTCCTGCCCCTGCGTGTCTGGGCTCCTGTCCACAGCCCCAGCTCAGGGAAGCAGCTCCTGAGCCAAGACCTGTGGGAGGCGCAGGGGGCCCCGCCTGGAAGCCTAGTTTACAGCAGGCGGGAAGCGAGAATCCTCGGGAGAAGAGGAGCCCGCCCAGCTGCGTGCGGCTGCAATCAATACTTTCGCGGAGCCGAGTGCCCCTCCAGTACGGCAGTGCTCCAGCTCTGCTCAGAGGCCCGATCTGGCAGAGTTGCTGGCGTGAGGCTGCTCTGCCCTGGGCGAGCCTTGCCCAGACCTGCCTCGCGGCTTGGCTTCCAGTCCAGGAAGGAGCAGGCTGCGCGAGACTGGGAGATGCTACTGGCGCCTTCCTGGCCTCAGCTCCACTCCTGCCTTGCCTTTGCACCTAGTCCCCAGGCTTTCTTGTGGAGGGCTTAGTTGCCGGTGGGTTGCACACTGCCAAGCGCTCCAGCAGTGAGGGCTCTATTAGCGGCAATGGGAGGGCAACTGCAGGGCTCCTCCAGCGGTTGCTTGACCGCCCAGACTCAGCACAGCACGGAGAGCACAAGGCTCACAGGGCCCCTGGCTGGGGTCGGCAGCCCCACACACGCGGAGGCTGACTCGGTGAGCGTCCAGAAGGTGCCTGACAGACGTCATTTCCCTAGTGCTCTCCTCCCCAGCAGAGACGTGTGCAGGTGGTTTGTTCCTGACCCTGCGTGTCTGGGCTCCCGTCCACAGCCCCAGCTCAGGGAAGCAGCTCCTCAGCCAAGACCTGTAGGAGGCGCGGAGCGCCCCGCCTGGAAGCCTAGTGCACAGCATGCGGGAAGCGAGCCTCCTTGGGAGAAGAGGAGGCAGCCCAGATGCGTGCGGCTGCAATCACTGCTTTGGTGGAGCCGAGTGCACCTCCAGTAGGGCAGAGCTCCAGCTCTGCTCAGAGGCCCGATCTGGCAGTGTGCTGGCGTGAGGCTGCTCTGCCCTGGGCGAGCCTTGCCCTACTTGCCTCGCGGCTAGGCTTCTAGTCCAGAAAGGAGCGGGCTGTGTGAGACTGGGAGATGCTACTGGCGCCTTCCTGGCCTCAGCTCCACTCCTGCCTTGCCTTTGCACCTAGTCCCCAGGATTTCTTGTGGAGGGCTTAGTTGCCAGTGGGTTGCAAACTGCCAAGCGCACCAGCTTGAGGGCTCTATTAGAGGCAAAGTGAGGGCAACTGGAAATGTATTCTTACGGTTACTTGACCGCCCAGACTCAGCACAGCACGGAGAACACAAGGCACACAGGGCCCCTGGCTGGGGTCTGCAGCCCCAAACACGCGGAGGCTGACTCGGTGAGTGACCAGAAGGTGCCTGACAGACGTCATTTCCCTACTGCTCTCCTCCCCAGCAGAGACGTGTGCAGGTGGTTGGGGCCTGCCCCTGCGTGTCTGGGCTCCCGTCCACAGCCCCAGCTCAGGGAAGCAGCTCCTCAGCCAAGACCTGTAGGAGGCGCGGGGCGCCCCCGCCTGGAAGCCTAGTGCACAGCATGCGGGAAGCCAGCCTCTTCAGGAGAAGAGAAGGCAGCCCTGCTGTGTGCAGCTGCGTTCACTGCTTTGCCGAGCCGAGTTCGCCTCCAGTACGGCAGAGCTCCAGCTCTGCTCAGAGGCCCGATCTGGCAGAGTTGCTGGCGTGAGTCTGCTCTGCCCTGGGCGAGCCTTGCCCAGACTTGCTGCGGCTAGGCTTCCATTCCAGGAAGGAGCGGGCTGCGCGAGACTGGGAGATGCTACTGGCGCCTTCCTGGCCTCAGCTCCACTCCTGCCTTGCCTTTGCAGCTAGTCCCCAGGCGTTCTTGTGGAGGGCTTAGTTGCCGGTGGGTTGCACACTGCCAAGCGCTCCAGCAGTGAGGGCTCTATTAGAGGCAATGGGAGGGCAACTGCAGGGCTCCTCCAGCGGTTGCTTGACCGCCCAGACTCAGCACAGCACGGAGAGCACAAGGCTCACAGGGCCCCTGGCTGGGGTCTGTAGCCCCACACACGCGGAGGCTGACTCGGTGAGCGCCCAGAAGGTGCCTGACCGACGTCATTTCCCTAGTGCTCTCCTCCCCAGCAGAAACGTGTGCAGATGGTTTGGGCCTGCCCCTGCGTGTCTGGGCTTCCGAACACAGCCCCAGCTCAGGGAAGCAGCTCCTCAGCCAAGACCTGTAGGAGGCGTGGGGCGCCCCCGCCTGGAAGCCTAGTGCACAGCATGCGGGAAGCGAGCATCCTTGGGAGAAGAGGAGGCAGCCCAGATGCGTGCGGCTGCAATCACTGCTTGGGAGGAGCGGAGTGCGCCTCCAGTACGAGAGAGCTCCAGCTCTGCTCAGAGGCCCGATCTGGCAGAGGGCTGATGTGAGGCTGTCTGCCCTTGGCGAGACTTGCCCAGACTTGCCCCGCGGCTAGGCTTCCAGTCCAGAAAGGAGGGGGCTGCGCGAGACTGGGAGATGCTACTGGCGCCTTCCTGGCTTCAGCTCCACTCCTGCCTTGCCTTTGCACCTAGTCCCCAGGCGTTCTTGTGGAGGGCTTAATTGCCCGGGGGTTGCACACTGCCAAGCGCTCCTGCAGTGAGGGCTCTATTAGAGGCAATGGGAGGGCAACTGCAGGGCTCCTCCAGCGGTTGCTTGACCGCCCAGACTCAGCACAGCACGGAGAGCACAAGGCTCACAGGGCCCCTGGCTGGGGTCTGCAGCCCCACACACGCGGAGGCTGACTCGGTGAGCGCCCAGAAGGTGCCTGACAGACGTCATTTCCCTAGTGCTCTCCTCCCCAGCAGAGACGTGTGCAGGTGGTTGGGGCCTGCCCCTGCGTGTCTGGGCTCCCGTCCACAGCCCCAGCTCAGGGAAGCAGCTCCTGAGCCAAGACCTGTGTGAGGCGCAGGGAGCGCCGCCTGGAAGCCTAGTTTACAGCATGCGGGAAGCGAGCCTCCTCTGGAGAAGAGGAGGCAGCCCTGCTGTGTGCGGCTGCATTCACTGCTTTGGCGGAGCCCAGTGCGCCTCCAGGACGGCCGAGCTCCAGCTCTGCTCAGAGACCCGATCTGGCAGAGTTGCTGGCCTGAGGCTGCTCTGCCCTGGGCGAGCCTTGCCCAGAGTTGCCTCGCGGTAGGCTTCCAGTCCAGGAAGGAGCAGGCTGCGCGAGACTGGGAAATGCTACTGGCGCCTTCCTGGCCTCAGCTCCACTCCTGCCTTGCCTTTGCACCTAGTCCCCAGGCGTTCCTGTGCAGGGCTTAGTTGCCGGTGGGTTGCACACTGCCAAGCGCTCCAGCAGTGAGGGCTCTATTAGAGGTAATGGGAGGGCAACTTCAGGGCTCCTCCAGCGGTTGCTTGACCGACAAGACTCAGTACAGCACGGAGAGCACAAGGCTCACAGGGCCCCTGGCTGGGGTCGGCAGCCCCACACACGCGGAGGCTGACTCGGTGAGCGTCCAGAAGGTGCCTGACAGACGTCATTTCCCTAGTGCTCTCCTCCCCAGCAGAGACGTGTGCAGGTGGTTTGTTCCTGACCCTGCGTGTCTGGGCTCCCGTCCACAGCCCCAGCTCAGGGAAGCAGCTCCTCAGCCAAGACATGTAGGAGGCGCGGAGCGCCCCCGCCTGGAAGCCTAGTGCACAGCCTGCGGGAAGCGAGCCTCCTTGGGAGAAGAGGAGGCAGCCCAGATGCGTGCGGCTGCAATCACTGCTTTGGTGGAGCCGAGTGCACCTCCAGTAGGGCAGAGCTCCAGCTCTGCTCAGAGGCCCGATCTGGCAGTGTGCTGGCGTGAGGCTGCTCTGCCCTGGGCGAGCCTTGCCCTACTTGCCTCGCGGCTAGGCTTCTAGTCCAGAAAGGAGCGGGCTGTGTGAGACTGGGAGATGCTACTGGCGCCTTCCTGGCCTCAGCTCCACTCCTGCCTTGCCTTTGCACCTAGTCCCCAGGATTTCTTGTGGAGGGCTTAGTTGCCAGTGGGTTGCACACTGCCAAGCGCACCAGCTTGAGGGCTCTATTAGAGGCAAAGTGAGGGCAACTGGAAATGTATTCTTACGGTTACTTGACCGCCCAGACTCAGCACAGCACGGAGAACACAAGGCACACAGGGCCCCTGGCTGGGGTCTGCAGCCCCAAACACGCGGAGGCTGACTCGGTGAGTGACCAGAAGGTGCCTGACAGACGTCATTTCCCTACTGCTCTCCTCCCCAGCAGAGACGTGTGCAGGTGGTTGGGGCCTGCCCCTGCGTGTCTGGGCTCCCGTCCACAGCCCCAGCTCAGGGAAGCAGCTCCTCAGCCAAGACCTGTAGGAGGCGCGGGGCGCCCCCGCCTGGAAGCCTAGTGCACAGCATGCGGGAAGCGAGCCTCTTCAGGAGAAGAGAAGGCAGCCCTGCTGTGTGCAGCTGCGTTCACTGCTTTGCCGAGCCGAGTTCGCCTCCAGTACGGCAGAGCTCCAGCTCTGCTCAGAGGCCCGATCTGGCAGAGTTGCTGGCGTGAGTCTGCTCTGCCCTGGGCGAGCCTTGCCCAGACTTGCTGCGGCTAGGCTTCCATTCCAGGAAGGAGCGGGCTGCGCGAGACTGGGAGATGCTCCTGGCGCCTTCCTGGCCTCAGCTCCACTCCTGCCTTGCCTTTGCAGCTAGTCCCCAGGCGTTCTTGTGGAGGGCTTAGTTGCCGGTGGGTTGCACACTGCCAAGCGCTCCAGCAGTGAGGGCTCTATTAGAGGCAATGGGAGGGCAACTGCAGGGCTCCTCCAGCGGTTGCTTGACCGCCCAGACTCAGCACAGCACGGAGAGCACAAGGCTCACAGGGCCCCTGGCTGGGGTCTGTAGCCCCACACACGCGGAGGCTGACTCGGTGAGCGCCCAGAAGGTGCCTGACCGACGTCATTTCCCTAGTGCTCTCCTCCCCAGCATAAACGTGTGCAGATGGTTTGGGCCTGCCCCTGCGTGTCTGGGCTTCCGAACACAGCCCCAGCTCAGGGAAGCAGCTCCTCAGCCAAGACCTGTAGGAGGCGTGGGGCGCCCCCGCCTGGAAGCCTAGTGCACAGCATGCGGGAAGCGAGCATCCTTGGGAGAAGAGGAGGCAGCCCAGATGCGTGCGGCTGCAATCACTGCTTGGGAGGAGCGGAGTGCGCCTCCAGTACGAGAGAGCTCCAGCTCTGCTCAGAGGCCCGATCTGGCAGAGGGCTGATGTGAGGCTGTCTGCCCTTGGCGAGACTTGCCCAGACTTGCCCCGCGGCTAGGCTTCCAGTCCAGAAAGGAGGGGGCTGCGCGAGACTGGGATATGCTACTGGCGCCTTCCTGGCCTCAGCTCCACTCCTGCCTTGCCTTTGCACCTAGTCCCCAGGCGTTCTTGTGGAGGGCTTAATTGCCCGGGGGTTGCACACTGCCAAGCGCTCCTGCAGTGAGGGCTCTATTAGAGGCAATGGGAGGGCAACTGCAGGGCTCCTCCAGCGGTTGCTTGACCGCCCAGACTCAGCACAGCACGGAGAGCACAAGGCTCACAGGGCCCCTGGCTGGGGTCTGCAGCCCCACACACGCGGAGGCTGACTCGGTGAGCGCCCAGAAGGTGCCTGACAGACGTCATTTCCCTAGTGCTCTCCTCCCCAGCAGAGACGTGTGCAGGTGGTTGGGGCCTGCCCCTGCGTGTCTGGGCTCCCGTCCACAGCCCCAGCTCAGGGAAGCAGCTCCTGAGCCAAGACCTGTGTGAGGCGCAGGGAGCGCCGCCTGGAAGCCTAGTTTACAGCATGCGGGAAGCGAGCCTCCTCTGGAGAAGAGGAGGCAGCCCTGCTGTGTGCGGCTGCATTCACTGCTTTGGCGGAGCCGAGTGCGCCTCCAGGACGGCCGAGCTCCAGCTCTGCTCAGAGACCCGATCTGGCAGAGTTGCTGGCCTGAGGCTGCTCTGCCCTGGGCGAGCCTTGCCCAGAGTTGCCTCGCGGTAGGCTTCCAGTCCAGGAAGGAGCAGGCTGCGCGAGACTGGGAAATGTTACTGGCGCCTTCCTGGCCTCAGCTCCACTCCTGCCTTGCCTTTGCACCTAGTCCCCAGGCGTTCCTGTGCAGGGCTTAGTTGCCGGTGGGTTGCACACTGCCAAGCGCTCCAGCAGTGAGGGCTCTATTAGAGGTAATGGGAGGGCAACTTCAGGGCTCCTCCAGCGGTTGCTTGACCGACAAGACTCAGTACAGCACGGAGAGCACAAGGCTCACAGGGCCCCTGGCTGGGGTCGGCAGCCCCACACACGCGGAGGCTGACTCGGTGAGCGTCCAGAAGGTGCCTGACAGACGTCATTTCCCTAGTGCTCTCCTCCCCAGCAGAGACGTGTGCAGGTGGTTTGTTCCTGACCCTGCGTGTCTGGGCTCCCGTCCACAGCCCCAGCTCAGGGAAGCAGCTCCTCAGCCAAGACCTGTAGGAGGCGCGGAGCGCCCCCGCCTGGAAGCCTAGTGCACAGCCTGCGGGAAGCGAGCCTCCTTGGGAGAAGAGGAGGCAGCCCAGATGCGTGCGGCTGCAATCACTGCTTTGGTGGAGCCGAGTGCACCTCCAGTAGGGCAGAGCTCCAGCTCTGCTCAGAGGCCCGATCTGGCAGTGTGCTGGCGTGAGGCTGCTCTGCCCTGGGCGAGCCTTGCCCAGACTTGCCTCGCGGCTAGGCTTCTAGTCCAGAAAGGAGCGGGCTGTGTGAGACTGGGAGATGCTACTGGCGCCTTCCTGGCCTCAGCTCCACTCCTGCCTTGCCTTTGCACCTAGTCCCCAGGATTTCTTGTGGAGGGCTTAGTTGCCAGTGGGTTGCACACTGCCAAGCGCACCAGCTTGAGGGCTCTATTAGAGGCAAAGTGAGGGCAACTGGAAATGTATTCTTACGGTTACTTGACCGCCCAGACTCAGCACAGCACGGAGAACACAAGGCACACAGGGCCCCTGGCTGGGGTCTGCAGCCCCAAACACGCGGAGGCTGACTCGGTGAGTGACCAGAAGGTGCCTGACAGACGACATTTCCCTACAGCTCTCCTCCCCAGCAGAGACGTGTGCAGGTGGTTGGGGCCTGCCCCTGCGTGTCTGGGCTCCTGTCCACAGCCCCAGCTCAGGGAAGCAGCTCCTCAGCCAAGACCTGTAGGAGGCGCGGGGCGCCCCCGCCTGGAAGCCTAGTGCACAGCATGCGGGAAGCGAGCCTCTTCAGGAGAAGAGAAGGCAGCCCTGCTGTGTGCAGCTGCGTTCACTGCTTTGCCGAGCCGAGTTCGCCTGCAGTACGGCAGAGCTCCAGCTCTGCTCAGAGGCCCGATCTGGCAGAGTTGCTGGCGTGAGTCTGCTCTGCCCTGGGCGAGCCTTGCCCAGACTTTCTGCGGCTAGGCTTCCAGTCCAGAAAGGAGTGGGCTGCGCGAGACTGGGAGATGCTACTGGCGCCTTCCTGGCCTCAGCTCCACTCCTGCCTTGCCTTTGCAGCTAGTCCCCAGGCGTTCTTGTGGAGGGCTTAGTTGCCGGTGGGTTGCACACTGCCAAGCGCTCCAGCAGTGAGGGCTCTATTAGAGGCAATGGGAGGGCAACTGCAGGGCTCCTCCAGCGGTTGCTTGACCGCCCAGACTCAGCACAGCACGGAGAGCACAAGGCTCACAGGGCCCCTGGCTGGGGTCTGCAGCCCCACACACGCGGAGGCTGACTCGGTGAGCGCCCAGAAGGTGCCTGACAGACGTCATTTCCCTAGTGCTCTCCTCCCCAGCAGAGACGTGTGCAGGTGGTTTGGGCCTGCCCCTGCGTGTCTGGGCTCCCGACCACAGCCCCAGCTCAGGGAAGCAGCTCCTCAGCCAAGACCTGTAGGAGGCGCGGGGCGCCCCCGCCTGGAAGCCTAGTGCACAGCATGCGGGAAGCGAGCCTCCTTGGGAGAGGTGGAGGCATCCCAGACCCGTGAGGCTGCAATCACTCCTTGGGCGGAGCCGAGTGCGCTTCCACTACGTCAGAGTTCCAGCTCTGCTCAGAGGCCCGATCTGGCAGAGTGCTGGCGTGAGGCTGCTCTGCTCTCAGCGAGCCTTGCCCAGACTTGCCTCGCGGCTAGGCTTCCATTCCAGAACGGAGCGGGCTGCGTGAGACTGGGAGATGCTACTGGCGCCTTCCTGGCCTCAGCTCCACTCCTGCCTTGCCTTTGCACCTAGTCCCCAGGCATTCTTGTGGAGGGCTTAGTTGCCGGTAGGTTGCACACTGCCAAGCGCTCCAGCTTGAGGGCTCTATTAGAGGCAAAGTGAGGGCAACTGGAAGTCTATTCTTACGGTTGCTTGACCGCCCAGACTCAGCACAGCACGGAGAGCACAAGGCTCACAGGGCCCCTGGCTGGGGTCTGCAGCCCCACACACGCGGAGGCTGACTCGGTGAGCGCCCAGAAGGTGCCTGACAGACGTCATTTCCCTAGTGCTCTCCTCCCCAGCAGAGACGTGTGCAGGTGCTTGGGGCCTGCCCCTGCGTGTCTGGGCTCCCGTCCACAGCCCCAGCTTAGGGAAGCAGCTCCTAAGCCAAGACATGTGGGATGCGCACGGGGCCCCGCCTGGAAGCCTAGTTTACAGCATGCGGGGAGCGAGCCTCCTCGGGAGAAGAGAAGGCAGCCCTGCTCTGTGTGGCGGCATTCACTGCTTTGGCGGAGCCAAGTGCGCCTCCAGTACTGCAGAGCTCCAGCTCTGCTCAGAGGCCCGATCTGGCAGAGTTGCTGGCGTGAGGTTGCTCTACCCTGGGCGAGCCTTTCCCAGACTTGCCTCGCGGATAGGCTTCCAGTCCAGGAAGGAGCAGGCTGCGCGAGACTGGGAGATGCTACTGGCGCCTTCCTGGCCTCAGCTCCACTCCTGCCTTGCCTTTGCACCTAGTCCCCAGGCGTTCTTGTGGAGGGCTTAGTTGCCGGTGGGTTGCACACTGCCAAGCGCTCCAGCTTGAGGGCTCTATTAGAGGCAAAGTGAGGGCAACTGGAAGTCTATTCTTACGGTTGCTTGACCGCCCAGACTCAGCACAGCACGGAGAGCACAAGGCTCACAGGGCCCCTGGCTGGGGTCTGCAGCCCCACACACGCGGAGGCTGACTCGGTGAGCGCCCAGAAGGTGCTTGACAGACGTCATTTCCCTAGTGCTCTCCTCCCCAGCAGAGACGTGTGCAGGTGGTTGGGGCCTGCCCTTGAGTGTCTGGACTCCCTTCCACAGCCCCAGCTCAGGGAAGCAGCTCCTCAGCTAAGACCTGTAGGAGGCGCGGGGCGCTCCCGCCGGGAAGCCTAGTTTACAGCATGCCGGAAGCGAGCCTCCTCAGTACAAGACAAGGCAGCCCAGCTGCGTGCGGATGCAATCAGTACTTTGGCGGAGCCGAGTGCCCCTCCAGTAGGGCAGAGCTCCAGCTCTGCTCAAAGGCCCGATCTCTCATAGTTGCTGGCGTGAGCCTCCTGTGCCCTGGGCGAGCCTTGCCCAGACTTGCCTCGCGTTAGGCTTCCAGTACAGAAAGGAGCAGGCTGCGCGAGACTGGGAGATGCTACTGGCGCCTTCCTGGCCTCAGCTCCACTCCTGCCTTGCCTTTGCAGCTAGTCCCCAGGCGTTCTTGTGGAGGGCTTAGTTGCCGGTGGGTTGCACACTGCCAAGCGCTCCAGCAGTGAGGGCTCTATCAGAGGTAAAGGGAGGGCTACTGTAAGTCGCCTCTTCCGTTTGCTTGACTGTCCAGACTCAGCACAGCACGGAAAGCACAAGGCTCACAGGGCCCCTGGCTGGGGTCTGCAGCCCCACACACCGGAGGCGAACTCCGGGAGCGCCCAGAAGGTGCCTGAAAGACGTCATTTCCCTAGTGCTCTCCTCCCCAGCAGAGACATGTGCAGGTGGTTGGGGCCTGCCCCTGCGTGTCTGGGCTCCCGTCCACAGCCCCAGCTCAGGGAAGGAGTTCCTGAGCCAAGACCTGTGGGAGGCGCAGGGGGCCCCGCCTGGAAGCCTAGTTTACAGCATGCGGGAAGCGAGCCTCCTCGGGAGAAGAGAAGGCAGGCCGGCTGCGTGCGGCTGCATTCACTGCTTGGGCGGAGCCGAGTTCGCTTCCAGTACGGCAGAGCTCCAGCACTGCTCAGAGGCCCGATCTGGTAGAGTTGCTGGCGTGAGGCCGCTCTGCCCTGGGCGAGCCTTGCCCAGACTTGCCTCGCACATAGGCTTCCAGTCCAGAAAGGAGCAGGCTGCGCGAGACTGGGAGATGCTACTGGCGCCTTCCTGGCCTCAGCTCCACTCCTGCCTTGCCTTTGCACCTAGTCCCCAGGCGTTCTTGTGGAGGGCTTAGTTGCCGGTGGGTTGCACACTGCCAAGCGCTCCAGCAGTGAGGGCTCTATTAGAGGCAATGGGAGGGCAACTGCAGGGCTCCTCCAGCGGTTGCTTGACCGCCCAGGCTCAGCACAGCCCGGAGAGCACAAGGCTCACAGGGCCCCTGGCTGGGGTCTGCAGCCCCACACACCGGATGCGAAATCCGGGAGCGCCCAGAAGGTGCCTGACAGACGTCATTTCCCTAGTGCTCTCCTTCCCTGCAGAGACGTGGGCAGGTGGTTGTGGCCTGCCTCTGCGTGTCTGGGCTCCCGTCCACAGCCTCAGCTCAGGGAAGCAGCTCCTGAGTCAAGACCTGTGGGAGGCGCGGGGGGACCCACCTGGAAGCCTAGTTTACAGCATGTGGGAAGCGAGCCTCCTCGGGAGAAGAGAAGGCAGCCTGGCTGCTTGCGGCTGCATTCACTGCTTTGGCGGAGCCGAGTGCGCCTCCAGTACGGCAGAGCTCCAGCTCTGCTCAGAGTCCCGATCTTGCAGAGTTGCTGGCGTTAGGCTGCTCTGTCCTGGGCGAACTTGCCCAGAATTGCCCCGCACATAGGCTTCCAGTCCAGGAAGGAGCGGGCTGCGCGAGACTGGGAGATGCTACTGTCGCCTTCCTGGCCTCAGCTCCACTCCTGCCTTGTCTTTGCACCTAGTCCCCAGGCGTTCTTGTGGAGGGCTTAGTTGCCGGTGGGTTGCACACTGCCAAGCGCTCCAGCAGTGAGGGCTCTATTTGAGGCAATGGGAGGGCAACTGCAGGGCTCCTCCAGCGGTTGCTTGACCGCCCAGACTCAGGACAGCATGGAGAGCACAAGGCTCACAGGGCCCCTGGCTGGGGTCTGCAGCCCCACACAAGTGAAGGCTGACTCGTTGAGCGCCCAGAAGGTGCCTGACAGACGTCATTTCCCTAGTGCTCTCCTCCCCAGCAGAGACGTGTGCAGGTGGTTGGGGCCTGACTCTGCGTGTCTGGGCTCCCGTCCACAGCCCCAGCTCAGGGAAGCAGCTCCTCAGCCAAGACCTGTAGGAGGCGTGGGGCGCCCCCTCCTGGAAGCCTAGTGCACAGCATGCGGGAAGCGAGCCTCCTTGGGAGAAGAGGAGGCAGCCCGGACGCGTGGGGCTGCAATCACTGCTTGGGCGGAGCCGAGTGCGCCTCCAGTACCGCAGAGCTCCAGCTCTGCTCAGAGGCCCGATCTGGCAGAGTGCTGGCGTAAGGCTGCTCTGCCCTTGGCGAGCCTTGCCCAGACTTGCCTCGCGGCTAGGCTTCCAGTCCAGAAAGGAGCGGGCTGCGCGAGACTTGGAGATGCTACTGGCGCCTTCCGGGCCTCAGCTCCACTCCTGCCTTGCCTTTGCACCTAGTCTCCAGGCGTTCTTGTGGAGGGCTTAGTTGCCGGTGGATTGCACACTGTCAAGGGCTCCAGCTTGAGGGCTCTATTAGAGGCAACGTGAGGGCAACTGGAAGTCTATTCTTACAGTTGCTTGACCGCCCAGACTCAGCACAGCACGGAGAGCACAAGGCTCTCAGGGCCCCTGGGTGGGGTCTGCAGCCCCACACACCGGTGGGGAACTCCGGGAGCGCCCAGAAGGTGCCTGACAGACGTCATTTCCCTAGTGCTCTCCTCCCCAGCAGAGACGTGTGCAGGTGGTTGGGGCCTGCCCTTGAGTGTCTGGACTCCCTTCCACAGCCTCAGCTCAGGGAAGCAGCTCCTCAGCTAAGACCTGTAGGATGCGCGTGGCGCCCCCGCCTGGAAACCTAGTTTACAGCATGCCGGAAGCGAGCCTCCTCAGTACAAGAGCAGGCAGCCTAGCTGCGTGCGGCGGCAATCACTACTTTGGCAGAGCCGAGTGCCCCTCCAGTACGGCAGAGCTCCAGCTCTGCTCAAAGGCCCGATCTCTCAGAGTTGCTGGCGTGAGGCTGCTGTGCCCTGGGCGAGCCTTGCCCAGACTTGCCGCACGTTAGTTTTCCAGTCCAGAAAGGAGCGGCCTGGGCGAGACTGGGAGATGCTACTGGCGCCTTCCTGGCCTCAGCTCCACTCCTGCCTTGCCTTTGCACCTAGTCCCCAAGCGTTCTTGTGGAGGGCTTAGTTGCCGGTGGGTTGCACACTGCCAAGCGCTCCAGCAGTGACGGCTCTATTAGAGCCAATGGGAGGGCAACTGGAAGTCAATTCTTACGGTTGCTTGAACGCCGAACTCAGCACAGCACGGAGAGCACAAGGATCACAGGGCCACTGGCTGGGGTCTGCAGCCCCACACACGCGGAGGCTGACTCGGTGAGCGCCCAGAAGGTGCCTGACAGACGTCATTTTCCTAGTGCTCTCCTCCCGAGCAGAGACGTGTGCAGGTGGTTAGGGCCTGCCCCTGCGTTTCAGGGCTCCCGTCCAAAGCCCCAGCTCAGGGAAGCAGCTCCTGAGCCAAGACCTGTGGGAGGCGCAGGGGGCCCCGCCTGGAGGCCTAGTTTACAGCATGCGGGAAGCGAGCCTCCTTGGGAGAAGGGGAGCCAGGCCAGCTGCGTGCGGCTGCAATCACTGCTTTGGCGGAGTCAAGTGCCCCTCCATTACGGCAGAGCTCCAGCTCTGCTCAGAGGCCTGATATGGCAGAGTTGCTGGCTTGAGGCTGCTATGCCCTGGGCGAGCCTTGCCCAGACTTGCCGCACGTTAGGCTTCCAGTCCCGAAAGGAGCGGGCTGCGTGAGACTGGGAGATGCTACTGGCGCCTTCCTGGCCTCAGCTCCACTCCTGCCTTGCCTTTGCACCTAGTCCCCAGGCGTTCTTGTGGAGGGCTTAGTTGCCGGTGGGTTGCACACTGCCAAGTGCTCCAGCAGTGTGGGCTCTATTAGAGGCAATGGGAGGGCAACTGCAGGGCTCCTCCAGCAGTTGCTTGACCGCCCAGACTCAGCACAACACGGAGAGCACAAGGCTCACAGGACCCCTGGCTGGGATCTGCGGCCCCACACACCTGAGGTGAACTCCGGGAGAGCCCAGAAGGTGCCTGAGTGCCGGCATTTCCCTAGTGCTCTCCTCCCAGGCAGAGACGTATGCAGGTGGTTGGGGCCTGCCCCTACGTGTCTGATCTCACGTCCACAGCCCCAGCTCAGGGAAGCAGCTCCTGAGCCAAGACCTGTGGGAGGCGCAAGTGGCCCCGCCTGGAAGCCTAGTTTACAGCATGCGGGAAGCGAGCCTCCTCCGGAGAAGAGAAGGCAGCCCTGCTGTGTGCGGCTGCATTCACTGCTTGGGCGGAGACGAGGGTGCCTCCAGTGCGGCAGAGCTCCAGCTCTGTTCAGAGGCCCGATCTGGCAGAGTTGCTGGCGTGAGGCTGCTCTGCCCTGGGCGAGCCTTGCCCAGACTTGACGCACGTTAGGCTTCCAGTCCAGAAAGGAGCGGGCTGCGTGAGACAGGGAGATGCTACTGGCGCCTTCCTGGCCTCAGCTCCACTCCTGCCTTGCCTTTGCACCTAGTCCCCAGGCGTTCTTGTGGAGGGCTTAGTTGCCGGTGGGTTGCACACTGCCAAGCGCTCCAGCAGTGAGGGCTCTATTAGAGGCAATGGGAGGGCAACTGCAGGGCTCCTCCAGCGGTTGCTTGACCGCCCAGACTCAGCACAGCACGGAGAGCACAAGGCTCACAGGGCCCCTGGCTGGGGTCTGCAGCCCCACACACCGGAGGTGAACTCCGGGAGCGCCCAGAAGATGACTGACAGACGTCATTTCCCTAGTGCTCTCCTCCCCAGCAGAGACGTGTGCAGGTGGTTGGGGCCTGCCCCTGCGTGTCTGGGCTCCCGTCCACAGCCCCACCTCAGGGAAGCAGCTCCTCAGCCAAGACCTGTGGGAGGCGCAGGGGGCCCCGCCTGGAAGCCCAGTTTACAGCATGCGGGAAGCGAGCGTCCTTGGGAGAAGGGGAGGCAGCACAGCTGCGTGCGGCTGCAATCACTGCTTTGGCGGAGCCGAGTGCCCCTCCAGTACGGCAGAGCTCCAGCTATGCTGAAGGCCAGATCTGGAAGAGCTGCTGGAGTGAGGCTGCTCTGCCCTGGGCGAACCTTGCCCAGACTTGCCTCGCGGCTAGGCTTCCAGTCCAAGAAGGAGCAGGCTGTGCGAGACTGGGACATACTACTGGCGCCTTCCTGGCCTCAGCTCCACTCCTGCCTAGCCTTTGCACCTAGTCCCCAGGCGTTCTTGTGGAGGGCTTAGTTGCCGGTGGGTTGCACACTGCCAAGCGCTCCAGCAGTGAGGGCTCTATTAGAGGCAATGGGAGGGCAACTGCAAGGCTCCTCCAGCGGCTGCTTGACCGCCCAGACTCAACACAGCACGGAGAGCACAAGGCTCACAGGGCCCCTGACTGGGGTCTGCAGCCCCACACAGGCGGAGGCTGACTCGGTGAGCGCCCAGAAGGTGCCTGACAGACGTCATTTCCCTAGGGCTCCCCACCCCAGCAGAGAAATGTGCAGGTGGTTTGGGCCTGCCCCTGCGTGTCTAGGCTCCCGTCCACAGCCCCAGCTCAGGGAAACAGCTCCTCAGCCAAGAACTGAAGGAGGCGCGCGGCGCCCCCGCCTGGAATCCTAGTGCACAGCATGCGGGAAGCCACCCTCCTTGGGAGAAGAGGAGGCAGCCCAGATGCCTGCGGCTGCAATCACTGCTTGGGCGGAGCGGAGAGTGCCTCCTGTACGGCAGAGCTCCAGCTCTGCTCAGAGGCCCGATCTGGCAGAGTTGCTGGCGTGAGGCTGCTTTGCCCTGGGCGAGCCTTGCCCAGACTTGCCTCTCGGCTAGGCTTCCAGTGCAGGAAGGAGCAGGCTGTGCGAGATTTGGAGATGCTACTGGCGTCTTCCTGGCCTCAGCTCCACTCCTGCCTTGCCTTTGCACCTAGTCCCCTGGCGTTCTTGTGGAGGGCTTGTTGCCGGTGGGTTGCACACTGCCCAGCGCTCCAGCAGTGAGGGCTCTATTAGAGGCAATGGGTGGGCAACTGCAGGGCTCCTCCAGCGGTTGCTTGACCGCCAAGACTCAGCACAGCACGGAGAGCACAAGGCTCACAGGGCCCCTGGCTGGGGTCTGCAGCCCCACACACTCAGAGGCTGCCTCGATGAGCGGCCAGAAGATGCCTGACAGACGTCATTTCCCTAGTGCTCTCCTCCCCAGCAGAGACGTGTGCAGGTGGTTGGGGCCTGCCCCTGCGTGTCTGGGCTCCCGTCCACAGCCCCAGCTCAGGGAAGCAGCTCCTGAGCCAAGACCTGTGGGAGGCGCAGGTGGCCCCGCCTGGAAGCCTAGTTTACAGCATGCGGGAAGCGAGTCTCCTCGGGAGAAGAGGAGCCAGTCCAGCTGCGTGAGGCTGCATTCACTGCTTTAGCGGAGCCGAGTGCCACTCCAGTGCGGCAGAGGTCCAGCTCTGCTCAGAGGCCCGATCTGGCAGAGTTGCTGGCTTGAGGCTGCTCTGCCCAGGGCGAGCTTTGCCCAGACTTGCCTCGCGGCTAGGCTTCCAGTCCAGGAAGGAGCAGGCTGCGCGAGACTAGGAGATGCTACTGGCGCCTTCCTGGCCTCAGCTCCACTCCTGCCTTGCCTTTGCACCTAGTCCCCAGGTGTTCTTGTGAAAGGCTTAGTTGCCGGTGGGTTGCACACTGCCAAGCGCTCCAGCCGTGAGGGCTCTATTAGAGGCAAAGGGAGGGCTACTGCAAGTCGCCTCTTGGGTTTGCTTGACCGCCCAGACTCAGCACAGCACGGAAAGTACAAGGCTCACAGGGCCCCTGGCTGGGGTCTGCAGCCCCACACACCGGAGGTGAACTCCGGGAGCGCCCAGAAGGTGCCTGACAGACGTCATTTCCCTATTTCTCTCCTCCCCAGCAGAGACGTGTGCAGGTGGTTGGGGCCTGCCCCTGCGTGTCTGGGCTCCCGTCCACAGCCCCAGCTCAGGGAAGCAGCTACTGAGCCAAGACCTGTGGGAGGCGCAGGGGTCCCCGCCTGGAAGCCCAGTTTACAGCATGCGGGATGCGATCCTCCTTGGGAGAAGGGGAGGCAGCCCAGCTGCGTGCGGCTGCAATCACTGCTTTGGCGGAGCCGAGGGCCCTTCCAGTACGGCAGAGCTCCAGCTATGCTCAAGGCCAGATCTGGCAGAGCTGCTGGCGTGAGGCTTCTCTGCCCTGGGCGAACCTTGCCCAGACTTGCCTCGCGGCTAGGCTTCCAGTACAGGAAGGAGCAGGCTGCGCGAGACTGGGAGATGCTACTGGCGCCTTCCTGGCCTCAGCTCCACTCCTGCCTAGCCTTTGCACCTAGTCCCCAGGCGTTCTTGTGGAGGGCTTAGTTGCCGGTGGGTTGCACACTGCCAAGCGCTCCAGCAGTGAGGGCTCTATTAGAGGCAATGGGAGGGCAACTGCAGGGCTCCTCCAGCGGCTGCTTGACCGCCCAGACTCAACACAGCACGGAGAGCACAAGGCTCACAGGGCCCCTGACTGGGGTCTGCAGCCCCACACAGGCGGAGGCTGACTCGGTGAGCGCCCAGTAGGTGCCTGACAGACGTCATTTCCCTAGGGCTCCCCACCCCAGCAGAGAAATGTGCAGGTGGTTTGGGCCTGCCCCTGCGTGTCTAGGCTCCCGTCCACAGCCCCAGCTCAGGGAAACAGCTCCTCAGCCAAGAACTGAAGGAGGCGCGCGGCGCCCCCGCCTGGAATCCTAGTGCACAGCATGCGGGAAGCCACCCTCCTTGGGAGAAGAGGAGGCAGCCCAGATGCCTGCGGCTGCAATCACTGCTTGGGCGGAGCGGAGAGTGCCTCCTGTACGGCAGAGCTCCAGCTCTGCTCAGAGGCCCGATCTGGCAGAGTTGCTGGCGTGAGGCTGCTTTGCCCTGGGCGAGCCTTGCCCAGACTTGCCTCTCGGCTAGGCTTCCAGTGCAGGAAGGAGCAGGCTGTGCGAGATTTGGAGATGCTACTGGCGTCTTCCTGGCCTCAGCTCCACTCCTGCCTTGCCTTTGCACCTAGTCCCCTGGCGTTCTTGTGGAGGGCTTGTTGCCGGTGGGTTGCACACTGCCCAGCGCTCCAGCAGTGAGGGCTCTATTAGAGGCAATGGGTGGGCAACTGCAGGGCTCCTCCAGCGGTTGCTTGACCGCCAAGACTCAGCACAGCACGGAGAGCACAAGGCTCACAGGGCCCCTGGCTGGGGTCTGCAGCCCCACACACTCAGAGGCTGCCTCGATGAGCGGCCAGAAGATGCCTGACAGACGTCATTTCCCTAGTGCTCTCCTCCCCAGCAGAGACGTGTGCAGGTGGTTGGGGCCTGCCCCTGCGTGTCTGGGCTCCCGTCCACAGCCCCAGCTCAGGGAAGCAGCTCCTGAGCCAAGACCTGTGGGAGGCGCAGGTGGCCCCGCCTGGAAGCCTAGTTTACAGCATGCGGGAAGCGAGTCTCCTCGGGAGAAGAGGAGCCAGTCCAGCTGCGTGAGGCTGCATTCACTGCTTTAGCGGAGCCGAGTGCCACTCCAGTGCGGCAGAGGTCCAGCTCTGCTCAGAGGCCCGATCTGGCAGAGTTGCTGGCTTGAGGCTGCTCTGCCCAGGGCGAGCTTTGCCCAGACTTGCCTCGCGGCTAGGCTTCCAGTCCAGGAAGGAGCAGGCTGCGCGAGACTAGGAGATGCTACTGGCGCCTTCCTGGCCTCAGCTCCACTCCTGCCTTGCCTTTGCACCTAGTCCCCAGGTGTTCTTGTGAAAGGCTTAGTTGCCGGTGGGTTGCACACTGCCAAGCGCTCCAGCCGTGAGGGCTCTATTAGAGGCAAAGGGAGGGCTACTGCAAGTCGCCTCTTGGGTTTGCTTGACCGCCCAGACTCAGCACAGCACGGAAAGTACAAGGCTCACAGGGCCCCTGGCTGGGGTCTGCAGCCCCACACACCGGAGGTGAACTCCGGGAGCGCCCAGAAGGTGCCTGACAGACGTCATTTCCCTATTTCTCTCCTCCCCAGCAGAGACGTGTGCAGGTGGTTGGGGCCTGCCCCTGCGTGTCTGGGCTCCCGTCCACAGCCCCAGCTCAGGGAAGCAGCTCCTGAGCCAAGACCTGTGGGAGGCGCAGGGGTCCCCGCCTGGAAGCCCAGTTTACAGCATGCGGGATGCGATCCTCCTTGGGAGAAGGGGAGGCAGCCCAGCTGCGTGCGGCTGCAATCACTGCTTTGGCGGAGCCGAGGGCCCTTCCAGTACGGCAGAGCTCCAGCTATGCTCAAGGCCAGATCTGGCAGAGCTGCTGGCGTGAGGCTTCTCTGCCCTGGGCGAACCTTGCCCAGACTTGCCTCGCGGCTAGGCTTCCAGTACAGGAAGGAGCAGGCTGCGCGAGACTGGGAGATGCTACTGGCGCCTACCTGGTCTCAGCTCCACTCCTGCCTTGCCTTTGCACCTAGTCCCCAGGCGTTCTTGTGGAGGGCTTAGTTGCCCGTGGGATGCACACTGCCAAGCGCTCCAGCAGTGAGGGCTCTATTAGAGGCAATGGGAGGGCAACTGCAGGGCTCCTCCAGCGGTTGCTTGATCGCCCAGACTCAGCACAGCACGGAGAGCACAAGGATCACAGGGCCACTGGCTGGGGTCTGCAGCCCCACACACGCGGATGCTGACTCGGTGAGCGCCCAGAAGGTGCCTGACAGGCGTCATTTCCCTAGTGCTCTCCTCCCCGGTAGAGACGTGTGCAGGTGGTTAGGGCCTGCCCCTGCGTTTCTGGGCTCCCGTCCAAAGCCCCAGCTCAGGGAAGCAGCTCCTCAGCCAAGACCTGTGGATGGCGCAGGTGGCCCCGCCTGGAAGCCTAGTTTACAGCATGCGGGAACCGAGCCTACTTGGGAGAAGGGGAGCCAGCCCAGCTGCGTGCGGCTGCAATCACTGCTTTGGCGGAGTCGAGTGCCCCTCCATTACGGCAGAGCTCCAGCTCTGCTCAGAGGCCCGATCTGGCAGAGTTGCTGGCGTGAGGCTGCTCTGCCCTGGGCGAGCCTTGCCCAGACTTGCCGCACGTTAGGCTTCCAGTCCAGAAAGGAGCGGGCTGCGTGAGCCTGGGAGATGCTACTGGCGCCTTCCTGGCCTCAGCTTCACTCCTGCCTTGCCTTTGCACCTAGTCCCCAGGCGTTCTTGTGGAGGGCTTAGTTGCCGGTGTGTTGCACACTGCCAAGCGCTCCAGCAGTGAGGGCTCTATTAGAGGCAATGGGAGGGCAACTGCAGGGCTCCTCCAGGGATTGCTTGACCGCCCCGACTCAGCACAGCACGCAGAGCACTAGGCTCACAGGGCCCCTGGCTGGGGTCTGCAGCCCCACACACCGGAGGTGAACTCCGGGAGCGCCAAGAAAGTGCCTGAGTACCGGCATTTCCCTAGTGCTCTCCTCCCAGGCAGAGACGTGTGCAGGTGGTTGGGGCCTGCCCCTGCGTGTCTGATCTCCCGTCCACAGCCCCAGCTCAGGGAAGCAGCTCCTGAGCCAAGACCTGTGGGAGGCGCAGGGGGCCCCGCCTGGAAGCCTAGTTTACAGCATGCGGGAAGCGAGCCTCCTCCGGAGAAGAGAAGGAAGCCCTGCTGTGTGCTGCTGCATTCACTGCTTTGGCGGAGCCGAGTGCGCCTCCAGTACGGCAGAGCTCCAGCTCTGCTCAGAGGCCCGATCTGACAGAGTTGCTGGCGTTAGGCTGCTCTGTCCTGGGCGAGCCTTGCCCAGACTTGTCTCACACATAGACTTCCAGTCCAGGAAGGAGCGGGCGGCGCGAGACTGGGAGATGCTACTCGCGCCTTCCTGGCCTCAGCTCCACTCCTGCCTTGCCTTTGCACCTAGTCCCCAGGCGTTCATGTGGAGGTCTTAGTTGCCGGTGTGTTGCACACTGCCAAGCGCTCCAGCAGTGAGGGCTCTATTAGAGGCAATGGGAGGGCAACTGCAGGGCTCCTCCAGGGGTTGCTTGACCGCCCCGACTCAGCACAGCACGCAGAGCACTAGGCTCACAGGGCCCCTGGCTGGGGTCTGCAGCCCCACACACCGGAGTTGAACTCTGGGAGCGCCCAGAAGTTGCCTGAGAGACGTCATTTCCCTAGTGCTCTCCTTCCCAGCAGAGACGAGTGCAGGTGGTTGGGGCCTGATCCTGCGTGTCTGGGCTCCCGTCCAAGCCCCAGCTCAGGGAAGCAGCTCCTGAGCCAAGACCTGTGGGAGGCGCAGGGGGCCCCGCCTGGAAACCTAGTTTACAGCATGCGGGAAACGAGCTTCCTCGGGAGAAGAGAAGGCAGCCCTGTTGTGTGCGGCTGCATTCACTGCTTTGGCGGAGCCGAGTGCGCCTCCAGTACGGCAGAGCTCCAGCTCTGCTCAAGGTCAGATCTGGCAGAGCTGCTGGCGTGAGGCTACTCTGCCCTGAGCGAACCATGCCCAGACTTGCCTCGCGGCTAGGCTTCCAGTCCAGGAAGGAGCAGGCTGCGCGAGATTTGGAGATGCTACTGGCGCCTTCCTGGCCTCAGCTCCACTCCTCCCTTGCCTTTGCACCTAGTCCCCAGGCGTTCTTGTGGAGGGCTTAGTTGCCAGTGGGTTGCACACTGCCAAGCGCTCCAGCAGTGAGGGCTCTATTAGAGGCAAAGGGAGGGCTACTGCAAGTAGCCTCTTGCGTTTGCTGACCGCCCAGACTCAGCACAGCACGGAGAGCACAAGGCTCACAGGGCCCCTGGCTGGGGTCTGAAGTCCCACACACACGGAAGCTGACTCGGTGAGCGCGCAGAAGGTGCCTGAGAGACGTCATTTCCCTAGTGCTCTCCTCCCCAGCAGAGACGTGTGCAGGTGGTTTGGGCCTGCCCCTGCGTGTCTGGGCTCCAGTCCACAGCCCCAGCTCAGGGAACCAGCTCATGAGCCAAGACCTGTGGTAGGCGCAGGGGGCCCCGCCTGGAAGCCTAGTTTACAGCATGCGGGAAGCGAGCCTCCTCGGGAGAAGAGAAGGCAGCCCTGCTGTGTGCGGCTGCATTCACTGCTTTGGCGGAGCCTAGTGTGCCTCCAGTACGGCAGAGCTCCAGCTTTGCTCAGAGCCCCGATCTGGCAGAGTGCTGGCGTGAGGCTGCTCTGCCCTGGTGGAGCCTTGCCCAGACTTGCCTCGAGGCTCCGCTTCTAGTTCAGAAAGGAGCGGGCTGCGCGAGACTGGGAGATGCTACTGGCGCCTTCCTGGCCTCAGCTCCACTGCTGCCTTGCCTTTGCACTAACTCCCCAGGCGTTCTTGTGGAGGGCTTAGTTACCGGTGGGTTGCACACTTCCAAGCGCTCCAGCTTGAGGGCTCTATTAGAGGCAAAGTGAGGGCAACTGGAAGTCTATTCTTACGGTTGCTTGACCGCCCAGACTCAGCACAGCACTTAGAGCACAAGGCTCACAGGATCCCTGGCTGGGGTCTGCAGCCCGAAACTTGCGGAGGCTGACTCGGTGAGCGCCCAGAAGGTGCCTGACAGACGTCATTTCCCTAGTGCTCTCCTCCACAGCAGAGACGTGTGCAGGTGGTTGGGGCTTGCCCCTGCGTGACTGGGCTCCCGTCCACAGCCCCAGCTCAGGGAAGGAGTTCCTGAGCCAAGACCTGTGGGAGGCGCAGGGGGCCCCGCCTGGTAGCCTAGTTTACAGCATGCGGGATGCGAGCCTCCTCGGGAGAAGAGAAGGCAGGCCGGCTGCGTGCGGCTCCAGTCACTGCTTGGGCGGAGCCGAGTGCGCTTCCAGTACGGCAGAGCTCCAGCACTGCTCAGAGGCCTGATCTGGCAGAGTTACTTGCGTTAGGCTGCTCTGTCCTGGGCGAGCCTTGCCCAGACTTGCCTCGCACATAGGCTTCCAGTCCAGGAAGGAGCGGGCTGCGTGAGACTGGGAGATGCTACTGGCGCCTTCCTGGCCTCAGCTCCACTCCTGCCTTGCCTTTGCACCTAGTCCCCAGGCGTTCTTGTGGAGGGCTTAGTTGCCGGTGGGTTGCACACTGCCAAGCGCTCCAGCCATGAGAGCTCTATTAGAAGAAAAGGGAGGGCTACTGCAAGTCGCCTCTTGCGTTTGCTTGACCGCCCAGACTCAGCACAGCACTGAAAGTACAAGGCTCACAGGGCCCCTGGCTGGGGTCTGCAGCCCCACACACCGGAGGGGAACTCCGGGAGCGCCCAGAAGGTGCCTGGCAGACGTCATTTCCCTAGTGCTCTCCTCCCCAGCAGAGACGTGTGCAGGTGGTTGGGGCCTGCCCTTGAGTGTCTGGACTCCCTTCCACAGCCCCAGCTCAGGGAAGCAGCTCCTCAGCTAAGACCTGTAGGAGGTGCGGGGCGCCCCCGCCGGGAAGCCTAGTTTGCAGCATGCCGGAAGCGAGCCTCCTCAGTACAAGAAAAGGCAGCCCAGCTGCGTGCGTCTGCAATCAGTACTTTGGCAGAGCCGAGTGCCCCTCCAGTATGGCAGAGCTCCAGCTCTGCTCAAAGGCCCGATCTCTCAGAGTTGCTGGCGTGAGGCTGCTGTGCCCTGAGCGAGCCTTGCCCAGACTTGCCTCGCGTTAGGCTTCCAGTCCAGAAAGGAGCAGGCTCCGCGAGAGTGGGAGATGATACTGGCGCCTTCCTGGCCTCAGCTCCACTCCTGCCTTGCATTTGCACCTACTCCCCAGGCGTTATTGTGGAGGGGTTAGTTGCCAGTGGGTTGCACACTGCCAAGCGCTCCAGCAGTGAGGGCTCTATTAGAGGCAATGGGAGGCCAACTGCAGGGCTCCTCCAGCGGTTGCTTGACCGCCCAGACTCAGCACAGCACGGAGAGCACAAGGCTCACAGGGCCCCTGGCTGGGGTCTGCAGTCCAACACACGCGGAGGCTGACTCGGTGAGCGCCCAGAAGGTGCCTGACAAACGTCATTTCCCTAGTGCTCTCCTCGCCAGCAGAGACATGTGCAGGTGGTTGGGGCCTGGCCCTGCGTGTCTGGGCTCCCGTCCACAGCCCCACCTCAGGGAAGCAGCTCCTCAGCCAAGACCTGTGGGAGGCTCAGGGGGCCCCGCCTGAAAGCCCAGTTTACAGCATGCGGGAAGCGAGCGTCCTTGGGAGAAGGGGAGGCAGCCCAGCTGTGTGCGGCTGCAATCACTGCTTTGGCGGAGCCAAGTGCCCCTCCAGTACGGCAGAGCTCCAGCTATGCTCAAGACCAGATCTGGCAGAGCTGCTGGTGTGAGGCTGCTCTGCCCTGGGCAAACCTTTCCCAGACTTGTCTCGCGGCTAGGCTTCCAGTCCTGGAAGGAGCAGGCTGCGCGAGACTGGGAGATGCTACTGGCGCCTTCCTGGCCTCAGCTCCACTGCTGCCTTGCCTTTGCACCTAGTCCCCAGGCGTTCTTGTGGAGGGCTTAGTTCCCGGTGGGTTGCACACTGCCAAGCGCTCCAGCAGTGAGGGCTCTATTAAAGGCAATGGGAGGGCAACTGCAGGGCTCCTCCAGCGGTTGCTTGACCGCCCAGACTCAGCACAGCATGGAGAGCACAAGGCTCACAGGGCCCCTGGGTGGGGTCTGAAGCCCCACACACCGGAGGTGAACTCCGGGAGCGTCCAGAAGGTGCCTGAGTGCCGTCATTTCCCTAGTGCTCTCCTCCCAGGCAGAGACGTGTGCAGGTGGTTGGGGCCTGCCCCTGCGTGTCTGGGCTCCCGTCCACAGCCTCAGCTCTGGGAAGCAGCTCCTGAGTCAAGACCTGTGGGAGGCGCGGGGGGCTCCACCTGGAAGCCTAGTTTACAGCATGTGGGAAGCGAGCCTCCTCGGGAGAAGAGAAGGCAGCCTGGCTGCGTGCGGCTGCATTCACTGCTTTGGCGGAGCCGAGTGCGCCTCCAGTATGGCAGAGCTCCAGCTCTGCTCAGAGGCCCAATCTGGCAGTGTTGCTGGCGTGAGGCTGCTCTGCCCACGGCAATTTTGCCCAGACTTGCCTTGCGGCTAGGCTTCCAGTCCAGGAAGGAGCAGGCTGCGCGAGACTGGGAGATGCTACTGGCGCCTTCCTGGCCTCAGCTCCACTCCTGCCTTGCCTTTGCACCTAGTCCCCAGGCGTTCTTGTGAAAGGCTTAGTTGCCGGTGGGTTGCACACTGCCAAGCGCTTCAGCCGTGAGGGCTCTATTAGAGGCAAAGGGAGGGCTACTGCAGGTCGCCTCTTGCGTTTGCTTGACCGCCCAGAATCAGCACAGCACGGATAGTACAAGGCTCACAGGGCCCCTGGCTCGGGTCTGCAGCCCCACACACCGGAGGGGAACTCCAGGGGAGCCCAGAAGGTGCCTGACAGACGTCATTTCCCTAGTGCTCTCCTCCCCAGCAGAGACGTGTGCAGGTGGTTGGGGCCTGCCCTTGAGTGTCTGGACTCCCTTCCACAGCCCCAGTTCAGGGAAGCAGCTCCTCAGCTAAGACCTGTAGGAGGCGCAGGGCACCCCTGCCGGGAAGCCTAGTTTACAGCATGCCGTAAGCGAGCCTCCTCAGTACAAGAGAAGGCAGCCCAGCTGCGTTCGGCTGCAATCAGTACTTTGGCGGAGCCGAGTGCCCCTCCAGTACGGCAGAGCTCCAGCTCTGCTCAAAGGCCCGATCTCTCAGAGTTGCTGGCGTGAGGCTGCTGTGCCCTGGGCCAGCCTTGCCAAGACTTGCCTCGCGTTAGGCTTCCAGTCCAGAAAGGAGGGGGCTGCGCGAGACTGGGAGATGCTACTGGCGCCATCCTGGCCTCAGCTCCACTCCTGCCTTGCCGTTGCACCTAGTCCCCAGGCGTTCTTGTGGAGGGCTTAGTTGCCGGTGGGTTGCACAATGCCAACCGCTCCAGCAGTGAGGGCTCTATTAGTGGTAATGTGAGGGCAACTGCAGGGCTCCTCCAGCGGTTGCTTGACCGCCCAGACTCAGCACAGCACGGAGAGCACAAGGCTCACAGGGCCACTGACTGGGGTCTGCAGCCCCACACACGCGGAGGCTGACTCGGTGAGCGCCCAGAAGGTTCCAGACAGACGTCATTTCCCTAGTGCTCTCCTCCCCAGCAGAGACGTGTGCAGGTGGTTAGGGCCTACCCCTGCGTTTCTGGGCTCCCGTCCACAGCACCAGCTCAGGAAAGCAGCTCCTGAGCCAAGACCTGTGAGAGGCGCAGGGGGCCCAGCCTGGAAGCCTAGTTTACAGCATGTGGGAATCGAGCCTCCTTGAAAGAAGGGGAGGAAGCCCAGCTGCGTGCGGCTGCAATCACTGCTTTGGCGGAGCCGAGTGCCCCTCCATTACGGCACAGCTCCAGCTCTGCTCAGAGGCCCGATCTGGCAGAGTTGCTGGTGTGAGGCTGCGCTGCCCTGGGCGAACCTTGCCCAGACTTGCCTCGCGGCTAGGCTTCCAGTCCAGGAAGGAGCAGGCTGCGCGAGACTGGGAGATGCTACTGGCGCCTTCCTGGCCTCAGCTCCACTCCTGCCTTGCCTTTGCACCTAGTCCCCAGGCGTTCTTGTGGAGGGCTTAGTTGCCGGTGAGTTGCACACTGCCAAGCGCTCCAGCAGTGAGGGCTCTATTAGAGGCAATGGGAGGACAACTGCAGGGCTCCTCCAGCGGTTCTTTGACCGCCCAGACTCAGCACAGCACGGAGAGCACAAGGCGCACAGGGCCCCTGGCTGGGGTCTGCTGCCCCACACACCGGAGGTGAACTCCGGGAGCGCCCAGAAGGTGCCTGAGTGCCGTCATTTCCCTAGTGCTCTCCTCCCAGGCAGAGACGTGTTCAGGTGGTTGGGGCCTGCCCCTGCGTGTCTGAGCTCCCGTCCACAGCCCCAGCTCAGGGAAGCAGCTCCTGAGCCAAGACCTGTGGGAGGCGCAGGGGGCCCCGCCTGGAAGCCTAGTTTACAGCATGCGGGAAGCGAGCCTCCTCCGGAGAAGAGAAGGCAGCCCTGTTGTGTGCGGCTGCATTCACTGCTTTCGCGGAGCCGAGTGAGCCTCCAGTACGGCAGAGCTCCAGCTCTGCTCAGAGGCCCAATCTGGCAGTGTTGCTGGCGTGAGGCTGCTCTGCCCTGGGCAATTTTGCCCAGACTTGCCTTGCGGCTAGGCTTCCAGTGCAGGAAGGAGCAGGCTGCGCGAGACTGGGAGATGCTACTGGCGCCTTCTTGGCCTCAGCTCCACTCCTGCCTTGCCTTTGCACCTAGTCCCCAGGCGTTCTTGTGAAAGGCTTAGTTGCCGGTGGGTTGCACACTGCCAAGCGCTTCAGCCGTGAGGGCTCTATTAGAGGCAAAGGGAGGGCTACTGCAGGTCGCCTCTTGCGTTTGCTTGACCGCCCAGAATCAGCACAGCACGGATAGTACAAGGCTCACAGGGCCCCTGGCTCGGGTCTGCAGCCCCACACACCGGAGGGGAACTCCAGGAGCGCCCAGAAGGTGCCTGACAGACGTCATTTCCCTAGTGCTCTCCTCCCCAGCAGAGACGTGTGCAGGTGGTTGGGGCCTGCCCTTGAGTGTCTGGACTCCCTTCCACAGCCCCAGCTCAGGGAAGCAGCTCCTCAGCTAAGACCTGTAGGAAGCGCAGGGCACACCCGCCGGGAAGCCTAGATTACAGCATGCCGTAAGCGAGCCTCCTCAGTACAAGAGCAGGCAGCCCAGCTGCTTGCGGCTGCAATCAGTACTTTGGCGGAGCCGAGTGCCCCTCCAGTAAGGCAGAGCTCCAGCTCTGCTCAAAGGCCCGATCTCTCAGAGTTGCTGGCGTGAGGCTGCTGTGACCTGGGCCAGCCTTGCCAAGACTTGCCTCGCGTTAGGCTTCCAGTCCAGAAAGGAGGGGGCTGCGCGAGACTGGGAGATGCTACTGGCGCCATCCTGGCCTCAGCTCCACTCCTGCCTTGCCGTTGCACCTAGTCCCCAGGCGTTCTTGTGGAGGGCTTAGTTGCCGGTGGGTTGCACAATGCCAAGCGCTCCAGCAGTGAGGGCTCTATTAGTGGTAATGGGAGGGCAACTGCAGGGCTCCTCCAGCGGTTGCTTGACCACCCAGACTCAGCACAGCACGGAGAGCACAAGGCTCACAGGGCCACTGGCTGGGGTCTGCAGCCCCACACACGCGGAGGCTGACTCGGTGAGCGCCCAGAAGGTTCCAGACAGACATTATTTCCCTAGTGCTCTCCTCCCCAGCAGAGACGTGTGCAGGTGGTTGGGGCCTGCCCCTGCGTGTCTGGGCTCCCGTCCACAGCCCCAGCTCAGGGAAGCAGCTCCTGAGCCAAGACCTGTGAGAGGCGCAGGGGGCCCCGCCTGGAAGCCTAGTTTACAGCATGTGGGAATCGAGCCTCCTTGAAAGAAGGGGAGGAAGCCCAGCTGCGTGCGGCTGCAATCACTGCTTTGGCTTAGTCGAGTGCCCCTCCATTACGGCACAGCTCCAGCTCTGCTCAGAGGCCCGATCTGGCAGAGTTGCTGGCATGAGGCTGCGCTGCCTGGGCGAAGCTTGCCCAGACTTGCCTCGCGGCAAGGCTTCCAGTCCAGGAAGGAGCAGGCTGCGCGAGACTGGGAGATGCTACTGGCGCCTTCCTGGCCTCAGCTCCACTCCTGCCTTGCCTTTGCACCTAGTCCCCAGGCGTTCTTTTTGAGGGCTTAGTTGCCGGTGAGTTGCACACTGCCAAGCGCTCCAGCAGTGAGGGCTCTATTAGAGGCAATGGGAGGGCAACTGCAGGGCTACTCCAGCGGTTCTTTGACCGCCCAGACTCAGCACAGCACGGAGAGCACAAGGCTCACAGGGCCCCTGGCTGGGGTCTGCAGCCCCACACACCGGAGGGGAACTCCGGGAGCGCCCAGAAGGTGCCTGACAGACGTCATTTCCCTAGTGCTCTCCTCCCCAGCAGAGACGTGTGCAGATGGTTGGGGCCTGCCCTTGAGTGTCTGGACTCCCTTCCACAGCCCCAGCTCAGGGAAGCAGCTCCTCAGCTAAGACCTGTAGGAGGCGCGGGGCGCCCCCGCCGGGAAGCCTAGTTTACAGCATGCCGGAAGTGAGCCTCCTCAGTACAAGAGAAGGCAGCCCAGCTGCGTGCGAATGCAATCAGTACTTTGGCGGAGCCGAGTGCCCCTCCAGTACGGCAGAGCTCCAGCTCTGCTCAAAGGTCCGATCTCTCATAGTTGCTGGCGTGAGCCTCCTGTGCCCTGGGCGAGCCTTGCCCAGACTTGCCTCGCGTAGGCTTCCTGTCCAGAAAGGAGCGGGCTGCGCGAGACTGGGAGATGCTACTGGCGCCATCCTGGCCTCAGCTCCACTCCTGCCTTGCATTTGCAGCTATTCCCCAGGCGTTCTTGTGGAGGGCTTAGTTGCCGGTGGGTTGCACACTGCCAAGCGCTCCAGCAGTGAGGGCTCTATTAGAGGCAATGGGAGGGCAACTGCAGGGCTCCTCCAGCGGTTGCTTGACCGCCCAGACTCAGCACAGCACGGAGAGCAAAAGGCTCACAGGGCCCCTGGCTGGGGTCTGCAGCCCCACACTCCGGTGGTGAACTCCGGGAGAGCCCAGAAGGTGCCTGAGAGAAGTCATTTCCCTAGTACTCTCCTTCCCAGCAGAAACGTGTGCAGGTGGTTGGGGCCTGCCCCAGCGTGTCTGGGCTCCCGTCCACAGCCCCAGCTCAGGGAAGCAGCTCCTGAGTCAAGACCTTTGGGAGGCGCGGGGGGCCTCGCCTGGAAGCCTAGTTTACAGCATGCGGGAGGCGAGCCTCCTCGGGAGAAGAGAAGGCAGCCCTGCTTTGTGCGGCTGCATTCACTGCTTTGGCGGAGCCGAGTGCGCCTCCAATACGGCAGAGCTCCAGCTCTGCTCAGAGTCCGGATCTGGCAGAGTTGTTGAGTTAGGCTGCTCTTTCCTGGGCGAGCCTTGCCCAGACTTGCCTCGCACATAGGCTTCCAGTCCAGGAAGGAGCGGGCTGCGCGAGACTGGGAGATGCTGCTGGCGCCTTCCTGGCCTCAGCTCCACTCCTGCCTTGCCTTTGCACCTAGTTCCCAGGTGTTCCTGTGGAGGGCTTAGTTGCCGGTGGGTTGCACACTGCCAAGCGCTCCAGCAGTGATGGCTCTATTAGAGGCAATGGGAGGGCAACTGCAGGGCTCCTCCAGCGGTTTCTTGACCGCCCAGACAGCACAGCACGGAGAGCCCAAGGCTCACAGGGCCCCTGGCTGGGGTCTGCCGCCCCATACACCGGAGGGGAATTCCGGGAGCGCCCAGAAGGTGCCAGACAGACGTCATTTTCCTAGTGCTCTCCTCCCCAGCAGAGACGTGTGCAGGTGGTTGGGGCCTGCCCTTGAGTGTCTGGACTCCCTTCCACAGCCCCAGCTCAGGGAAGCAGCTCCTCAGCTAAGACCTGTAGGAGGCGCGGGGCGCCCCCGCCGGGAAGCCTAGTTTACAGCATGCCGGAAGCGAGCCTCCTCAGTACAAGAGAAGGCAGCCCAGCTGCGTGCGAAGGCAATCAGTACTTTGGCGGAGCCGAGTGCCCCTCCAGTACGGCAGAGCTCCAGCTCTGCTCAAAGGTCCGATCTCTCATAGTTGCTGGCGTGAGCCTCCTGTGCCCTGGGCGAGCCTTGCCAAGACTTGCCTCGCGTAGGCTTCCTGTCCAGAAAGGAGCGGGCTGTGCGAGACTGGGAGATGCTACTGGCGCCTTCCTGGCCTCAGTTCCACTCCTGCCTTGCATTTGCAGCTAGTCCCCAGGCGGTCTTGTGGAGGGCTTAGTTGCCGGTGGGTTGCACACTGCCAAGAGCTCCAGCAGTGAGGGCTCTATTAGAGGCAATGGGAGGGCAACTGCAGGGCTCCTCCAGCGGTTGCTTGACCGACCAGACTCAGCACAGCACGGAGAGCACAAGGCTCACAGGGCCTCTGGCTGGGGTCTGCAGCCCCACACTCCGGAGGTGAACTCCGGGAGAGCCCAGAAGGTGCCTGAGAGACGTCATTTCCCTAGTACTCTCCTTCCCAGCAGAGACGTGTGCAGGTGGTTGGGGCCTGCCCCTGCGTGTCTTGGCTCCCGTCCACAGCCCCAGCTCAGGGAAGCAGCTCCTGAGTCAAGACCTTTGGGAGACGTGGGGGTCCTCGCCTGGCAGCCTAGTTTACAGCATGCGGGAAGCGAGACTCCTCGGGAGAAGAGTAGGCAGCCCGGCTGCGTGCGGCTGCATTCCCTGCTTGGGCGGAGCCGAGTGCGCTTCTAGTACGGCAGAGCTCCAGCACTGCTCAGAGGCCCGATCTGGCAGAGGTGCTGGCGTGAGGCTGCTGTGTCCTGGGCGAGCCTTGCCCAGACTTGCCTCGCGGCTAGTCTTCCAGTCCAGGAAGGAGCAGGCTGCGCGAGACTGGGAGATTCTACTGGCGCCATCCTGGCCTCAGCTCCACTCCTGCCTTGCCTTTGCACCTAGTACCCAGGCGTTCTTGTGGAGGGCTTAGTTGCCGGTGGGTTGCACACTGCCAAGCGCTCCAGCAGGGAGGGCTCTATTAGAGGCAATGGGAGGGCAACTGCAGGGCTCCTCCAGCGGTTGCTTGACCGCCCAGACTCAGCACAGCACGGAGAGCACAAGGCTCACAGGGCCCCTGGCTGGGGTCTGCAGCCCCACACACGCAGAGGCTAACTCAGTTAGCGCCCAGAAGGTGCCTGACAGATGTCATTTCTCTAGTGCTCTCCTCCCCAGCAGAGACGTGTGCAGGTGGTTGGGGCCTGCCCCTGCGTGTCTGGGCTCCAGTCCACAGCCCCAGCTGAGGGAAGCAGCTCCTGAGCCAAGACATGTGGGAGGCGCAGGGGAACCCTCCTGGCAGCCTAGATTACAGCATGCGGGAAACCAGCCTCCTCGGGAGAAGAGAAGGCAGCCCTGCTTTGTGCGGCTGCATTCACTGCTTTGGCGGAGCCGAGTGCGCCTCCAATACGGCAGAGCTCCAGCTCTGCTCAGAGTCCGGATCTGGCAGAGTTGCTTGAGTTAGGCTGCTCTTTCCTGGGCGAGCCTTGCCCAGACTTGCCTCGCACATAGGCTTCCAGTCCAGGAAGGAGCAGGCTGCGCGAGACTGGGAGATGCTGCTGGCGCCTTCCTGGCCTCAGCTCCACTCCTGCCTGCCTTTGCACATAGTTCCCAGGCGTTCCTGTGGAGGGCTTAGTTGCCGGTGGGTTGCACACTGCCAAGCGCTCCAGCAGTGAGGGCTCTATTAGAGGCAATGGGAGGGCAACTGCAGGGCTCCTCCAGCGGCTGTTTGACCGCCCAGACTCAGCACAGCACGGAGGCACAAGGCTCACAGGGCCCCTGGCTGGGGTCTGCAGCCCCACACACGCGGAGGCTGAGTCGGTGAGCGCGCAGAAGGTGCCTGACAGACGTCATTTCCCTAGTGCTCTCCTCCCCAGCAGAGACGTGTGCAGGTGGTTGGGGCCTGCCCCTGCGTGTCTGGGCTCCTGTCCACAGCCCCAGCTCAGGGAAGCAGCTCCTGAGCCAAGACCTGTGGGAGGCGCAGGGGGCCCCGCCTGGAAGCCTAGTTTACAGCATGCGGGAAGCGAGACTCCTCGGGAGAAGAGGAGCCAGCCCAGCTGCGTGCGGCTGCAATCAATACTTTGGCGGAGCCGAGTACCGCTCTAGTACGGCCGTGCTCCTGCTCTGCTCAGAGGCCCGATCTGGCAGAGTTGCTTGTGTGAGGCTGCTCTGCCCTGGGCGAGCCTTGCCCAGACTTGCCTCGCGGCTAGGCTTCCAGTCCAGGAAGGAGCAGGCTGCGTGAAACTTTGAGAAGCTACTGGCGCCTTCCTGGCCTCAGCTCCACTCCTGCCTTGCTTTTGCACCTAGTCCCCAGGCGTTCTTGTGGAGGGCTTAGTTGCCGGTGGGTTGCACACTGCCAAGCGCTCCAGCAGTGAGGGCTCTATCAGAGGCAAAGGGAGGGCTACTGCAAGTCGCCTCTTTCGTTTGCTTGACCGCCCAGACTCAGCACAGCACGGAAAGCACAAGGCTCACAGGGCCCCTGGCTGGGGTCTGCAGCCCCACACACCGGAGGGGAATTCCGGGAGCGCCCAGAAGGTGCCAGACAGACGTCATTTTCCTAGTGCTCTCCTCCCCAGCAGAGACGTGTGCAGGTGGTTGGAGCCTGCCCTTGAGTGTCTGGACTCCCTTCCACAGCCCCAGCTCAGGGAAGCAGCTCCTCAGCTAAGACCTGTAGGAGGCGCGGGGCGCCCCCGCCGGGAAGCCTAGTTTACAGCATGCCGGAAGCGAGCCTCCTCAGTTCAAGAGAAGGCAGCCCAGCTGCGTGCGAATGCAATCAGTACTTTGGCGGAGCCGAGTGCCCCTCCAGTACGGCAGAGCTCCAGCTCTGCTCAAAGGTCCGATCTCTCATAGTTGCTGGCGTGAACCTCCTGTGCCCTGGGCGAGCCTTGCCCAGACTTGCCTCGCATAGGCTTCCTGTCCAGAAAGGAGCGGGCTGCGCGAGACTGGGAGATGCTACTGGCGCCTTCCAGGCCTCAGCTCCACTCCTGCCTTGCCTTTGCACCTAGTCCCCAGGCGTTCTTGTGGAGTGCTTAGTTGCCGGTGGGTTGCACACTGCCAAGCACTCCAGCAGTGAGGGCTCTATTAGAGGCAAAGGGAGGGCAACTGCAGGGCTCCTCAAGGGATTGCTTGACCGCCCAGACTCAGCACAGCACGGAGAGCACAAGGCTCACAGGACCCCTGGCTGGGGTCTGCAGCCCCACACACGCGGAGGCTGACTCGGTGAGCGCCCAGAAGTTGCCTGACAGACGTCATTTCCCTAGAGCTCTCCTCCCCAGCAGAGACGTGTGCAGGTGGTTAGGGCCTGCCCCTGCGTTTCTGGGCTCCCGTCCACAGCCCCAGCTCAGGGAAGCAGCTCCTCAGCCAAGACCTGTGGGAGGCGCAGGGGGCCCCACCTGGAAGCCTAGTTTACAGCATGCGGGAAGGGAGCCTCCTTGGGAGAAGGTGAGGCAGCCCAGCTGCGTGCGACTGCAATCACTGCTTTGGCGGATCCGAGTGCCCCTCCATTACGGCAGAGCTCCAGCTCTGCTCAGAGGCCCGCTCTGACAGAGTTGCTGGCGTGAGGCTGCTCTGCCCTGGGCGAGCCTTTCCCAGACCTGCCGCACGTTAGGCTTCCAGTCCAGATAGGAGCGGGCTGCGTGAGACTGGGAGATGCTACTGGCGCCTTCCTGGCCTCAGCTTCACTCCTGCATTGCCTTTGCACCTAGTCCCCAGGCGTTCTTGTGAAAGGCTTAGTTGCCGGTGGGTTGCACACTGCCAAGCGCTCCAGCCGTGAGGGCTCTATTAGAGGCAAAGGGAGGGCTACTGCAAGTCGCCTCTTGCGTTTGCTTGACCGCCCAGAATCTGCACAGCACGGAAAGCACAAGGCTCACAGGGCCCCTGCCTGGGGTCTGCAGCCCCACACACCGGAGGGGAACTCCGGGAGCGCAAAGAAGGTGCCTGACAGACGTCATTTCCCTAGTGCTCTCCTCCCAAGCAGAGACGTGTGCAGGTGGTTGGGGCCTGCCCTTGAGTGTCTGGACTCCCTTCCACAGCCCCAGCTCAGGGAAGCAGCTCCTCATCTAAGACCTGTAGGACGCGTGGGGCGCCCCCGCCTGGAAGCCTAGTTTACAGCATGCCGGAAGCGAGCCTCCTCAGTACAAGAGAAGGCAGCCCAGCTGCGTGCGGCTGCAATCACTACTTTGGCAGAGCCGAGTGCCCCTCCAGTACGGCAGAGCTCCAGCTCTGCTCAAGGCCAGATCTGGCAGAGCTGCTGGCGTGAGGCTACTCTGCCCTGGGCGAACCTTGCCCAGACTTGCCTCGCGGCTAGGCTTCCAGTCCAGGAAGGAGCAGGCTGCGCGAGACTTGGAGATGCTACTGGCGCCTTCCTGGCCTCAGCTCCACTCCTGCCTTGCCTTTGCACCTAGTCCCCAGGCGTTCTTGTGGAGGGCTTAGTTGCCGGTGGGTTGCACACTGCCAAGCGCTCCAGCAGTGAGGGCTCTATTAGAGGCAATGGGAGGGCAACTGCAGGGCTCCTCCAGCGGTTGCTTGACCGCCCAGTCTCAGCACAGCACGGAGAGCAAAAGGCTCACAGGGCCCCTGGCTGGGGTCTGCAGCCCAACACTCCGGAGGTGAACTCCGGGAGAGCCCAGAAGGTGCCTGAGAGACGTCATTTCTCTAGTGCTCTCCTCCCCAGCAGAGACGTGTGCCGGTGCTTGGGGCCTGTCCCTGCGTGTCTGGGCTCCCGTCCACAGCCCCAGCTCAGGGAAGCAGCTTTGAGCCTAGACCTGTGGGAGGCGCAGGGGGCCCCGCCTGGAAGCCTAGTTTACAGCATGCGGGAAGTGAGCCTCCTCGGGAGAAGAGAAGGGAGCCCTGCTGTGCGGGGCTGCATTCACTGCTTTGGCGGAGCCGAGTGCCCCTCCAGTACGGCAGAGCTCCAGCTCTGCTCAGAGACCCGCTCTGGCAGAGCTGCTGGCGTGAGGCTGCTCTGCCCTGGGCGAGCCTTGCCCAGACTTGCCTCGCGGCTAGGCTTCCAGTCCAGGAAGGAGCAGGCTGCGCGAGACTTGGAGATGCTGCTGGCGCCTTCCTGGCCTCAGCTCCACTCCTGCCTTGCCTTTTAACCTAGTCCCCAGGCGTTCTTGTGGAGGGCTTAGTTGCCGGTGTGTTGCACACTGCCAAGCGCTCCAACAGTGAGGGTTCTATTAGAGGCAAAGGGAGGGCTACTGCAAGTAGCCTCTTGCGTTTTCTTGACCGACCAGACTCAGCACAGCACGGAAAGTACAAGGCTCACAGGGCCCCTGGCTGGGGTCTGCAGCCCCACACACCGGAGGTGAACTCCGGATGCGCCCAGAATGTGCCTGACAGACGTCATTTCCCTAGTGCTCTCCTTCCCTGCAGAGACGTGGGAAGGTGGTTGGGGCCTGCCCCTGCGTGTCTGGGCTCCCGTCCACAGCCTCAGCTCAGGGAAGCAGCTCCTGAGTCAAGACCTGTGGGAGGCGCGGAGGGGCCCACCTGGAAGCCTAGTTTACAGCATGTGGGAAGCGAGCCTCCTCGGGAGAAGAGAAGGCAGCCTGGCTGCGTGCGGCTGCATTCACTGCTTTGGTGGAGCCGAGTGCGCCTCCAGTTCGGCAGAGCTCCAGCTCTGCTCAGAGGCCCGATCTGGCAGAGTTGCTGGCGTTAGGCTGCTCTGTCCTGGGCGAGCCTGGCCCAGACTTGCCTCGCACATAGGCTTCCAGTCCAGGAAGGAGCGGGCTGCGCGAGACTGGGAGATGCTACTGGCGCCTTTCTGGCCTCAGCTCCACTCCTGCCTTGCCTTTGCACCTAGTCCCCAGGCGTTCTTGTGGAGTGCTTAGTTGCCGGTGGGTTGCACACTGCCAAGCACTCCAGCAGTGAGGGCTCTATTAGAGGCAAAGGGAGGGCAACTGCAGGGCTCCTCAAGCGATTGCTTGACCGCCCAGACTCAGCACAGCACGGAGAGCTCAAGGCTCACAGGACCCCTGGCTGGGGTCTGCAGCCCCACACACGCGGAGGCTGACTCGGTGAGCGCCCAGAAGTTGCCTGACAGACGTCATTTCCCTAGAGCTCTCCTCCCCAGCAGAGACGTGTGCAGGTGGTTAGGGCCTGCCCCTGCGTTTCTGGGCTCCCGTCCACAGCCCCAGCTCAGGGAAGCAGCTCCTCAGCCAAGACCTGTGGGAGGCGCAGGGGGCCCCGCCTGGAAGCCTAGTTTACAGCATGCGGGAAGCGAGCCTCCTTGGGAGAAGGTGAGGCAGCCCAGCTGCGTGCGACTGCAATCACTGCTTTGGCGGATCCGAGTGCCCCTCCATTACGGCAGAGCTCCAGCTCTGCTCAGAGGCCCGCTCCGACAGAGTTGCTAGCGTGAGGCTGCTCTGCCCTGGGCGAGCCTTTCCCAGACCTGCCGCACGTTAGGCTTCCAGTCCAGATAGGAGCGGTCTGCGTGAGACTGGGAGATGCTACTGGCGCCTTCCTGGCCTCAGCTTCACTCCTGCATTGCCTTTGCACCTAGTCCCCAGGCGTTCTTGTGAAAGGCTTAGTTGCCGGTGGGTTGCACACTGCCAAGCGCTCCAGCCGTGAGGGCTCTATTAGAGGCAAAGGGAGGGCTACTGCAAGTCGCCTCTTGCGTTTGCTTGACCGCCCAGAATCTGCACAGCACGGAAAGCACAAGGCTCACAGGGCCCCTGCCTGGGGTCTGCAGCCCCACACACCGGAGGGGAACTCTGGGAGCGCAAAGAAGGTGCCTGACAGACGTCATTTCCCTAGTGCTCTCCTCCCAAGAAGAGACGTGTGCAGGTGGTTGGGGCCTGCCCTTGAGTGTCTGGACTCCCTTCCACAGCCCCAGCTCAGGGAAGCAGCTCCTCAGCTAAGACCTGTAGGACGCGTGGGGCGCCCCCGCCTGGAAGCCTAGTTTACAGCATGCCGGAAGCGAGCCTCCTCAGTACAAGAGAAGGCAGCCCAGCTGCGTGCGGCTGCAATCACTACTTTGGCAGAGCCGAGTGCCCCTCCAGTACGGCAGAGCTCCAGCTCTGCTCAAGGCCAGATCTGGCAGAGCTGCTGGCGTGAGGCTACTCTGCCCTGGGCGAACCTTGCCCAGACTTGCCTCGCGGCTAGGCTTCCAGTCCAGGAAGGAGCAGGCTGCGCGAGACTTGGAGATGCTACTGGCGCCTTCCTGGCCTCAGCTCCACTCCTGCCTTGCCTTTGCACCTAGTCCCCAGGCGTTCTTGTGGAGGGCTTAGTTGCCGGTGGGTTGCACACTGCCAAGCGCTCCAGCAGTGAGGGCTCTATTAGAGGCAATGGGAGGGCAACTGCAGGGCTCCTCCAGCGGTTGCTTGACCGCCCAGACTCAGCACAGCACGGAGAGCAAAAGGCTCACAGGGCCCCTGGCTGGGGTCTGCAGCCCAACACTCCGGAGGTGAACTCCGGGAGAGCCCAGAAGGTGCCTGAGAGACGTCATTTCCCTAGTGCTCTCCTCCCCAGCAGAGACGTGTGCCGGTGCTTGGGGCCTGCCCCTGCGTGTCTGGGCTCCCGTCCACAGCCCCAGCTCAGGGAAGCAGCTCCTGAGCCTAGACCTGTGGGAGGCGCAGGGGGCCCCGCCTGGAAGCCTAGTTTACAGCATGCGGGAAGTGAGCCTCCTCGGGAGAAGAGAAGGGAGCCCTGCTGTGTGGGGCTGCATTCACTGCTTTGGCGGAGCCGAGTGCGCCTCCAGTACGGCAGAGCTCCAGCTCTGCTCAGAGACCCGATCTGGCAGAGCTGCTGGCGTGAGGCTGCTCTGCCCTGGGCGAGCCTTGCCCAGACTTGCCTCGCGGCTAGGCTTCCAGTCCAGGAAGGAGCAGGCTGCGCGAGACTTGGAGATGCTGCTGGCGCCTTCCTGGCCTCAGCTCCACTCCTGCCTTGCCTTTGCACCTAGTCCCCAGGCGTTCTTGTGGAGGGCTTAGTTGCCGGTGGGTTGCACACTGCCAAGCGCTCCAACAGTGAGGGTTCTATTAGAGGCAAAGGGAGGGCTACTGCAAGTAGCCTCTTGCGTTTTCTTGACCGACCAGACTCAGCACAGCACGGAAAGTACAAGGCTCACAGGGCCCCTGGCTGGGGTCTGCAGCCCCACACACCGGAGGTGAACTCCGGATGCGCCCAGAATGTGCCTGACAGACGTCATTTCCCTAGTGCTCTCCTTCCCTGCAGAGACGTGGGAAGGTGGTTGGGGCCTGCCCCTGCGTGTCTGGGCTCCCGTCCACAGCCTCAGCTCAGGGAAGCAGCTCCTGAGTCAAGACCTGTGGGAGGCGCGGAGGGGCCCACCTGGAAGTCTAGTTTACAGCATGTGGGAAGCGAGCCTCCTCGGGAGAAGAGAAGGCAGCCTGGCTGCGTGCGGCTGCATTCACTGCTTTGGTGGAGCCGAGTGCGCCTCCAGTTCGGCAGAGCTCCAGCTCTGCTCAGAGGCCCGATCTGGCAGAGTTGCTGGCGTTAGGCTGCTCTGTCCTGGGCGAGCCTGGCCCAGACTTGCCTCGCACATAGGCTTCCAGTCCAGGAAGAAGCGGGCTGCGCGAGACTGGGAGATGCTACTGGCGCCTTTCTGGCCTCAGCTCCACTCCTGCCTTGCCTTTGCACCTAGTCCCCAGGCGTTCTTGTGGAGTGCTTAGTTGCCGGTGGGTTGCACACTGCCAAGCACTCCAGCAGTGAGGGCTCTATTAGAGACAAAGGGAGGGCAACTGCAGGGCTCCTCAAGCGATTGCTTGACCGCCCAGACTCAGCACAGCACGGAGAGCACAAGGCTCACAGGACCCCTGGCTGGGGTCTGCAGCCCCACACACGCGGAGGCTGACTCGGTGAGCGCCCAGAAGTTGCCTGACAGACGTCATTTCCCTAGAGCTCTCCTCCCCAGCAGAGACGTGTGCAGGTGGTTAGGGCCTGCCCCTGCGTTTCTGGGCTCCCGTCCACAGCCCCAGCTCAGGGAAGCAGCTCCTCAGCCAAGACCTGTGGGAGGCGCAGGGGGCCCCGCCTGGAAGCCTAGTTTACTGCATGCGGGAAGCGAGCCTCCTTGGGAGAAGGTGAGGCAGCCCAGCTGCGTGCGACTGCAATCACTGCTTTGGCGGATCCGAGTGCCCCTCCATTACGGCAGAGCTCCAGCTCTGCTCAGAGGCCCGCTCTGACAGAGTTGCTGGCGTGAGGCTGCTCTGCCCTGGGCGAGCCTTTCCCAGACCTGCCGCACGTTAGGCTTCCAGTCCAGATAGGAGCGGGCTGCGTGAGACTGGGAGATGCTACTGGCGCCTTCCTGGCCTCAGCTTCACTCCTGCATTGCCTTTGCACCTAGTCCCCAGGCGTTCTTGTGAAAGGCTTAGTTGCCGGTGGGTTGCACACTGCCAAGCGCTCCAGCCGTGAGGGCTCTATTAGAGGCAAAGGGAGGGCTACTGCAAGTCGCCTCTTGCGTTTGCTTGACCGCCCAGAATCTGCACAGCACGGAAAGCACAAGGCTCACAGGGCCCCTGCCTGGGGTCTGCAGCCCCACACACCGGAGGGGAACTCCGGGAGCGCAAAGAAGGTGCCTGACAGACGTCATTTCCCTAGTGCTCTCCTCCCAAGCAGAGACGTGTGCAGGTGGTTGGGGCCTGCCCTTGAGTGTCTGGACTCCCTTCCACAGCCCCAGCTCAGGGAAGCAGCTCCTCAGCTAAGACCTGTAGGACGCGTGGGGCGCCCCCGCCTGGAAGCCTAGTTTACAGCATGCCGGAAGCGAGCCTCCTCAGTACAGGAGAAGGCAGCCCAGCTGCGTGCGGCTGCAATCACTACTTTGGCAGAGCCGAGTGCCCCTCCAGTACGGCAGAGCTCCAGCTCTGCTCAAGGCCAGATCTGGCAGAGCTGCTGGCGTGAGGCTACTCTGCCCTGGGCGATCCTTGCCCAGACTTGCCTCGCGGCTAGGCTTCCAGTCCAGGAAGGAGCAGGCTGCGCGAGACTTGGAGATGCTACTGGCGCCTTCCTGGCCTCAGCTCCACTCCTGCCTTGCCTTTGCACCTAGTCCCCAGGCGTTCTTGTGGAGGGCTTAGTTGCCGGTGGGTTGCACACTGCCAAGCACTCCAGCAGTGAGGGCTCTATTAGACGCAATGGGAGGGCAACTGCAGGGCTCCTCCAGCGGTTGATTGACCGCCCAGACTCAGCACAGCACGGAGAGCAAAAGGCTCACAGGGCCCCTGGTTGGGGTCTGCAGCCCCACACTCCGGAGGTGAACTCTGGGAGAGCCCAGAAGGTGCCTGAGAGTCGTCATTTCACTAGTGCTCTCCTCCCCAGCAGAGACGTGTGTAGGTGGTTGGGGCCTGCCCCTGCGTGTCTGGGCTCCAGTCCACAGCCCCAGCTCACGGAAGCAGCTCCTGAGCCAAGACCTGTGGGAGGCGCAGGGGGCCCCTCCTGGAAACCTAGTTTACAGCATGCGGGAAGCCAGCCTCCTCGGGAGAAGAGAAGGCAGCCCTGCTGTGTGCGGCTGCATTCACTGCTTTGGCGGAGCCGAGTGCGCCTCCAGTACGGCAGAGCTCCAGCTCTGCTCAGAGTCCGGATCTGGCAGAGTTGCTTGCGTTAGGCTGCTCTGTCCTGGGCGAGCCTTGCCCAGACTTGCCTCGCACATAGGCTTCCAGTCCAGGAAGGAGCGGGCTGCGCGAGACTGGGAGATGCTGCTGGCGCCTTCCTGGCCTCAGCTCCACTCCTGCCTTGCCTTTGCACCTAGTTCCCAGGCGTTCTTGTGGAGGGCTTAGTTGCCGGTGGGTTGCACACTGCCAAGCGCTCCAGCAGTGAGGGCTCTATTAGAGGCAATGGGAGGTCAACTGCAGGGCTCCTCCAGCGGTTGCTTGACCGCCCAGACAGCACAGCACGGAGAGCCCAAGGCTCACAGGGCCCCTGGCTGGGGTCTGCAGCCCCACACACCGGAGGGGAATTCCGGGAGCGCCCAGAAGGTGCCAGACAGACGTCATTTTCCTAGTGCTCTCCCCCCGAGCAGAGACGTGTGCAGGTGGTTGGGCCTGCCCTTGAGTGTCTGGACTTCCTTCCACAGCCCCAGCTCAGGGAAGCAGTTCCTCAGCTAAGACCTGTAGGAGGCGCGGGGCGCCCCCGCCGGGAAGCCTAGTTTACAGCATGCCGGAAGCGAGCCTCCGCAGTACAAGAGAAGGCAGCCCAGCTGCGTGCGATTGCAATCAGTACTTTGGCGGAGCCGAGTGCCTCTCCAGTACGGCAGAGCTCCAGCTCTGCTCAAAGGTCCGATCTCTCATAGTTGCTGGCGTGAGCCTCCTTTGCCCTGGGCGAGCCTTGCCCAGACTTGCCTCGCGTAGGCTTCCTGTCCAGAAAGGAGCGGGCTGCGCGAGACTAGGAGATGCTACTGGCGCCTTCCTGGCTTCAGCTCCACTCCTGCCTTGCCTTTGCAGCTAGTCCCCAGGCGTTCTTGTGGAGGGCTTAGTTGCCGGTGGGTTGCACACTGCCAAGCGCTCCAGCAGTGAGGCCTCTATTAGAGGCAATGGGAGGGCAACTGCAGGGCTCCTCCAGTGGTTGCTTGACCGCCCAGACTCAGCACAGCACGGAGAGCAAAAGGCTCACAGGGCCCCTGGCTGGGGTCTGCAGCACCACACTCCGGAGGTGAACTCCGGGAGAGCCCAGAAGGTGCCTGAGAGACGTCATTTCCCTAGTACTCTCCTTCCCAGCAGAGACGTGTGCAGGTGGTAGGGGCCTGCCCCTGCGTGTCTGGGCTCCGGTCCACAGCCCCAGCTCAGGGAAGCAGCTCCTGAGTCAAGACCAGTGGGAGGCGCGGGGGGCCTCCCCTGGAAGCCTAGTTTACAGCATGCGGGAAGCGAGCCTCCTCGGGAGAAGAGAAGGCAGCCCGGCTGCGTGCGGCTGCATTCACTGTTTGGGCGGAGCCGAGTGCGCCTCCAGTACGGCAGAGCTACAGCTCTGCTCAGAGTCCGGATCTGGCAGAGTTGCTTGCGTTAGGCTGCTCTGTCTGAGCGAGCCTTGCCCAGAATTGCCTCGCACATAGGCTTCCAGTCCAGGAAGGAGCGGGCTGCGCGAGACTGGGAGATGCTACTGGGGCCTTCCTGGCCTCAGCTCCACTACTGCCTTGCCTTTGCACCTAGTCCCCAGGCGTTCTTGTGAAAGGCTTAGTTGCCGGTGGGTTGCACACTGACAAGCGCTCCAGCCGTGAGTGCTCTATTAGAGGCAAAGGGAGGGCTACTGCAGGTCGCCTCTTGCGTTTGCTTGACCGCCCAGACTCTGCACAGCACGGAAAGTACAAGGCTCACAGGGCCCCTGGCTGGGGTCTGCAGCCCCAAACACCGGAGGGGAACTCCGGGAGCGCCCAGAAGGTGCCTGACAGATGTCATTTCCCTAGTTCTCTCCTCCCCAGCAGAGACGTGTGCAGGTGGTTGGGGCCTGCCCTTGAGTGTCTGGACTCCCTTCCACAGCCCCAGCTCAGGGAAGCAGCTCCTCAGCTAAGACCTGTGGGAGGCGCGGGGCGCCCCCACCGGGAAGCCTAGTTTACAGAATGCCGAAAGCGAGCCTCCTCAGTACAAGAGAAGGCAGCACAGGTGCGTGCGGCTGCAATCAGTACTTTGGCGGAGCCGAGTGCCCCTCCAGTATGGCAGAGCTCCAGCTCTGCTTAAAGGCCCGATCTCTCAGAGTTGCTGGCGTGAGACTGCTGTGCCCTGCGCGAGCCTTGCCCAGACTTGCCTCGCGTTAGGCTTCCAGTCCAGAAAGGAGCAGGCTTCGCGAGACTGGGAGATGCTACTGGCGCCTTCCTGGCCTCAGTTCCACTCCTGCCTTGCATTTGCACCTAGTCCCCAGGCGTTCTTGTGGAGGGGTTAGTTGCCAGTGGGTTGCACACTGCCAAGCGCTCCAGCAGTGAGGGCTCTATTAGAGGCAATGGGAGGGCAACTGCAGGGCTCCTCCAGCGGCTACTTGACCGCCCAGACTCAGCACAGCATGCAGAGCACAAGACTCACAGGGCCCCTGGCTGGGGTCTGCAGCCCCACACACGCGGAGGCCGAGTAGGTGAGCGCGCAGAAGGTGCCTGACAGACGTCATTTCCCTAGTGCTCTCCTCCCCAGCAGAGACATGTGCAGGTGGTTGGGGCCTGGCCCTGCGTGTCTGGGCTCCCGTCCACTGCCCCACCTCAGGGAAGCAGCTCCTCAGCCAAGACCTGTGGGAGGCGCAGGGGGCCCCGCCTGGAAGCCTAGTTTACAGCATGCGGGAAGCGGGCCTCCTTGGGAGAAGGTGAGGCAGCCCAGCTGCGTGCGGCTGCAATCACTGCTTTGGCGGATCCGAGTGCCCCTCCATTACGGCAGAGCTCCAACTCTGCTCAGAGGCCCGATCTGGCATAGTTGCTGGCGTGAGGCTGCTCTGCCCTGGGCGAGCCTTGCCCAGACTTGCCGCACGTTAGGCTTCCAGTCCAGATAGGAGCGGGCTGCGTGAGACTGGGAGATGCTACTGGCGCCTTCTTGTCCTCAGCTCCACTCCTGCCTTGCCTTTGCACCTAGTCCCCAGGCGTTCTTGTGAAAGGCGTAGTTGCCAGTGGGTTGCACACTGCCAAGCGCTCCAGCAGTGAGGGCTCTATTAGAGGCAATGGGAGGGCAACTGCAGGGCTCCTCCAGCGGTTGCTTGACAGCCCAGACTCAGCACAGCACGGAGAGCACAAGGCTCACAGGGCCCCTGGCTGGGGTCTGCAGCCCCACACACGCGAAAGCTGACTCGGTGAGCGCCCAGAAGGTGCATGACAGACGTCATTTCCCTATTGCTCTCCTCCCCAGCAGAGACGTGTGCAGGTTGTTTGGGCCTGCCCCTGCGGGTCTGGACTCACGTCCACAGCCCCAGCTCAGGGAAGCAGCTCCTGAGCCAAGACATGTGGGAGGCGCAGGTGGCCCCGCCTGGAAGCCTAGTTTACAGCATGCGGGAAGCGAGCCTCCTCGGGGGAAGAGAAGGCAGCCCTGCTGTGTGCGGCTGCAATCACTGCTTTGGCAGAGCCGAGTGTGCCTCCAGTACGGCAGAGCTCCAGCTCTGCTCAGAGGCCTGATCTGGCAGAGTTGCTGGCGTGAGGCTGCTCTGCCCTGGGCGAGCATTTCCCAGACTTGCCTCTCGGCTAGGCTTCCAGTCCAGGAAGGAGCAGGCTGCGCGAGACTGGGAGATGCTACTGGCGCCTTCCTGGCCTAAGCTCCACTCCTGCCTTGCCTTTGCACCTAGACCCCATGCGTTCTTGTGGAGGGCTTAGTTGCCGGTGGGTTGCACACTGCCAAGCGCTCCAGCAGTGACGGCTCTATTAGAGGCAATGGGAGGGCAACTGGAAGTCAATTCTTACGGTTGCTTGAACGCCGAGACTCAGCACAGCACCCAGAGCACAAGGATCACAGGGCCACTGGCTGGGGTCTGCAGCCCCACACACGCGGAGGCTGACTCGGTGAGCGCCCAGAAGGTGCCTGACAGACGTCATTTTCCTAGTGCTCTCCTCCCCAGCAGAGACGTGTGCAGGTGGTTAGGGCCTGCCCCTGCGTTTCTGGGCTCCCGTCCAAAGCCCCAGCTCAGGGAATCAGCTCCTGAGCCAAGACCTGTGGGAGGCGCAGGGGGCCCCGCCTGGAAGCCTAGTTTACAGCATGCGGGAAGCGAGCCTCCTTGGGAGAAGGGGAGCCAGCCCAGCTGCGTGCGGCTGCAATCACTGCTTTGGCGGAGTCGAGTGCCCCTCCATTACGGCAGATCTCCAGCTCTGCTCAGAGGCCTGATATGGCAGAGTTGCTGGCGTGAGGCTGCTCTGCCCTGTTCGAGCCTTGCCCAGACTTGCCACACGTTAGGCTTCCAGTCCCGAAAGGAGCGGGCTGCGTGAGACTGGGAGATGCTACTGGCGCCTTCCTGGCCTCAGCTCCACTCCTGCCTTGCCTTTGCACCTAGACCCCAGGCGTTCTTGTGGTGGGCTTAGTTGCCGGTGGGTTGCACACTTCCAAGAGCTCCAGCTTGAGGGCTCTATTAGAGGCAAAGTGAGGGCAAGTGGAAGTCTATTCTTACGGTTGCTTAACCGCCCAGACTCAGCACAGCACGGAGAGCACAAGGCTCACAGGGTCCCTGGATGGGGTCTGCAGCCCCACACACGCGAAGGCTGCCTCGGTGAGCGACCAGAAGGTGCCTGACAGACGTCATTTCTCTAGTGCTCTTCTCCCCAGCAGAGACGTGTGCAGGTGGTTTGGGCCTGCCCCTGCGTGTCTGGGCTCCCGTCCACAGCCCCAGCTCAGGGAAGCAGCTCCTCAGCCAAGACCTGTGGTAGGCGCAGGGGGCCCCGCCTGGAAGCCTAGTTTACAGCATGCGGGAAGCGAGCCTCCACAGGAGAAGAGAAGGCAGCCCTGCTGTGTGCGGCTGCATTCACTGCTTTGGCGGAGCCGAGTGCGCCTTCAGTACGGCAGAGCTCCAACTCTGCTCTGAGTCCCAATCTGGCAGAGTTGCTGGCGTGAAGCTGCTCTGCCCTGGGCGAGCCATGCCCAGACTTGCCTCGCGTCTAGGTTTCCAGGCCAGGAAGGAGCAGGATGCGCGAGACTGGGAGATGCTACTGGCGCCTTCCTGGCCTCAGTTCCACTCCTGCCTTGCCTTTGCACCTAGTCCCCAGGCGTTCTTCTGGAGGGCTTAGTTGCCAGAGGGTTGCACACTTCAAAGCGCTCCAGCAGTGAGGGCTCTATTAGAGGCAATTAGATGGCAACTGCAGGGCTCCTCCAGCTGTTGCTTGACCGCCCAGACTCAGCACAGCATGGAGAGCACAAGGCTCACAGGGCCCCTGGCTGGGGTCTGCAGCCCCACACACGCGGAGGCTGACTCGGTGAGTGCCCAGAAGGTGCCTGACAGACGTCATTTCCCTAGTGCTCTCCTCCCCAGCAGAGACGTGTGCATTTGGTTGTGGCTTGCCCCTGCGTGTCTGGGCTCCCGTCCACAGCCCCAGCTCAGGGAAGCAGCTCCTCAGCCAAGACCTGTAAGAGGCGCGGGGCGCCCCCGCCTGGAAGCCTAGTGCACAGCATGCGGGAAGCGAGCCTACTCGAGAGAAGAGAAGGCAGCCCTGCTGTTTGCGGCTACATTCACTGCTTTGGCGGAGCCGAGTGCCCCTCTAGTACGGCAGAGCACCAGCTCTGCTCAGAGGCCTGATATGGCAGAGTTGCTGGCGTGAGGCTGCTCTGCCCTGGGCGAGCCTTGCCCAGACTTGCCGCACGTTAGGCTTCCAGTCCCGAAAGGAGCGGGCTGCGTGAGACTGGGAGATGCTACTGGCGCCTTCCTGGCCTCAGCTCCACTCCTGCCTTGCCTTTGCACCTAGTCCCTAGGTGTTCTTGTGGAGGGCTTAGTTGTCGGTGGGTTGCACACTGCCAAGCGCTCCAGCAGTGTGGGCTCTATTAGAGGCAATGGGAGGGCAACTGCAGGGCTCCTCCAGCGGTTGCTTGACCGCCCAGACTCAGCACAGCACGGAGAGCACAAGGCTCACAGGACCCCTGGCTGTGGTCTGCAGCCCCAAACACCTGAGGTGAACTCCGGGAGCGCCCAGAAGGTGCCTGAATGCCGGCATTTCCCTAGTGCTCTCCTCCCAGGCAGAGACGTATGCAGGTGGTTGGGGCCTGCCCCTGCGCGTCTGATCTCCCGTCCACAGCCCCAGCTCAGGGAAGCAGCTCCTGAGCCAAGACCTGTGGGAGGCGCAGGTGGCCCCGCCTGGAAGCCTAGTTTACAGCATGCGGGAAGCGAGCCTCCTCCGGAGAAGAGAAGGCAGCCCTGCTGTGTGCGGCTGCATTCACTGCTTTGGCGCAGCCGAGTGTGCCTCCAGTACGGCAGAGCTCCAGCTCTGCTCAGAGTCCGGATTTGGCAGAGTTGCTTGCGTTAGGCTGCTCTGTCCTGGGCGAGCCTTGGCCAGACTTGCCTCGCACATAGTCTTCCAGTCCAGGAAATAGCGGGCTGCGCAAGACTGGGAGATCCTGCTGGCGCCTTCCTGGCCTCAGTTCCACTCCTGCCTTGCCTTTGCACCTAGTTCCCAGGCGTTCCTGTGGAGGGCTTAGTTGCCGGTGGGTTGCACACTGCCAAGCGCTCCAGCAGTGAGGGCTCTATTAGAGGCAATGGGAGGACAACTGCAGGGCTCCTCCAGCTGCTGCTTGACCGCCCAGACTCAGCACAGCACGGAGAGCACAAGGCTCACAAGGCCCCTGGCTGGGGTCTGCAGCCCCACACACGCGGAGGCCGAGTCGGTGAGCGCGCAGAAGGTGCCTGACAGACGTCATTTCCCTAGTGCTCTCCTCCCCAGCAGAGACGTGTGCAGGTGGTTGGGGCCTGCCCCTGCGTGTCTGGGCTCCTGTCCACAGCCCCAGCTCAGGGAAGCAGCTCCTGAGCCAAGACCTGTGGGAGGCGCAGGTGGCCCCGCCTGGAAGCCTAGTGTACAGCATGCGGGACGCGAGACTCCTCAGGAGAAGAGGAGCCAGCCCAGCTGCGTGCGGCTGCAATCAATACTTTGGCGGAGCCGAGTGCCCCTCCAGTACGGCAGTGCTCCAGCTCTGCTCAGAGGCCCGATCTGGCAGAGTTGCTGGCGTGAGGCTGCTCTGCCCTGGGCGAGCCTTGCCCAGACTTGCCTCGCGGCTAGGCTTCCAGTCCAGGAAGGAGCAGGCTGCGCGAGACTGGGAGATGCTACTGGCGCCTTCCTGGCCTCAGCTCCACTCCTGCCTTGCCTTTGCACCTAGTCCCCAGGCGTTCTTGTGGAGGGCTTAGTTGCCTTTGGGTTGCACACTGCCACGCGCTCCAGCAGTGAGGGCTCTATTAGAGGCAATGGGAGGGCAACTGCAGGGCTCCTCCAGCGGTTGCCTGACCGCCCAGACAGCTCAGCACGGAGAGCCAAAGGCTCACAGGGCCCCTGGCTGGGGTCTGCAGCCCCACACACCGGAGGGGAATTCCGGGAGCGCCCAGAAGGTGCCAGACAGACGTCATTTTCCTACTGCTCTCCTCCCCAGCAGAGACGTGTGCAGGTGGTTGGTGGCTGCCCTTGAGTGTCTGGACTCCCTTCCACATCCCCAGCTCAGGGAAGCAGCTCCTCAGCTAAGACCTGTAGGAGGCGCGGGGCGCCCCCGCCGGGAAGCCTAGTTTACAGCATGCCGGAAGCGAGCCTCCTCAGTACAAGAGAAGGCAGCCGAGCTGCGTGCGGCTGAAATCAGGACTTTGGCGGAGCCGAGTGCCCCTCCAGTACGGTAGAGCTCCAGCTCTGCTCTGAGGCCCGATCTGGCAGAGTTGCTGGCGTGAGGCTGCTCTGCCCTGGGCGAGCCTTGCCCAGACTTGCCTCGCGGCAAGGCTTCTAGTCCAGAAAGGAGCGGGCTGTGCGAGACTGGGAGATGCTACTGGCGCCTTCCTGGCCTCAGCTCCACTCCTGCCTTGCCTTTGCACCTAGTCCCCAGGATTTCTTGTGGAGGGCTTAGTTGCCAGTGGGTTGCACACTGCCAAGCGCACCAGCATGAGGGCTCTATTAGAGGCAAAGTGAGGGCAACTGGAAATGTATTCTTACGGTTACTTGACCGCCCAGACTCAGCACAGCACGGAGAACACAAGGCACACAGGGCCCCTGGCTGGGGTCTGCAGCCCCAAACACGCGGAGGCTGACTCGGTGAGCGCCCAAAAGGTGCCTGACAGACGTCATTTCCCTAGTGCTCTCCTCCCCAGCAGAGACGTGTTCAGGTGGTTGGGGCCTGCCCCTGCGTGTCTGGGCTTCCAAACACAGCCCCAGCTCAGGGAAGCAGCTCCTCAGCCAAGACCTGTAGGAGGCGTGGGGCGCCCCCGCCTGGAAGCCTAGTGCACAGCATGCGGGATGCGAGCCTCCTTGGGAGAAGAGGAGGCAGCCCAAATGCGTGCGGCTGCATTCACTGCTTGGGCGGAGCGGAGTGCGCCTCCAGTACGAGAGAGCTCCAGCTCTGCTCAGAGACCCGATCTGGCAGAGTTGCTGGCCTGAGGCTGCTCTGCCCTGGGCGAGCCTTGCCCAGACTTGCCTCGCGGCTAGGCTTCCAGTCCAGAAAGGAGCGGGCTGCGCGAGACTGGGAGATGCTACTGGCGCCTTCCTGGCCTCAGCTCCACTCCTGCCTTGCCTTTGCACCTAGTCCCCAGGCATTCTTGTGGAGGGCTTAGTTGCCGGTGGGTTGCACACTGCCAAGCGCTCCAGCTTGAGGGCTCTATTAGAGGCAAAGTGAGGGCAACTGGAAGTCTATTCTTACGGTTTCTTGACCGCCCAGACTCAGCACAGCACGGAGAGCACAAGGCTCACAGGGCCCCTGGCTGGGGTCTGCAGCCCCACACACGCGGAGGCTGACTCGGTGAGCGCCCAGAAGGTGCCTGACAGACGTCATTTCCCTAGTGCTCTCCTCTCCAGCAGAGACGTGTGCAGGTGGTTGGGGCCTGCCCCTGCGTGTCTGGGCTCCCGTCCACAGCCCCAGCTCAGGGAAGCAGCTCCTGAGCCAAGACCTGTGGGAGGCGCAGGTGGCCCCGCCTGGAAGCCTAGTTTACAGCATGCGGGAAGCGAGCCTCCTCCGGAGAAGAGAAGGCAGCCCTGCTGTGTGCGGCTGCATTCACTGCTTTGGCGCAGCCGAGTGTGCCTCCAGTACGGCAGAGCTCCAGCTCTGCTCAGAGGCCCGATCTGACAGAGTTGCTGGCGTTAGGCTGCTCTGTCCTGGGCGAGCCTTTCCCAGACTTGCTTCACACATAGGCTTCCAGTCCAGGAAGGAGCGGGCTGCGCGAGACTGGGAGATGCTCCTGGCGCCTTCCTGGCCTCAGCTCCACTCCTGCCTTGCCTTTGCACCTAGTCCCCAGGCGTTCTTGTGGAGGGCTTAGTTGCCGGTGGGTTGCAAACTGCCAAGCGCTCCAGCAGTGAGGGCTCTATCAGAGGTAAAGGGAGGGCTACTGTAAGTCGCCTCTTCCGCTTGCTTGACTGTCCAGACTCAGCACAGCATAGAAAGCACAAGGCTCACAGGGCCCCTGGCTGGGGTCTGCAGCCCCACACACCGGAGGCTAACTCAGTTAGCGCCCAGAAGGTGCCTGACAGACGTCATTTCCCTAGTGCTCTCCTCCCCAGCAGAGACATGTGTAGGTGGTTGGGGCCTGCCCCTGCGTGTCTGGGCTCCAGTCCACAGCCCCAGCTCAGGGAAGCAGCTCCTGAGCCAAGACCTGTGGGAGGCGCAGGGGGCCCCTCCTGGAAGTCTAGTTTACAGCATGCGGGAAGCCAGCCTCCTCGGGAGAAGAGAAGGCAGCGCTGCTGTGTGCGGCTGCATTCACTGCTTTGGCGGAGCCGAGTGCACCTCCAGTACGGCAGAGCTCCAGCTCTGCTCAGAGTCCGGATTTGGCAGAGTTGCTTGCGTTAGGCTGCTCTGTCCTGGGCGAGCCTTGGCCAGACTTGCCTCGCACATAGTCTTCCAGTCCAGGAAATAGCGGGCTGCGCAAGACTGGGAGATCCTGCTGGCGCCTTCCTGGCCTCAGTTCCACTCCTGCCTTGCCTTTGCACCTAGTTCCCAGGCGTTCCTGTGGAGGGCTTAGTTGCCGGTGGGTTGCACACTGCCAAGCGCTCCAGCAGTGAGGGCTCTATTAGAGGCAATGGGAGGACAACTGCAGGGCTCCTCCAGCTGCTGCTTGACCGCCCAGACTCAGCACAGCACGGAGAGCACAAGGCTCACAAGGCCCCTGGCTGGGGTCTGCAGCCCCACACACGCGGAGGCCGAGTCGGTGAGCGCGCAGAAGGTGCCTGACAGACGTCATTTCCCTAGTGCTCTCCTCCCCAGCAGAGACGTGTGCAGGTGGTTGGGGCCTGCCCCTGCGTGTCTGGGCTCCTGTCCACAGCCCCAGCTCAGGGAAGCAGCTCCTGAGCCAAGACCTGTGGGAGGCGCAGGTGGCCCCGCCTGGAAGCCTAGTGTACAGCATGCGGGACGCGAGACTCCTCAGGAGAAGAGGAGCCAGCCCAGCTGCGTGCGGCTGCAATCAATACTTTGGCGGAGCCGAGTGCCCCTCCAGTACGGCAGTGCTCCAGCTCTGCTCAGAGGCCCGATCTGGCAGAGTTGCTGGCGTGAGGCTGCTCTGCCCTGGGCGAGCCTTGCCCAGACTTGCCTCGCGGCTAGGCTTCCAGTCCAGGAAGGAGCAGGCTGCGCGAGACTGGGAGATGCTACTGGCGCCTTCCTGGCCTCAGCTCCACTCCTGCCTTGCCTTTGCACCTAGTCCCCAGGCGTTCTTGTGGAGGGCTTAGTTGCCTTTGGGTTGCACACTGCCACGCGCTCCAGCAGTGAGGGCTCTATTAGAGGCAATGGGAGGGCAACTGCAGGGCTCCTCCAGCGGTTGCCTGACCGCCCAGACAGCTCAGCACGGAGAGCCAAAGGCTCACAGGGCCCCTGGCTGGGGTCTGCAGCCCCACACACCGGAGGGGAATTCCGGGAGCGCCCAGAAGGTGCCAGACAGACGTCATTTTCCTACTGCTCTCCTCCCCAGCAGAGACGTGTGCAGGTGGTTGGTGGCTGCCCTTGAGTGTCTGGACTCCCTTCCACATCCCCAGCTCAGGGAAGCAGCTCCTCAGCTAAGACCTGTAGGAGGCGCGGGGCGCCCCCGCCGGGAAGCCTAGTTTACAGCATGCCGGAAGCGAGCCTCCTCAGTACAAGAGAAGGCAGCCGAGCTGCGTGCGGCTGAAATCAGGACTTTGGCGGAGCCGAGTGCCCCTCCAGTACGGTAGAGCTCCAGCTCTGCTCTGAGGCCCGATCTGGCAGAGTTGCTGGCGTGAGGCTGCTCTGCCCTGGGCGAGCCTTGCCCAGACTTGCCTCGCGGCAAGGCTTCTAGTCCAGAAAGGAGCGGGCTGTGCGAGACTGGGAGATGCTACTGGCGCCTTCCTGGCCTCAGCTCCACTCCTGCCTTGCCTTTGCACCTAGTCCCCAGGATTTCTTGTGGAGGGCTTAGTTGCCAGTGGGTTGCACACTGCCAAGCGCACCAGCATGAGGGCTCTATTAGAGGCAAAGTGAGGGCAACTGGAAATGTATTCTTACGGTTACTTGACCGCCCAGACTCAGCACAGCACGGAGAACACAAGGCACACAGGGCCCCTGGCTGGGGTCTGCAGCCCCAAACACGCGGAGGCTGACTCGGTGAGCGCCCAAAAGGTGCCTGACAGACGTCATTTCCCTAGTGCTCTCCTCCCCAGCAGAGACGTGTTCAGGTGGTTGGGGCCTGCCCCTGCGTGTCTGGGCTTCCAAACACAGCCCCAGCTCAGGGAAGCAGCTCCTCAGCCAAGACCTGTAGGAGGCGTGGGGCGCCCCCGCCTGGAAGCCTAGTGCACAGCATGCGGGATGCGAGCCTCCTTGGGAGAAGAGGAGGCAGCCCAAATGCGTGCGGCTGCATTCACTGCTTGGGCGGAGCGGAGTGCGCCTCCAGTACGAGAGAGCTCCAGCTCTGCTCAGAGACCCGATCTGGCAGAGTTGCTGGCCTGAGGCTGCTCTGCCCTGGGCGAGCCTTGCCCAGACTTGCCTCGCGGCTAGGCTTCCAGTCCAGAAAGGAGCGGGCTGCGCGAGACTGGGAGATGCTACTGGCGCCTTCCTGGCCTCAGCTCCACTCCTGCCTTGCCTTTGCACCTAGTCCCCAGGCATTCTTGTGGAGGGCTTAGTTGCCGGTGGGTTGCACACTGCCAAGCGCTCCAGCTTGAGGGCTCTATTAGAGGCAAAGTGAGGGCAACTGGAAGTCTATTCTTACGGTTTCTTGACCGCCCAGACTCAGCACAGCACGGAGAGCACAAGGCTCACAGGGCCCCTGGCTGGGGTCTGCAGCCCCACACACGCGGAGGCTGACTCGGTGAGCGCCCAGAAGGTGCCTGACAGACGTCATTTCCCTAGTGCTCTCCTCTCCAGCAGAGACGTGTGCAGGTGGTTGGGGCCTGCCCCTGCGTGTCTGGGCTCCCGTCCACAGCCCCAGCTTAGGGAAGCAGCTCCTAAGCCAATACATGTGGGATGCGCACGGGGCCCCGCCTGGAAGCCTAGTTTACAGCATGCGGGAAGCCAGCCTCCTCGGGAGAAGAGAAGGCAGCCCTGCTGTATGTGGCGGCATTCACTGCTTTGGCGGAGCCAAGTGCGCCTCAAGTACTGCAGAGCTCCAGCTCTGCTCAGAGGCCCGATCTGGCAGAGTTGCTGGCGTGAGGTTGCTCTACCCTGGGCGAGCCTTTCCCAGACTTGCCTCGCGGATAGGCTTCCAGTCCAGGAAGGAGCAGGCTGCGCGAGACTGGGAGATGCTCCTGGCGCCTTCCTGGCCTCAGCTCCACTCCTGCCTTGCCTTGGCACCTAGTCCCCAGGCGTTCTTGTGGAGCGCTTAGTTGCCGGTGGGTGGCACACTGCCAAGCGCTCCAGCAGTGAGGGCTCTATTAGAGGCAATGGGAGGGCAACTGCAGGGCTCCTATAGAGGTTGCTTGACCGCCCAGACTCAGCACAGCACGGAGAGCCCAAGGCTCACAGGGCCCCTGGCTGGGGTCTGCAGCCCCACACACGCGGAGGCTGACTCGGTGAGCGCCCAGAAGGTGCCTGACAGACGTCATTTCCCTAGTGCTCTCCTCCCCAGCAGAGACGTGTGCAGGTGGTTGGGGCCTGCCCCTGCGTGTCTGGGCTTCCGTCCACAGCCCCACCTCAGGGAAGCAGCTCCTCAGCCAAGACCTGTGGGAGGTGCAGGGGGCCCCGCCTGGAAGCCTAGTGTACAGCATGCAGGAAAGCGAGTCTCCTCGGGAGAAGAGGAGCCAGCCCAGATGCGTGCGGCTGCAATCACTGCTTTGGCGGAGCCGAGTGCCCCTCCAGTACAGCAGAGCTCCAGCTCTGCTCAGAGGCACTATCTGGCAGAGTTGCTGGCGTGAGGCTGCTCTGCCCTGGGCGAGCTTTGCCCAGACTTGCCTCGCGGCTAGTCTTCCAGTCCAGGAAGGAGCAGGCTGCGCGAGACTGGGAGATGCTACTGGCGCCTTCCTGGCCTCAGCTCCACTCATGCCTTGCCTTTGCACCTAGTCCCCAGGCGTTCTTGTGGAGGGCTTAGTTGCCGGTATGTTGCACACTGCCACGCGCTCCAGCAGTGAGGGCTCTATTAGAGGCAATGGGAGGGCAACTGCAGGGCTCCTCCAGCGGTTGCCTGACCGCCCAGACAGCACAGCACGGAGAGCCCAAGGCTCACAGGGCCCCTGGCTGGGGTCTGCAGCCCCACACACCGGAGGGGAATTCCGGGAGCGCCCAGAAGGTGCTAGACAGACGTCATTTTCCTAGTGCTCTCCTCCCCAGCAGAGACGTGTGCAGGTGGTTGGTGCCTGCCCTTGAGTGTCTGGACTCCCTTCCACAGACCCAGCTCAGGGAAGCAGCTCCTCAGCTAAGACCTGTAGGAGGCGCGGGGCGCCCCCGCCGGGAAGCCTAGTTTACAGCATGGCGGAAGCGAGCCTCCTCAGTACAAGAGAAGGCAGCCGAGCTGCGTGCGGCTGCAATCAGTACTTTGGCGGAGCCGAGTGCCCCTCCAGTACGGCAGAGCTCCAGCTCTGGTCAAAGGCCCGATCTCCCATAGTTGCTGGCGTGAGCCTCCTGTGCCCTGGGCGAGCCTTGCCCAGACTTGCCTCGCGTTGGGCTTCCAGTCCAGAAAGGAGCGGGCTGCGCGAGACTGAGAGATGCTACTGGCGCCTTCCTGGCCTCAGCTCCACTCCTGCCTTGCCTTTGCACCTAGTCCCCAGGCGTTCTTGTGGAGGGCTTAGTTGCCGGTGGGTTGCACACTGCCAAGCGCTCCAGTAGTGAGGGCTCTATCAGAGGCAAAGGGAGGGCTACTGCAAGTCGCCTCTTACGTTTGCTTGACCTCACAGACTCAGCACAGCACGGAAAGCACAAGGCTCACAGGGCCCCTGGCTGGGGTCTGCAGCCCCACACACCGGAGGCGAACTCCGGGAGCGCCCAGAAGGTGCCTGAAAGACGTCATTTCCCTCGTGCTCTCCTCCCCAGCAGAGACGTGTGTAGGTGGTTGGGGCCTGCCCCTGCGTGTCTGGGCTCCAGTCCACAGCCCCAGCTCAGGGAAGCAGCTCCTGAGCCAAGACCTGTGGGAGGCGCAGGGGGTCCCTCCTGGAAGCCTTGTTTACAGCATGCGGGAAGCCAGCCTCCTCGGGAGAAGAGAAGGCAGCCCTGCTGTGTGCGGCTGCATTCACTGCTTTGGCGGAGCCGAGTGCACCTCCAGTACGGCAGAGCTCCAGCTCTGCTCAGAGTCCGGATTTGGCAGAGTTGCTTGCGTTAGGCTGCTCTGTCCTGGGCGAGCCTTGCCCAGACTTGCCTCGCACATAGGCTTCCAGTCCAGGAAGGAGCGGTCTGCGCGAGACTGGGAGATGCTGCTGGCGCCTTCCTGGCCTCAGCTCCACTCCTGCCTTGCCTTGCACCTAGTTCCCAGGCGTTCCTGTGGAGGGCTTTGTTGCCGGTGGGTTGCACACTGCCAAGCGCTCCAGCAGTGAGGGCTCTATTAGAGGCAATGGGAGGGCAACTGCAGGGCTCCTCCAGCGGCTGCTTGACCGCCCAGACTCAGCACAGCACGAAGAGCACAAGGCTCACAGGGCCCCTGGCTGGGGTCTGCAGCCCCACACACGCGGAGGCCGAGTCGGTGAGCGCGCAGAATGTGCCTGACAGACGTGATTTCCCTAGTGCTCTCCTCCCCAGCAGAGACGGGTGCAGGTGGTTGGGGCCTGCACCTGCGTGTCTGGGCTCCTGTCCACAGCCCCAGCTCAGGGAAGCAGCTCCCGAGCCAAGACCTGTGGGACGCGCAAGGGGCCCCTCCTGGAAGCCTAGGTAACAGCATGCGGGAAGCGAGACTCCTTGGGAGAAGAGGAGCCAGCCCAGCTGCGAGCGGCTGCAATCAATACTTTGGGGGAGCCGCGTGCCCCTCCAGTACGGCAGTGCTCCAGCTCTGCTCAGAGGCCCGATCTGGCAGAGTTGCTGGCGTGAGGCTGCTCTGCCCTGGGCGAGCCTTGCCCAGACTTGCCTCGCGGCTAGGCTTCCAGTCCAGGAAGGAGCAGGCTGCGCGAGACTGGGAGATGCTACTGGCGCCTTCCTGGCCTCAGCTCCACTCCTGCCTTGCCTTTGCACCTAGTCCCCAGGCGTTCTTGTGGAGGGCTTAGTTGCCGGTGGGTTGCACACTGCCAAGCGCTCCAGAAGTGAGGGCTCTATCAGAGGCAAAGGGAGGGCTACTGCAAGTCGCCTCTTACGTTTGCTTGACCGCCCAGACGCAGCACAGCACGGAGAGCACAAGGCTCACAGGGCCCCTGGCTGGGGTCTGCAGCCCCACACACCGGAGGCGAACTCCGGGAGCGCCCAGAAGGTGCCTGAAAGACGTCATTTCCCTAGTGCTCTCCTCCCCAGCAGAGACGTGTGCAGGTGTTTGGGGCCTGCCCCTGCGTGTCTGGGCTCCCGTCCACAGCACCAGCTCAGGGAAGGAGTTCCTGAGCCAAGACCTGTGGGAGGCGCAGCGGGCCCCGCCTGGAAGCCTAGTTAACAGATTGCGGGAAGCGAGCCTCCTCAGGAGAAGAGAAGGCAAGCCGGCTGCGTGCGGGTGCATTCACTGCTTGGGCGGAGCCGAGTGCGCTTCCAGTATGGCAGAGCTCCAGCACTGCTCAGAGCCCCGATTTGGCAGAGTTGCTGGCGTGAGGCTGCTCTGCCCTGGGGGAGCCTTGCCCAGATTTGCCTCGCACATAGGCTTCCAGTCCAGAAAGGAGCAGGCTGCGCGAGACTGGGAGATGCTACTGGCGCCTTCCTGGCCTCAGCTCCACTCCTGCCTTGCCTTTGCACCTAGTTCCCAGGCGTTCCTGTGGAGGGCTTAGTTGCTGGTGGGTTGCACACTGCCAAGCGCTCCAGCAGTGAGGGCTCTATTAGAGGCAATGGGAGGGCAACTGCAGGGCTCCTCCAGCGGCTGCTTGACCGCCCAGACTCAGCACAGCACGGAGAGCACAAGGCTCACAAGGCCCCTGGCTGGGGTCTGCAGCCCCACACACGCGGAGGCCGAGTCGGTGAGCGCGCAGAAGGTGCCTGACAGACGTCATTTCCCTAGTGCTCTCCTCCCCAGCAGAGACGTGTGCAGGTGGTTGGGGCCTGCCCCTGCGTGTCTGGGCTCCTGTCCACAGCCCCAGCTCAGGGAAGCAGCTCCTGAGCAAGACCTGTGGGAGGCGCAGGGGGCCCCGCCTGGAAGCCTAGTGTACAGCATGCGGGACGCGAGACTCCTCAGGAGAAGAGGAGCCAGCCCAGCTGCGTGCGGCTGCAATCAATACTTTGGCGGAGCCGAGTGCCCCTCCAGTACGGCAGTGCTCCAGCTCTGCTCAGAGGCCCGATCTGGCAGAGTTGCTGGCGTGAGGCTGCTCTGCCCTGGGCAAGCCTTGCCCAGACTTGCCTCACGGCTAGGCTTCCAGTCCAGGAAGGAGCAGGCTGCGCGAGACTGGGAGATGCTACTGGCGCCTTCCTGGCCTCAGCTCCACTCCTGCCTTGCCTTTGCACCTACTCCCCAGGCGTTCTTGTGGAGGGCTTAGTTGCCGGTAGGTTGCACACTGCCACGCGCTCCAGCAGTGAGGGCTCTATTAGAGGAAATGGGAGGGCAACTGCAGGGCTCCTCCAGCGGTTGCCTGACCGCCCAGACAGCACAGCACGGAGAGCCCAAGGCTCACAGGGCCCCTGGCTGGGGTCTGCAGCCCCACACACCGGAGGGGAATTCCGGGAGCGCCCAGAAGGTGCCAGACAGACGTCATTTTCCTAGTGCTCTCCTCCCCAGCAGAGACGTGTGCAGGTGGTTGGTGCCTGCCCTTGAGTGTCTGGACTCCCTTCCACAGACCCAGCTCAGGGAAGCAGCTCCTCAGCTAAGACCTGTAGGAGGCGCGGGGCGCCCCCGCCGGGAAGCCTAGTTTACAGCATGGCGGAAGCGAGCCTCCTCAGTACAAGAGAAGGCAGCCGAGCTGCGTGCGGCTGCAATCAGTACTTTGGCGGAGCCGAGTGCCCCTCCAGTACGGCAGAGCTCCAGCTCTGGTCAAAGGCCCGATCTCCCATAGTTGCTGGCGTGAGCCTCCTGTGCCCTGGGCGAGCCTTGCCCAGACTTGCCTCGCGTTGGGCTTCCAGTCCAGAAAGGAGCGGGCTGCGCGAGACTGGGAGATGCTACTGGCGCCTTCCTGGCCTCAGCTCCACTCCTGCCTTGCCTTTGCACCTAGTCCCCAGGCGTTCTTGTGGAGGGCTTAGTTGCCGGTGGGTTGCACACTGCCAAGCGCTCCAGCAGTGAGGGCTCTATCAGAGGCAAAGGGAGGGCTACTGCAAGTCGCCTCTTACGTTTGCTTGACCGCACAGACTCAGCACAGCACGGAAAGCACAAGGCTCACAGGGCCCCTGGCTGGGGTCTGCAGCCCCACACACCGGAGGCGAACTCCGGGAGCGCCCAGAAGGTGCCTGAAAGACGTCATTTCCCTCGTGCTCTCCTCCCCAGCAGAGACGTGTGTAGGTGGTTGGGGCCTGCCCCTGCGTGTCTGGGCTCCAGTCCACAGCCCCAGCTCAGGGAAGCAGCTCCTGAGCCAAGACCTGTGGGAGGCGCAGGGGGTCCCTCCTGGAAGCCTTGTTTACAGCATGCGGGAAGCCAGCCTCCTCGGGAGAAGAGAAGGCAGCCCTGCTGTGTGCGGCTGCATTCACTGCTTTGGCGGAGCCGAGTGCACCTCCAGTACGGCAGAGCTCCAGCTCTGCTCAGAGTCCGGATTTGGCAGAGTTGCTTGCGTTAGGCTGCTCTGTCCTGGGAGAGCCTTGCCCAGACTTGCCTCGCACATAGGCTTCCAGTCAAGGAAGGAGCGGTCTGCGCGAGACTGGGAGATGCTGCTGGCGCCTTCCTGGCCTCAGCTCCACTCCTGCCTTGCCTTGCACCTAGTTCCCAGGCGTTCCTGTGGAGGGCTTAGTTGCCGGTGGGTTGCACACTGCCAAGCGCTCCAGCAGTGAGGGCTCTATTAGAGGCAATGGGAGGGCAACTGCAGGGCTCCTCCAGCGGCTGCTTGACCGCCCAGACTCAGCACAGCACGAAGAGCACAAGGCTCACAGGGCCCCTGGCTGGGGTCTGCAGCCCCACACACGCGGAGGCCGAGTCGGTGAGCGCGCAGAATGTGCCTGACAGACGTGATTTCCCTAGTGCTCTCCTCCCCAGCAGAGACGGGTGCAGTTGGTTGGGGCCTGCACCTGCGTGTCTGGGCTCCTGTCCACAGCCCCAGCTCAGGGAAGCAGCTCCCGAGCCAAGACCTGTGGGACGCGCAAGGGGCCCCTCCTGGAAGCCTAGGTAACAGCATGCGGGAAGCGAGACTCCTTGGGAGAAGAGGAGCCAGCCCAGCTGCGAGCGGCTGCAATCAATACTTTGGCGGAGCCGCGTGCCCCTCCAGTACGGCAGTGCTCCAGCTCTGCTCAGAGGCCCGATCTGGCAGAGTTGCTGGCGTGAGGCTGCTCTGCCCTGGGCGAGCCTTGCCCAGACTTGCCTCGCGGCTAGGCTTCCAGTCCAGGAAGGAGCAGGCTGCGCGAGACTGGGAGATGCTACTGGCGCCTTCCTGGCCTCAGCTCCACTCCTGCCTTGCCTTTGCACCTAGTCCCCAGGCGTTCTTGTGGAGGGCTTAGTTGCCTTTGGGTTGCACACTGCCACGCGCTCCAGCAGTGAGGGCTCTATTAGAGGCAATGGGAGGGCAACTGCAGGGCTCCTCCAGCGGTTGCCTGACCGCCCAGACAGCACAGCACGGAGAGCCCAAGTCTCACAGGGCCCCTGGCTGGGGTCTGCAGCCCCACACACCGGAGGGGAATTCCGGGAGCGCCCAGAAGTTGCCAGACAGACGTCATTTTCCTACTGCTCTCCTCCCCAGCAGAGACGTGTGCAGGTGGTTGGTGCCTGCCCTTGAGTGTCTGGACACCCTTCCACAGCCCCAGCTCAGGGAAGCAGCTCCTCAGCTAAGACCTGTAGGAAGCGCGGGGCGCCCCCGCCGGGAAGCCTAGTTTACAGCATGCCGGAAGCGAGCCTCCTCAGTACAAGAGAAGGCAGCCGAGCTGCGTGCGGCTGCAATCAGTACTTTGGCGGAGCCGAGTGCCCCTCCAGTACAGTAGAGCTCCAGCTCTGCTCTGAGGCCCGATCTGGCAGAGTTGCTGGCGTGAGGCTGCTCTGCCCTGGGCGAGCCTTGCCCAGACTTGCCTCGCGGCAAGGCTTCTAGTCCAGAAAGGAGCGGGCTGTGCGAGACTGGGAGATGCTACTGGCGCCTTCCTGGCCTCAGCTCCACTCCTGCCTTGCCTTTGCACCTAGTCCCCAGGATTTCTTGTGGAGGGCTTAGTTGCCAGTGGGTTGCACACTGCCAAGCGCACCAGCATGAGGGCTCTATTAGAGGCAAAGTGAGGGCAACTGGAAATGTATTCTTACGGTTACTTGACCGCCCAGACTCAGCACAGCACGGAGAACACAAGGCACACAGGGCCCCTGGCTGGGGTCTGCAGCCCCAAACACGCGGAGGCTGACTCGGTGAGCGCCCAAAAGGTGCCTGATAGACGTCATTTCCCTAGTGCTCTCCTCCCCAGCAGAGACGTGTTCAGGTGGTTGGGGCCTGCCCCTGCGTGTCTGGGCTTCCAAACACAGCCCCAGCTCAGGGAAGCAGCTCCTCAGCCAAGACCTGTAGGAGGCGTGGGGCGCCCCCGCCTGGAAGCCTAGTGCACAGCATGCGGGATGCGAGCCTCCTTGGGAGAAGAGGAGGCAGCCCAAATGCGTGCGGCTGCATTCACTGCTTGGGCGGAGCGGAGTGCGCCTCCAGTACGAGAGAGCTCCAGCTCTGCTCAGAGACCCGATCTGGCAGAGTTGCTGGCCTGAGGCTGCTCTGCCCTGGGCGAGCCTTGCCCAGACTTGCCTCGCGGCTAGGCTTCCAGTCCAGAAAGGAGCGGGCTGCGCGAGACTGGGAGATGCTACTGGCGCCTTCCTGGCCTCAGCTCCACTCCTGCCTTGCCTTTGCACCTAGTCCCCAGGCATTCTTGTGGAGGGCTTAGTTGCCGGTGGGTTGCACACTGCCAAGCGCTCCAGCTTGAGGGCTCTATTAGAGGCAAAGTGAGGGCAACTGGAAGTCTATTCTTACGGTTTCTTGACCGCCCAGACTCAGCACAGCACGGAGAGCACAAGGCTCACAGGGCCCCTGGCTGGGGTCTGCAGCCCCACACACGCGGAGGCTGACTCGGTGAGCGCCCAGAAGGTGCCTGACAGACGTCATTTCCCTAGTGCTCTCCTCTCCAGCAGAGACGTGTGCAGGTGGTTGGGGCCTGCCCCTGCGTGTCTGGGCTCCCGTCCACAGCCCCAGCTTAGGGAAGCAGCTCCTAAGCCAATACATGTGGGATGCGCACGGGGCCCCGCCTGGAAGCCTAGTTTACAGCATGCGGGAAGCGAGCCTCCTAGGGAGAAGAGAAGGCAGCCCTGCTGTATGTGGCGGCATTCACTGCTTTGGCGGAGCCAAGTGCGCCTCAAGTACTGCAGAGCTCCAGCTCTGCTCAGAGGCCCGATCTGGCAGAGTTGCTGGCGTGAGGTTGCTCTACCCTGGGCGAGCCTTTCCCAGACTTGCCTCGCGGATAGGCTTCCAGTCCAGGAAGGAGCAGGCTGCGCGAGACTGGGAGATGCTACTGGCGCCTTCCTGGCCTCAGCTCCACTCCTGCCTTGCCTTTGCACCTAGTCCCCAGGCGTTCTTGTGGAGGGCTTAGTTGCCGGTGTGTTGCACACTGCCCAGCGCTCCAGCTTGAGGGCTCTATTAGAGGCAAAATGAGGGCAACTGGAAGTCTATTCTTATGGTTGCTTGACCGCCCAGACTCAGCACAGCACGGAGAGCACAAGGCTCACAGGGCCCCTGGCTGGGGTCTGCAGCCCCACACACGCGGAGGCTGACTCGGTGAGCGCCCAGAAGGTGCCTGACAGACGTCATTTCCCTAGTGCTCTCCTCCCCAGCAGAGACGTGTGCAGGTGGTTGGGGCCTGCCCTTGAGTGTCTGGACTCCCTTCCACAGCCCCAGCTCAGGGAAGCAGCTCCTCAGCTAAGACCTGTAGGAGGCGCGGGGCGCTCCCGCCGGGAAGCCTAGTTTACAGCATGCCGGAAGCGAGCCTCCTCAGTACAAGAGAAGGCAGCCCAGCTGCGTGCGGATGCAATCAGTACTTTGGCGGAGCCGAGTGCCCCTCCAGTACGGCAGAGCTCCAGCTCTGCTCAAAGGCCCGATCTCTCATAGTTGCTGGCGTGAGCCTCCTGTGCCCTGGGCGAGCCTTGCCCAGACTTGCCTCGCGTTAGGCTTCCAGTACAGAAAGGAGCAGGCTGCGCGAGACTGGGAGATGCTACTGGCGCCTTCCTGGCCTCAGCTCCACTCCTGCCTTGCCTTTGCACCTAGTCCCCAGGCGTTCTTGTGGAGGGCTTAGTTGCCGGTGGGTTGCACACTGCCAAGCGCTCCAGCAGTGAGGGCTCTATCAGAGGCAAAGGGAGGGCTACTGCAAGTCGCCTCTTGCGTTTGCTTGACCGACCAGACGCAGCACAGCACGGAAAGCACAAGGCTCACAGGGCCCCTGGCTGGGGTCTGCAGCCCCACAAACGCGGAGGCTGACTCCTTGAGCGCCCAGAAGGTGCCTGACAGACGTCAATTCCGTAGTGCTCTCCTCCCCAGCAGAGACATGTGCAGGTGGTTGGGGCCTGCCCCTGCGTGTCTGGGCTACCGTCCACAGCCCCACCTCAGGGAAGCAGCTCCTGAGCCAAGACCTGTGGGAGGCGCAGGGGGCCCCGCCTGGAAGCCCAGTTTACAGCATGCGGGAAGCGAGCCTCCTTGGGAGAAGGGGAGGCAGCCCAGCTGCGTGTGGCTGCAATCACTGCTTTGGCGGATCCGAGTGCCCCTCCATTACGGCAGAGCTCCAGCTCTGCTCAGAGGCCCGATCTGGCAGAGTTGCTGGCGTGAGGCTGCTCTGCCCTGGGCGAGCCTTGCCCAGACTTGCCTCGCATAGGCTTCCTGTCCAGAAATGAGCGGGCTGCGCGAGACTGGGAGATGCTACTGGCGCCTTCCTGGCCTCAGCTCCAATCCTGCGTTGCCTTTGCACCTAGTCCCCAGGCGTTCTTGCGGACGTCTTAGTTTCCGGTGTGTTGCACACTGCCAAGCGCTCCAGCAGTGAGGGCTCTATTAGAGGCAAAGGGAGGGCAACTGCAAGTTTCCTCTTGCGGTTGCTTGACCGCCAGACTCAGCACAGCACGGAGAGCCCAAGGCTCACAGGGCCCCTGGCTGGGGTCTGCAGCCCCACACACGCGGAGGCTGACTCGGTGAGCGCCCAGAAGGTGCCTGACAGAGGTCATTTCCCTAGTGCTCTCCTCCCCAGCAGAGACGTGTGCAGGTAGTTGGGGCCTGCCCCTGCGTGTCTGGGCTTCCGTCCACAGCCCCACCTCAGGGAAGCAGCTCCTCAGCCAAGACCTGTGGGAGGTGCAGGGGGCCCCGCCTGGAAGCCTAGTTTACGGCATGCAGGAAAGCGAGTCTCCTCGGGAGAAGAGGAGCCAGCCCAGCTGCGTGCGGCTGCAATCACTGCTTTGGCGGAGCCGAGTGCCCCTCCAGTACAGCAGAGCTCCAGCTCTGCTCAGAGGCCCTATCTGGCAGAGTTGCTGGCGTGAGGCTGCTCTGCCCTGGGCGAGCTTTGCCCAGACTTGCCTCGCGGCTAGGCTTCCAGTCCAGGAAGGAGCAGGCTGCGCGAGACTGGGAGATGCTACTGGCGTCTTCCTGGCCTCAGCTCCACTCCTGCCTTGCCTTTGCACCTAGTCCCCAGGCGTTCTTGTGGAGGGCTTAGTTCCTTTGGGTTGCACACTGCCACGCGCTCCAGCAGTGAGGGCTCTATTAGAGGCAATGGGAGGGCAACTGCAGGGCTCCTCCAGCGGTTGCCTGACCGCCCAGACAGCACAGCACGGAGAGCCCAAGGCTCACAGGGCCCCTGGCTGGGGTCTGCAGCCCCACACACCGGAGGGGAATTCCGGGAGCGCCCAGAAGGTGCCAGACAGACGTCATTTTCCTACTTCTCTCCTCCCCAGCAGAGACGTGTGCAGGTGGTTGGTGCCTGCCCTTGAGTGTCTGGACTCCCTTCCACAGCCCCAGCTCAGGGAAGCAGCTCCTCAGCTAAGACCTGTAGGAGGCGCGGGGCGCCCCCGCCGGGAAGCCTAGTTTACAGCATGCCGGAAGCGAGCCTCCTCAGTAGAAGAGAAGGCAGCCCAGCTGCGAGCGAATGCAATCAGTACTTTGGCGGAGCCGAGTGCCCCTCCAGTACGGTAGAGCTCCAGCTCTGCTCAAAGGCCCGATCTCTCATAGTTGCTGGCGTGAGCCTCCTGTGCCCTGGGCGAGCCTTGCCCAGACTTGCCTTGCGGCTAGGCTTCCAGTCCAGAAAGGAGGGGGCTGCGCGAGACTGGGAGATGCTACTGGCGCCTTCCTGGCCTCAGCTCCACTCCTGCCTTGCCTTTGAACCTAGTCCCCAGGCGTTCTTGTGGAGGGCTTAATTGCCCGGGGGTTGCACACTGCCAAGCGCTCCAGCAGTGAGGGCTCTATTAGAGGCAATTGGAGGGAAACTGCAGGGCACCTCCAGCGGTTGCTTGACCGCATAGACTCAGCACAGCACGGAGAGCACAAGGCTCACAGGGCCACTGGTTGGGGTCTGCAGCTCCACACACGCGGAGGCTGACTCGGTGAGCGCCCAGAATGTGCCTGACAGATGTCATTTCCCTAGTGCTCTCCTCCCCAGCAGAGACGTGTGTAGGTGGTTAGTGCCTGCCCCTGCGTTTCTGGGCTCCCGTCCACAGCCACAGCTCAGGGAAGCAGCTCCTGAGCCAAGACCTGTGGAAGGCGCAGGGGGCAACGCCTGGAAGCCTAGTTTACAGCATGTGGGAAGCGAGCCTCCTTGGGAGAAGGGGAGGCAGCCCAGCTGCGTGCAGCTGCAATCATTGCTTTGGCGGAGCCGAGTGCCCCTCCATTATGGCAGAGCTCCATCTCTGCTCAGAGGCCCGATTTGGCAGAGTTGCTGGCGTGAGGCTGCTCTGCCCTGGGCGAGCCTTGCCCAGACTTGCCGCACGTTAGGCTTCCAGTCCCGAAAGGAGCTGGTTGCGTGAGACTGGGACATGCTACTGGCGCCTTCCTGGCCTCAGCTCCACTCCTGCCTTGCCTTTGCAGCTAGTCCCCAGGCGTTCTTGTGGAGGGCTTAGTTGCCGGTGGGTTGCACACTGCCAAGCGCTCCAGCTTGAGGGCTCTATTAGAGGCAAAGTGAGGGCAACTGGAAGTCTATTCTTACGGTTGCTTGACCGCACAGACTCAGCACAGCACGAAGAGCACAAGGCTCTCAGGGCCCCTGGCTGGGGTCTACAGCCCCACACACGCGGAGGCTGACTCGGTGAGTGCCAAGAAAGTGCCTGACAGACATCATTTCCCTAGTGCTCTCCTCCCCAGCAGAGACGTGTGCAGGTGTTTGGGGCCTGCCCCTGTGTGTCTGGGCTCACGTCCACAGCCCCAGCTCAGGGAAGCAGCTCCTGAGCCAAGACCTGTGGGAGGTGCAGGGGGCCCCGCCTGGAAGCCTAGTTTACAGCATGCGGGAAGCGAGTCTCCTCGGGAGAAGAGGAGCCAGCCCAGCTGCGTGCGGCTGCAATCACTGCTTTGGCGGAGCCGAGTGCCCCTCCAGAACGGCAGAGCTCCAGCTCTGTTCAGAGGCCCGATCTGGCAGAGTTGCTGGCGTGAGGCTGCGCTGCCCAGGGCGAGCTTTGCCCAGACTTGCCTCGCGGCTAGGCTTCCATTCCAGGAAGGAGCAGGCTGCGCGAGACTGGGAGATGCTACTGGCGCCTTCCTGGCCTCAGCTCCACTCCTGCCTTGCCTTTGCACCTAGTCCCCAGGCGTTCTTGTGAAAGGCTTAGTTGCCGGTGGGTTGCACACTGCCAAGCGCTAGAGCCGTGAGGGCTCTATTAGAGGCAAAGGGAGGGCTACTGCAAGTCGCATCTTTCATTTGCTTGACCGCCCAGACTCAGCACAGCACGGAATGTACAAGGCTCACAGGGCCCCTGGCTGGGGTCTGCAGCCCCACACACCGGAGGGGAAATCCGGCAGCGCCCAGAAGGTGCCTGAGTGCCCTCATTTCCCTAGTGCTCTCCTCCCAGGCAGAGACGTGTGCACGTGGTTGGGGCCTGCCCCTGCGTGTCTGAGCTCCCGTCCACAGTCCCAGCTCAGGGAAGCAGCTCCTGAGCCAAGACCTGTGGGAGGCACAGGGGGCCCCGCCTGGAAGCCTAGTTTACAGCATGCGGGAAGCGAGCCTCCTCGGGAGAAGAGAAGGCAGCCCTGCTGTGTGCGGCTGCATTCACTGCTTTGGCGGAGCCGAGTGCGCCTCCAGTACGGCAGAGCTCCAGCTCTGCTCAGAGGCCCGATCTGGCAGAGTTGCTGGCGTTAGGCTGCTCTGTCCTGGGCGAACTTGCCCAGAATTGCCTCGCACATAGGCTTCCAGTCCAGGAAGGAGCGGGCTGCGCGAGACTGGGAGATGCTGCTGGCGCCTTCCTGGCCTCAGCTCCACTCCTGCCTTGCCTTTGCACCTAGTCCCCAGGCGTTCTTGTGAAAGGCTTAGTTGCCGGTGGGTTGCACACTGCCAAGCGCTCCAGCAGTGAAGGCTCTATTAGAGGCAAAGGGAGGGCAGCTTCAAGTTTCCTTCTGCGGTTGCTTGACCGCCCAGACTCAGCACAGCACGGAGAGCACAAGGCTCACAGGGCCCCTGGCTGGGGTCTGCAGCCCCACACACCGGAGGCGAAATCCGGGAGCGCCCAGAAGGTGCCTGACAGACGTCATTTCCCTAGTGCTCTCCTTCCCTGCAGAGACGTGGGCAGGTGGTTGTGGCCTGCCTCTGCGTGTCTGGGCTCCCGTCCACAGCCTCAGCTCAGGGAAGCAGCTCCTGAGTCAAGACCTGTGGGAGGCGCGGGGGGACCCACCTGGAAGCCTAGTTTACAGCATGTGGGAAGCGAGCCTCCTCGGGAGAAGAGAAGGCAGCCTGGCTGCTTGCGGCTGCATTCACTGCTTTGGCGGAGCCGAGTGCGCCTCCAGTACGGCAGAGCTCCAGCTCTGCTCAGAGGCCCAATCTGGCAGAGTTGCTGGCGTTAGGCTGCTCTGTCCTGGGCGACCTTACCCAGAATTGCCTCGCACATAGGCTTCCAGTCCAGGAAGGAGCGGGCTGCGCGAGACTGGGAGATGCTACTGTCGCCTTCCTGGCCTCAGCTCCACTCCTGCCTTGCCTTTGCACCTAGTCCCCAGGCGTTCTTGTGGAGGGCTTAGTTGCCGGTGGGTTGCAAACTGCCAAGCGCTCCAGCAGTGAGGGCTCTATTTGAGGCAATGGGAGGGCAACTGCAGGGCTCCTCCAGCGGTTGCTTGACCGCCCAGACTCAGCACAGCACGGAGAGCACAAGGCTCACAGGGCCCCTGGCTGGGGTCTGCAGCCCCACACACCGGAGGTGAACTCCGGGAGCGCCCAGAAGGTGCCTGAGTGCCGTCATTTCCCTAGTGCTCTCCTCCCAGGCAGAGACGTGTGTAGGTGGTTGGGGCCTGCCCCTGCGTGTCTGAGCTCCCGTCCACAGCCCCAGCTCAGGAAAGCAGCTCCTGAGCCAAGACCTGTGGGAGGCGCAGGGGGCCCCGCCTGGAAGCCTAGTTTACAGCATGTGGGAAGCGAGCCTCCTCGGGAGAAGAGAAGGCAGCCCTGCTGTGTGCGGCTGCATTCACTGCTTTGGCGGAGCCGAGTGCACCTCCAGTACGGCAGAGCTCCAGCTCTGCTCAGAAGCCCGATCTGGCAGAGTTGCTGGCGTGAGGCTGCTCTGCCCTGGGCGAGCCTTGCCCAGACTTGCCGCACGTTAGGCTTCCAGTCCAGATAGAAGCGGGCTGCGTGAGACTGGGAGATGCTACTGGCGCCTTCCTGGCCTCAGCTCCACTCCTGCCTTGCCTTTGCACCTAGTCCCCAGGCGTTCTTGTGAAAGGCTTAGTTGCCGGTGGGTTGCACACTGCCAAGCGCTCCAGCCGTGAGGGCTCTATTAGAGGCAAAGGGAGGGCTACTGCAAGTCGCCTCTTGCTTTTGCTTGACCGCCCAGACTCTGCAGAGCACGGAAAGCACAAGGCTCACAGGGCGCCTGGCTGGGGTTTGCAGCCCCACACACGCAGAGGCTGACTCGGTGAGCGCCCAGAAGGTGCCTGACAGACGTCATTTTCCTAGTGCTCTCCTCCCCAGCAGAGACGTGTGCAGGTGGTTGGCGCCTGCCCCTGCGTGTCTGGGCTACCGTCCACAGCCCCAGCACAGGGAAGCAGCTCCTGAGCCAAGACCTGTGGGAGGCGCAGGGGGCCCCTCCTGGAAGCCTAGTTTAGAGTATGCGGGAAGCCAGCCTCCTCGGGAGAAGAGAAGGCAGCCCTGCTGTGTGCGGCTGCATTAACTGCTTTGGCGGAGCTGAGTGCACCTCCAGTACGGCAGAGCTCCAGCTCTGCTCAGAGGCCTGATCTGGCAGAGTTGCTGGCGTGAGCCTGCTCTGGTGGGCGAGCCTTGCCCAGACTTGCCTCGAGGCTAGGCTTCCAGTCCAGGAAGGAGCAGAATGAGCGATACTGGGAGATGCTACTGGCGCTTTCCTGGCCTAAGCTCCACTCCTGCCTTGCCTTTGCACCTAGTCCCCAGGCGTTCTTGTGGAATGCTTAGTTGCCGGTGGGTTGCACACTGCCAAGCGCTCCAGCAGTGAGGTCTCTATTAGAGGCAATTGGAGGGCAACTGCAGGGCTCCTCCAGAGGTTGCTTGACCGCCCAGACTCAGCACAGCACGGAGAGCACAAGGCTCACAGGGCCCCTGGCTGGGGTCTGCAGCCCCACACAAGCGAAGGCTGACTCGTTGAGCGCCCAGAAGTTGCCTGACAGACGTCATTTCCCTAGTGCTCTCCTCCCCAGCAGAGACGTGTGCAGGTGGTTGGGGCCTGACTCTGCGTGTCTGGGCTCCCGTCCACAGCCCCAGCTCAGGGAAGCAGCTCCTCAGCCAAGACTTGTAGGAGGCGCGGGGCGCCCCCTCCTGGAAGCCTAGTGCACAGCATGCGGGAAGCGAGCCTCCTTGGGAGAAGAGGAGGCAGCCCGGATGCGTGGGGCTGCAATCACTGCTTGGGCGGAGCCGAGTGCGCCTCCAGTACCACAGAGCTCCAGCTCTGCTCAGAGGCCCGATCTGGCAGAGTGCTGGCGTAAGGCTGCTCTGCCCTTGGCGAGCCTTGCCCAGACTTGCCTCGCGGCTAGGCTTCCAGTCCAGAAAGGAGCGGGCTGCGCGAGACTTGTAGATGCTACTGGCGCCTTCCTGGCCTCAGCTCCACTCCTGCCTTGCCTTTGCACCTAGTCTCCAGGCGTTCTTGTGGAGGGCTTAGTTGCCGGTGGATTGCACACTGCCAAGGGCTCCAGCTTGAGGGCTCTATTAGAGGCAACGTGAGGGCAACTGGAAGTCTATTCTTACAATTACTTGACCGCCCAGACTCAGCACAGCACGGAGAGCACAAGGCTCTCAGGGCCCCTGGGTGGGGTCTACAGCCCCACACACGCGGAGGCTGACTCGGTTAGTGCCCAGAAAGTGCCTTACAGACGTCATTTCCCTAGTGCTCTCCTCCCCAGCAGAGACGTGTGCAGTTGGTTGGGGCCTGCCCTTGAGTGTCTGGACTCCCTTCCACAGCCCCAGCTCAGGGAAGCAGCTCCTCAGCTAAGACCTGTAGGAGGCGCGGGGCGCCCCCGCCGGGAAGCCTAGTTTACAGCATGCCGGAAGCGAGCCTCCTCAGTACAAGAGAAGGCAGCCAAGGTGCGTGCGGCTGCAATCAGTACTTTGGCGGAGCCGAGTGCCCCTCCAGTATGGCAGAGCTCCAGCTCTGCTCAAAGGCCCGATTTCTCAGAGTTGCTGGCGTGAGGCTGCTGTGCCCTGGGCGAGCCTTGCCCAGACTTGCCTCGCGTTAGGCTTCCAGTCCAGAAAGGAGCGGGCTGCGCGAGGCTGGGAGATGCTACTGGCGCCTTCCTGGCCTGAGCTCTACTCCTGCCTTGCCTTTGCACCTAGTCCCCAGGCGTTCTTGTGGAGGGCTTAGTTGCCGGTGGGTTGCACACTGCCAAGCGCTCCAGCAGTGAGGGCTCTATTAGAGGCAATGGGAGGGCAACTGCAGGGCTCCTCCAGCGGTTGCTTGACCGCCCAGACTCAGCACAGCACGGAGAGCACAAGGCTCACAGGGCCCCTGGTTGGGGTCTGCAGCCCCACACACCGGAGGGGAACTCCGGGAGCGCCCAGAAGGTGCCTGAGTGCCATCATTTCCCTAGTGCTCTCCTCCCAGGCAGAGACATGTGCAGGTGGTTGGGGCCTGCCCCTGCGTGTCTGAGCTCCCGTTCACAGCCCCAGCTCAGGAAAGCAGCTCCTGAGCCAAGACCTGTGGGAGGCGCAGGGGGCCCCGCCTGGAAGCCTAGTTTACAGCATGCGGGAAGCGAGTCTCCTCGGGAGAAGAGGAGCCAGCCCAGCTGCGTGCGGCTGCAATCTCTGCTTTTGCGGAGCCGAGTGCCCCTCCAGTACGGCAGAGCTCCAGCTCTGCTCAGAGGCCCGATCTGGCAGAGTTGCTGGCGTGAGGCTGCTCTGCCCAGGGCGAGCTTTGCCCAGACTTGCCTCGCGGCTAGGCTTCCAGTCCAGGAAGGAGCAGGCTGCGCGAGACTGGGAGATGCTACTGGCGCCTTCCTGGCCTCAGCTCCACTCCTGCCTTGCCTTTGCACCTAGTCCCCAGGCGTTCTGGTGAAAGGCTTAGTTGCCAGTGGGTTGCACACTGCCAAGCGCTCCAGCCGTGAGGGCTCTATTAGAGGCAAAGGGAGGGCTACTGCAAGTCGCCTCTTGCGTTTGCTTGACCGCCCAGACTCAGCACAGCACGGAAAGTACAAGGCTCACAGGGCCCCTGGCTGGGGTCTTCAGCCCCACACACCGGAGGGGAACTCCGGGAGCGCCCAGAAGGTGCCTGACAGACGTCATTTCCCTAGTGCTCTCCTCCCCAGCAGAGACGTGTGAAGGTGGTTGGGGCCTGCCCTTGAGTGTCTGGACTCCCTTCCTCAGCCCCAGCTCAGGGAAGCAGCTCCTCAGCTAAGACCTGTAGGAGGCGCGGGGCGCCCCCACCGGGAAGCCTAGTTTACAGCATGCGGGAAGCGGGCCTCCTTGGGAGAAGGTGAGGCAGCCCAGCTGCGTGCGGCTGCAATCACTGCTTAGGCGGATCCGAGTGCCCCTCCATTACGGCAGACCTCCAGCTCTGCTCAGAGGCGCGATCTGGCATAGTTGCTGGCGTGAGGCTGCTCTGCCCTGGGCGAGCCTTGCCCAGACTTGCCGCACGTTAGGCTTCCAGTCCAGATAGGAGCGGGCTGCGTGAGACTGGGAGATGCTACTGGAGCCTTCTTGGCCTCAGCTCCACTCCTGACATGCCTTTGCACCTAGTCCCCAGGCGTTCTTGTGAAAGGCGTAGTTGCCACTGGGTTGCACACTGCCAAGCGCTCCAGCAGTGAGGGCTCTATTAGAGGCAATGGGAGGGCAACTGCAGGGCTCCTCCAGCGGTTGCTTGACCGCCCAGACTCAGCACAGCACGGAGAGCACAAGGCTCACAGGGCCCCTGGCTGGGGTCTGCAGCCCCACACACGCGGAAGCTGACTCGGTGAGCGCCCAGAATGTGCCTGACAGACGTCATTTCCCTATTGCTCTCCTCCCCAGCAGAGACGTGTGCAGGTTGTTTGGGCCTGCCCCTGCGGTTCTGGACTCACGTCCACAGCCCCAGCTCAGGGAAGCAGCTCCTGAGCCAAGACATGTGGGAGGCGCAGGTGGCCCCGCCTGGAAGCCTAGTTTACAGCATGCGGGAAGCGAGCCTCCTCGGGATAAGAGAAGGCAGCCCTGCTGTGTGCGGCTGCAATCACTGCTTTGGCAGAGCCGAGTGCGCCTCCAGTACGGCAGAGCTCCAGCTCTGCTCAGAGGCCTGATCTGGCAGAGTTGCTGGCGTGAGGCTGCTCTGCCCTGGGCGAGCATTGCCCAGGCTTGCCTCTCGGCTAGGCTTCCAGTCCAGGAAGGAGCAGGCTGCGCGAGACTGGGAGATGCTACTGGCGCCTTCCTGGCCTAAGCTCCACTCCTGCCTTGCCTTTGCACCTAGACCCCAGGCGTTCTTGTGGTGGGCTTAGGTGCCGGTGGGTTGCACACTTCCAAGAGCTCCATCTTGAGGGCTCTATTAGAGGCAAAGTGAGGGCAAGTGGAAGTCTATTCTTACGGTTGCTTGCCGCCCAGACTCAGCACAGCACGGAGAGCACAAGGCTCACAGGGCCCCTGGCTGTGGTCTGCAGCCCCACACACCGGAGGTGAACTCCGGGAGCGCCCAGAAGGTGCCTGAGTGCCGGCATTTCCCTAGTGCTCTCCTCCCAGGCAGAGACGTGTGCAGGTGGTTGGGGCCTGCCCCTGCGTGTCTGATCTCCCGTCCACAGCCTCAGCTCAGGGAAGCAGCTCCTGAGCCAAGACCTGTGGGAGGCGCAGGGGGCCCAGTCTGAAAGCCTAGTTTACAGCATGCAGGAAGCGAGCCTCCTCCGGAGAAGAGAAGGCAGCACTGCTGTGTGCGGCTGCATTCACTGCTTTGGCGGAGCCGAGTGCGCCTCCAGTACGGCAGAGCTCCAGCTCTGCTCAGAGTCCCGATCTGACAGAGTTGCTGGCGTTAGGCTGCTCTGTCCTGGGCGAGCCTTGCCCAGACTTGCCTCACACATAGGCTTCCAGTCCAGGATGGAGCGGGTTGCGCGAGACTGGGAGATGCTACTGGCGCCTTCCTGGCCTCAGCTCCACTCCTGCTTTGCCTTTGCACCTAGTCCCCAGGCGTTCTTGTGGAGGTCTTAGTTGCCGGTGTGTTGCACACTGCCAAGCGCTCCAGCAGTGAGGGCTCTATTAGAGGCAATGGGAGGGCAACTGCAGGGCTCCTCCAGCGGTTGCTTGACTGCCCAGACTCAGCACAGCACGGAGAACACAAGGCTCACAGGGCCCCTGGCTGGGGTCTTCAGCCCCACACACCGGATGTGAACTCCGGGAGCGCCCAGAAGGTGCCTGAGAGACGTCATTTCCCTAGTGCTCTTCTTCCCAGCAGAGACGAATGCAGGTGGTTGGGGCCTGATCCTGCGTGTCTGGGCTCCCGTCCACAGCTCCAGCTCAGGGAAGCAGCTCCTGAGCCAAGACCTGTGGGAGGCGCAGGGGGCCCCGCCTGGAAGCCTAGTTTACAGCATGCGGGAAGCGAACCTCCTTGGGCGAAGGTGAGGCAGCCCAGCTGCGTGCGGCTGCAATCACTGCTTTTGCGGATACGAGTGCCCCTCCATTACGGCAGAGCTCCAGCTCTGCTCAGAGGCCCGCTCTGACAGAGTTGCTTGCATGAGTCTGCTCTGCCCTGGGCGAGCCTTGCCCAGACTTGCCGCACGTTAGGCTTCCAGTCCAGGTAGGAGCGGGCTGCGTGAGACTGGGAGATGCTACTGGCGCCTTCCTGGCCTCAGCTTCACTCCTGCATTGCCTTTGCACCTAGTCCCTAGGCGTTCTTGTGAAAGGCTTAGTTGCCGGTGGGTTGCACACTGCCAAGCGCTCCAGCCGTGAGGGCTCTATTAGAGGCAAAGGGAGGGCTACTGCAAGTCGCCTCTTGCGTTTGCTTGACCGCCCAAAATCTGCACAGCACGGAAAGCACAAGGCTCACAGGGCCCCTGGCTGGGGTCTGCAGCCCCACACACCGGTGGGGAACTCCGGGAGCGCCCAGAAGGTGCCTGACAGACGTCATTTCCCTAGTGCTCTCCTCCCCAGCAGAGACGTGTGCAGGTGGTTGGGGCCTGCCCTTGAGTGTCTGGACTCCCTTCCACAGCCCCAGCTCAGGGAAGCAGCTCCTCAGCTAAGACCTGTAGGATGCGCGGGGCGCCCCCGCCTGGAAGCCTAGTTTACAGCATGCCGGAAGCGAGCCTCCTCAGTACAAGAGCAGGCAGCCCAGCTGCGTGCGGCGGCAATCACTACTTTGGCAGAGCCGAGTGCCCCTCCAGTACGGCAGAGCTCCAGCTCTGCTCAAAGGCCCGATCTCTCAGAGTTGCTGGCGTGAGGCTGCTGTGCCCTGGGCGAGCCTTGCCCAGACTTGCCGCACGTTAGGTTTCCAGTCCAGAAAGGAGCGGCCTGGGCGAGACTGGGAGATGCTACTGGCGCCTTCCTGGCCTCAGCTCCACTCCTGCCTTGCCTTTGCACCTAGTCCCCAAGCGTTCTTGTGGAGGGCTTAGTTGCCGGTGGGTTGCACACTGCCAAGCGCTCCAGCAGTGACGGCTCTATTAGAGCCAATGGGAGGGCAACTGGAAGTCAATTCTTACGGTTGCTTGAACGCCGAACTCAGCACAGCACCGAGAGCACAAGGATCACAGGGCCACTGGCTGGGGTCTGCAGCCCCACACACGCGGAGGCTGACTCGGTGAGCGCCCAGAAGGTGCCTGACAGACGTCATTTTCCTAGTGCTCTCCTCCCGAGCAGAGACGTTTGCAGGTGGTTAGGGCCTGCCCCTGCGTTTCAGGGCTCCCGTCCAAAGCCCCAGCTCAGGGAAGCAGCTCCTGAGCCAAGACCTGTGGGAGGCGCAGGGGGCCCCGCCTGGAGGCCTAGTTTACAGCATGCGGGAAGCGAGCCTCCTTGGGAGAAGGGGAGCCAGGCCAGCTGCGTGCGGCTGCAATCACTGCTTTGGCAGAGTCGAGTGCCCCTCCATTACGGCAGAGCTCCAGCTCTCCTCAGAGGCCTGATATGGCAGAGTTGCTGGCGTGAGGCTGCTATGCCCTGGGCGAGCCTTGCCCAGACTTGCCGCACGTTAGGCTTCCAGTCCCGAAAGGAGCGGGCTGCGTGAGCCTGGGAGATGCTACTGGCGCCTTCCTGGCCTCAGCTCCACTCCTGCCTTGCCTTTGCACCTAGTCCCCAGGCGTTCTTGTGGAGGGCTTAGTTGCCGGTGGGTTGCACACTGCCAAGCGATCCAGCAGTGTGGGCTCTATTAGAGGCAATGGGAGGGCAACTGCAGGGCTCCTCCAGCGGATGCTTGACCGCCCAGACTCAGCACAACACGGAGAGCACAAGGCTCACAGGACCCCTGGCTGGGGTCTGCGGCCCCACACACCTGAGGTGAACTCCGGGAGCGCTCAGAAGGTGCCTGAGTGCCGGCATTTCCCTAGTGCTCTCCTCCCAGGCAGAGACGTATGCAGGTGGTTGGGGCCTGCCCCTGCGTGTCTGATCTCCCGTCCACAGCCCCAGCTCAGGGAAGCAGCTCCTGAGCCAAGACCTCTGGGAGGCGCAAGTGGCCCCGCCTGGAAGCCTAGTTTACAGCATGCGGGAAGCGAGCCTCCTCCGGAGAAGAGAAGGCAGCCCGCTGTGTGTGGCTGCATTCACTGCTTTGGCGCAGCCGAGTGTGCCTCCAGTACGGCAGAGCTCCAGCTCTGCTCAGAGGCCCGTCTGACAGAGTTGCTGGCGTTAGGCTGCTCTGTCCTGGGCGAGCCTTGCCCAGACTTGCTTCACACATAGGCTTCCAGTCCAGGAAGGAGCGGGCTGCGCGAGACTGGGAAATGCTCCTGGCGCCTTCCTGGCCTCAGCTCCACTCCTGCCTTGCCTTTGCACCTAGTCCCCAGGCGTTCTTGTGGAGGGCTTAGTTGCCGGTGGGTTGCACACTGCCAAGCGCTCCAGCAGTGAGGGCTCTATTAGAGGCAATGGGAGGGCAACTGCAGGGCTCCTCCAGCGGTTGCTTGACCGCCCAGACTCTGCACAGCACGGAGAGCACAAGGCTCACAGGGCCGCTGGCTGGGGTCTGCAGCCCCACACAGGCGGAGGCTGACTCGGTGAGCGCCCAGAAGGTGCATGACAGACATCATTTCCCTAGGTCTCCCCACCCAAGCAGAGAAATGTGCAGGTGGTTTGGGCCTGCCCCTGCGTGTCTGGGCTCCCGTCCACAGCCCCAGCTCAGGGAAACAGCTCCTCAGCCAAGAACTGAAGGAGGCGCGCGGCGCCCCCGCCTGGAAGCCTAGTGCACAGCATGCGGGAAGCGACCCTCCTTGGGAGAAGAGGAGGCAGCCCAGATGCCTGCGGCTGCAATCACTGCTTGGGCGGAGCCGAGAGCGCCTCCAGTACGGCAGAGCTCCACCTCTGCTCTGAGGCCCGATCTGGCAGAGTTGCTGGCGTGAGGCTGCTTTGCCCTGGGCGAGCCTTGCCCAGACTTGCCTCTCGGCTAGGCTTCCAGTGCAGGAAGGAGAAGGCTGCGCGAGATTTGGAGATGCTACTGGCGCCTTCCTGGCCTCAGCTCCACTCCTGCCTTGCCTTGGCACCTAGTCCCCTAGCGTTCTTGTGGAGGGCTTAGTTGCCGGTGGGTTGCACACTGCCAAGCGCTCCAGCAGTGAGGGCTCTATTAGAGGCAATGGGAGGGCAACTGCAGGGCTCCTCCAGCGGTTACTTGACCGCCCAGACTCAGCACAGCACGGAGAGCACAAGGCTCACAGGGCTCCTGGCTGGGGTCTGCAGCCCCACACACTCGGAGGCTGACTCGATGAGCGCCCAGAAGGTGCCTGAGAGACGTCATTTCCCTAGTGCTCTCCTCCCCAGCAGAGACGTGTGCAGGTGGTTGGGGCCTGCCCCTGCGTGTCTGGGCTCCCGTCCACAGCCCCAGCTCTGGGAAGCACCTCCTGAGCCAAGACCTGTGGGAGGCGCAGGTGGCCCCTCCTGGAAGCCTAGTTTACAGCATGCGGGAAGCGAGCCTCCTCGGGAGAAGAGAAAGTAGCCCTGCTGTGTGCGGCTGCATTCACTGCTTTGGCGGAGCCGAGTGCGCCTCCAGTACGGCAAAGCTCCAGCTATGCTCAAGACCAGATCTGGCAGAGCTGCTGGCGTGAGGCTGCTCTGCCCTGGGCGAACCTTGCCCAGACTTGCCTCGCGGCTAGGCTTCAAGTCCAGGAAGGAGCAGGCTGCGCGAGAGTGGGAGATGCTACTGGCGCCTTCCTGGCCTCAGCTCCACTCCTGCCTTGCCTTTGCACCTAGTCTCCAGGCGTTCTTGTGGAGGGCTTAGTTGCCGGTGGGTTGCACACTGCCAAGCTCTCCAGCAGTGAGGGCTCTATTAGAGGCAATGGGAGGGCAACTGCCGGGCTCCTCCAGCGGTTGCTTGACCGCCCAGACTCAGCACAGCACGGAGAGCACAAGGCTCACAGGGCCCCTGGCTGGGGTCTCAGCCCCACACACCTGAGGTGAACTCCGGGAGCGCCCAGAAGGTGCCTGAGAGACGTCATTTCCCTAGTGCTCTCCTTCCCAGCAGAGACGAGTGCAGGTGGTTGGGGCCTGATCCTGCGTGTCTGGGCTCCCGTCCACATCCCCAGCTCAGGGAAGCAGCTCCTGAGCCAAGACCTGTGGGAGGCGCAGGGGGCCCCGCCTGGAAGCCTAGTTTACAGCATGCGGGAAGCGAGCCTCCTCAGTACAAGAGAAGGCAGCCCAGCTGCGTGCGGCTGCAATCACTACTTTGGCAGAGCCGAGTGACACTCCAGAACGGCAGAGCTCCAGCTCTGCTCAAAGGCCCGATCTCTCAGAGTTGCTGGCGTGAGGCTGCTGTGCCCTGGGCGAGCCTTGCCCATACTTGCCGCACGTTAGGCTTCCAGTCCAGAAAGGAGCGGGCTGCGCGAGACTGGGAGATGCTACTGGCGCCTTCCTGGCCTCAGCTCCACTCCTGCCTTGCCTTTGAATCTAGTCCCCAGGCGTTCTTGTGGAGGGCTTAGTTGCCTGTGGGTTCCACACTGCCAAGCGCTCCAGCAGTTAGGGCTCTATTAGAGGCAATGGGAGGGCAACTGGAAGTCTATTCTTACGGTTGCTTGAACGCCGAGACTCAGCACAGCACGGAGAGCACAAGGATCACAGGGCCACTGGCTGGGGTCTGCAGCCCCAAACACGCGGAGGCTGCCTCGGTGAGCGCCCAGAAGTTGCCTGACAGACGTCATTTCCCTAGTGCTCTCTTCCCCAGCAGAGACGTGTGCAGGTGGTTAGGGCCTGCCCCTGCGTATCTGGACTCCCGTCCAAAGCCCCAGCTCAGGGAAGCAGCTCCTCAGCGAAGACCTTTGGGAGGCGCAGGGGGACCCGCCTGGAAGCCTAGTTTACAGCAAGCGGGAAGCGAGCCTCCTTGGAAGAAGGGGAGCCAGCCCAGCTGCGTGCAGCTGCAATCACTGCTTTGGCGGAGTCGAGTGCCCCTCCATTACGGCAGAGCTACAGCTCTGCTCAGAGGCCCGATCTGGCAGAGTTGCTGGCGTGAGGCTGCTATGCCCTGGGCGAGCCTTGCCCAGACTTGGCGCATGTTAGGCTTCCAGTCCAGAAAGGAGCGGGCTGCGTGAGACTGGGAGATGCTACTGGCGCCTTCCTGGCCTCAGCTCCACTCCTGCCTTGCCTTTGCACCTAGTCCCCAGGCGTCTTTGTGGAGGGCTTAATTGCCGGTGGGTTGCACACTGCCAAGCGCTCCAGCAGTGAGGGCTCTATTAGAGGCAATGGGAGGGCAACTGCAGGGCTCCTCCAGCGGTTGCTTGACCGCCCAGACTCAGCACAGCACGGAGAGCACAAAGCTCACAGGGCCCCTGGCTGGGGTCTGCAGCCCCACACACCGGAGGTGAACTCCGGGAGCGCCCAGAAGGTGCTAGACAGACGTCATTTTCCTAGTGCTCTCCTCCCCAGCAGAGACGTGTGCAGGTGGTTGGGGCCTGCCCTTGAGTGTCTGGACTCCCTTCCACAGCCCCAGCTCAGGGAAGCAGCTCCTCAGCTAAGACCTGTAGGAGGCGCGGGGCGCCCCCCCGGGTACTCTAGTTTACAGCATGCCGGAAGCGAGCCTCCTCAGTACAAGAGAAGGCAGCCCAGCTGCGTGCGGATGCAATCAGTACTTTGGCGGAGCCGAGTGCCCCTCCAGTACGGCAGAGCTCCAGCTCTGCTCAAAGGCCCGATCTCTCATAGTTGCTGGCGTGAGCCTCCTGTGCCCTGGGCCAGCCTTGCCCAGACTTGCCTCGCGTTAGGCTTCCAGTCCAGAAAGGAGCGGGCTGCGCGAGACTGGGAGATGCTACTGGCGCCTTCCTGGCCTCAGCTCCACTCCTGCCTTGCCTTTGCACCTAGTCCCCAGGCGTTCTTGTGGAGGGCTTAGTTGCCGGTGGGTTGCACACTGCCAAGCGCTCCAGCAGTGAGGGCTCTATCAGAGGCAAAGGGAGGGCTACTGCAAGTCGCCTCTTTCGTTTGCTTGACCGCCCAGAATCAGCACAGCACGGAAAGCACAAGGCTCACAGGGCCCCTGGCTGGGGTCTGCAGCCCCACACACCGGAGGCGAACTCTGGGAGCGCCCAGAAGGTGCCTGAAAGACGTCATGGCCCTAGTGCTCTCCTCCCCAGCAGAGACGTGTGCAGGTGGTTGGGGCCTGCCCCTGCGTGTCTGGGCTCCCGTCCACATCCCCAGCTCAAGGAAGGAGTTCCTGAGCCAAGACCTGTGGGAGGCGCAGGGGTCCCCGCCTGCAAGCCTAGTTTACAGCATGCGGGAAGCGAGCCTCCTCAGGAGAAGTGAAGGCAGGCCGGCTGCGTGCGGCTGCATTCACTGCTTAGGCGGAGCCGAGTGCGCTTCCAGTACGGCAGAGCTCCAGCACTGCTCAGAGGCCCGATCTGGCAGAGTTGCTGGCGTGAGGCTGCTCTGCCCTGGGCGAGCCTTGCCCAGACTTGCCTCGCACATAGGCTTCCAGTCCAGAAATGAGCAGGCTGCGCGAGACTGGGAGATGCTACTGGCGCCTTCCTGGCCTCAGCTCCACTCCTGCCTTTCCTTTGCACATAGTCCCCAGGCGTTCTTGTGGAGGGCTTAGTTGCCGGTGGGTTGCACACTGCCAAGGGCTCCAGCAGTGAGGGCTCTATTAGAGGCAAAGTGAGGGCAACTGGAAGTCTATTCTTACGGTTGCTTGACCGCCCAGACTCAGCACAGCACTTAGAGCACAAGGCTCACAGGGTCCCTGGCTGGGGTCTGCAGCCCCACACACGCGGAGGCTGACTCGGTGAGCGCCCAGAATGTGCCTGACAGACGTCATTTCCCTAGTGCTCTCCTCCACAGCAGAGACGTGTGTAGGTGGTTGGGGCCTGCCCCTGCGTGTCTGGGAACCCGTCCACAGCCCCACCTCAGGGAAGCAGCTCCTCAGCCAAGACCTGTGGGAGGTGCAGGGGGCCCCGCCTGGAAGCCTAGTTTACAGCATGCAGGAAGCGAGTCTCCTCGGGAAAAGAGGAGTCAGCCCAGGTGCTTGTGGCTGCAATCACTGCTTTGGCGGAGCCGAGTGCCCCTCCAGTACGGCAGAGCTCCAGCTCTGCTCAGAGGCCCTATCTGGCAGAGTTGCTGGCGTGAGGCTGCTCTGCCCAGGGCGAGCTTTGCCCAATCTTGCCTCGCGGCTAGGCTTCCAGTCCAGGAAGAAGCAGGCTGCGCGAGACTGGGAGATGCTCCTGGCGCCTTCCTGGCCTCAGCTCCAGTCTTGCCTTGCCTTTGCACCTAGTTCCCAGGCGTTCTTGTGGAGGGCTTAGTTGCCGGTGGGTTGCACACTGCCAAGCGCTCCATCAGTGAGGGCTCTATCAGAGGCAAAGGGAGGGCTACTGCAAGTCGCCTCTTTCGTTTGCTTGACCGCCCAGACTCAGCACAGCACGGAAAGCACAAGGCTCACAGGGCCCCTGGCTGGGGTCTGCAGCCCCACACACCGGAGGCGAACTCCGGGAGCGCCCAGAAGGTGCCTGACAGACGTCATTTCCCTAGTGCTCTCCTCCCCAGCAGAGACGTGTGCAGGTGCTTGGGGCCTGCCCCTGCGTGTCTGCGCTCCCGTCCACAGCCCCAGCTCAGGGAACCAGCTCCTGAGCCAAGACCTGTGGGAGGCGCAGGGGGCCCTTACTGGAAGCCTAGTTTACAGCATGCGGGAAGCGGGCCTACTCGGGAGAAAAGAAGGCAGCCCTGCTGCGTGTGGCTGCATTCACTGCTTTGGCGGAGCCGAGTGCGCCTCCAGTACGGCAGAGCTCCAGCTCTGCTCAGAGGCCCGATCTGGCAGAGCTGCTGGCGTGAGGCTGTCTGCCCTGGGCGAGCCTTGCCCAGACTTGCCTCGCGGCTAGGCTTCCAGTCCAGTAAGGAGCAGGCTGCGCGAGACTGGGAGATTCTACTGGCGCCATCCTGGCCTCAGCTCCACTCCTGCCTTGCCTTTGCACCTAGTCCCCAGGCTTTCTTGTGGAGGGCTTAGTTGCCGGTGGGTTGCACACTGCCAAGCGCTCCAGCAGTGAGGGCTCTATTAGATGCAATTGGAGGGCAACTGCAGGGCTCCTCCAGCGGTTGCTTGACCGCCCAGACAGCACAGCACGGAGAGCCAAAGGCTCACAGGGCCCCTGGCTGGGGTATGCAGCCCCACACACCGGAGGGGAATTCCGGGAGCGCCCAGAAGGTGCCAGACAGACGTCATTTTCCTAGTGCTCTCCTCCCCAGCAGAGACGTGTGCAGGGGGTTGGGTCCTGCCCTTGAGTGTCTGGACCCCCTTCCACAGCCCCAGCTCAGGGAAGCAGCTCCTCAGCTAAGACCTGTAGGAGGCGCGGGGCGCCCCCGCCGGGAAGCCTAGTTTACAGCATGCCGGAAGCGAGCCTCCTCAGTACAAGAGAAGGCAGCCCAGCTGCGTGCGAAGGCAATCAGTACTTTGGCGGAGCCGTGTGCCCCTCCAGGACGGCAGAGCTCCAGCTCTGCTCAAAGTTCCGATCTCTCATAGATGCTGGCGTGAGCTTCCTGTGCCCTGGGCGAGCCTTGCCCAGACTTGCCTCGCGTAGGCTTCCTGTCCAGAAAGGAGCGGGCTGCGCGAGACTGGGAGATGCTACTGGCGCCTTCCTGGCCTCAGTTCCACTCCTGCCTTGCATTTGCAGCTAGTCCCCAGGCGTTCTTGTGGAGGGCTTAGTTGCCGGTGGGTTGCACACTGCCAAGCGCTCCAGCAGTGAGGGCTCTATTAGAGGCAATCGGAGGGCAACTGCAGGGCTCCTCCAGCGGTTGCTTGACCGCCCAGACTCAGCACAGCACGGAGAGCACAAGGCTCACAGGGCCCCTGGCTGGGGTCTGCAGCCCCACACTCCGGAGGTGAACTCCGGGAGAGCCCAGAATGTGCCTGAGAGACGTCATTTCCCTAGTACTCTCCTTCCCAGCAGAGACGTGTGCAGGTGGTTGGGGCCTGCCCCTGCGTGTCTGGGCTCCCGTCCACAGCCCCAGCTCAGGGAAGCAGCACCTGAGTCAAGACCTTTGGGAGGCGCGGGGGGCCTCGCCTGGAAGTCTAGTTTACAGCATGCGGGAAGCGAGCCTCCTCGGGAGAAGAGAAGGCAGCCCGGCTGCGTGCGGCTGCATTCACTGCTTGGGTGGAGCCGAGTGCGCTTCTAGTACGGCAGAGCTCCAGCACTGCTCAGAGGCCCGATCTGGCAGAATTGCTGGCGTGAGGCTGCTCTGCCCTGGGCGAGCCTTGCCCAGACTTGCCTCGCGTAGGCTTCCTGTCCAGAAAGGAGCGGGCTGCGCGAGACTGGGAGATGCTACTGGCGCCTTCCTGGCCTCAGCTCCACTCCTGCCTTGCCTTAGCACCTAGTCCCCAGGCATTCTTGTGGACGGCTTAGTTGCCGGTGGGTTGCACACTGCCAAGGGCTCCAGCTTGAGGGCTCTATTAGAGGCAAAGTGAGGGCAACTGGAAGTCTATTCTTACGGTTGCTTGAACGTCCAGACTCAGCACAGCACGGAGAGCACAAGGCTCTCAGGGCCCCTGGCTGGGGTCTACAGCCCCACACACGCGGAGGCTGACTCGGTGAGTGCCCAGAAAGTGCCTGACAGACGTCATTTCCCTAGTGCTCTCCTCCCCAGCAGAGACGTGTGCAGGTGGTTGGGGCCTGCCCTTGTGTGTCTGGCTCCCGTCCACAGCCCAAGCTCAGGGAAGCAGCTCCTGAGCCAAGACCTGTGGGAGGTGCTGGGGGCCCCGCCTGGAAGCCTAGTTTACAGCATGAGGGACGCGAGTCTCCTCGGGAGAAGAGGAGCAGCCCAGCTGCGTGCGGCTGCAATCACTGCTTTGGCGGAGCCGAATGCCCCTCTAGTACGGCAGAGCTCCAGCTCTGCTCAGAGGCCCGATCTGGCAGAGTTGCTCGCGTGAGGCTGCTCTGCCCAGGGCGAGCTTTGCCCAGACTTGCCTCGGGGCTAGGCTTCCAGTCCAGGAAGGAGCAGGCTGCGCGAGACTGGGAGATGCTACTGGCGCCTTCCTGGCCTCAGCTCCACTCCTGCCTTTCCTTTGCACCTAGTCCCCAGGCGTTCTTGTGGAGGGCTTAGTTGCCGGTGGGTTGCACACTGCCAAGCGCTCCAGCCGTGAGGGCTCTATTAGAGGCAAAGGGAGGGCTACTGCAAGTCGCCTCTTGCGTTTGCTTGACCGCCCAGACTCAGCACAGCACGGAAAGTACAAGGCTCACAGGGCCCCTGGCTGGGGTCTGCAGCCCCACACACCGGAGGGGAACTCCGGGAGCGCCCAGAAGGTGCCTGACAGACGTCATTTCCCTAGTGCTCTCCTCCCCAGCAGAGACGTGTGCAGGTGGTTGAGGCCTGCCCTTGAGTGTCTGGACTCCCTTCCACAGCCCCAGCTCAGGGAAGCAGCTCCTCAGCTAACACCTGCAGGAGGCGCGGGGAGCCCCCGCGGGGAAGCCTAGTTTACAGCATGGCGGAAGCGAGCCTCCTCAGTACAAGAGAAGGCAGCCCAGCTGCGTGTGAATGCAATCAGTACTTTGGCGGAGCCGAGTGCCCCTCCAGTACGGCAGAGCTCCAGCTCTGCTCAAAGGTCTGATCTCTCATAGTTGCTGGCGTGAGCCTCCTGTGCCCTGGGCGAGCCTGCCCAGACTTGCCTCGCGTAGGCTTCCTGTCCAGAAAGGAGCGGGCTGCGCGAGACTGGGAGATGCTACGGGCGCCTTCCAGGCCTCAGCTCCACTCCTGCCTTGCCTTTGCACCTAGTCCCCAGGCGTTCTTGTGGACGGCTTAGTTGCCGGTGTGTTGCACACTGACAAGCGCTCCAGCAGTGATGGCTCTATTAGTGGCAAAGGGAGGGCAACTGCAAGTTTCCACTTGCGGTTGCTTGACCGCCCAGACTCAGCACAGCACGGAGAGCCCAAGGCTCACAGGGCCCCTGGCTGGGGTCTGCAGCCAAACACACACGGAAACTGACTCAATGAGCGCCCAGAAGGTGCCTGACAGACGTCATTTCCCTAGTGCTCTCCTCCCCAGCAGAGACATGTGCAGGTGGTTGGGCCCTGTCCCTGCGTGTCTGGGCTCCCGTGCACAGCCCCACCTCAGGGAAGCAGCTCCTCAGCCAAGACCTGTGGGAGGCGCACGGGGCCCCGCCTGGAAGCCCAGTTTAGAGCATGCGGGAAGCGAGCCTCCTTGGGAGAAGGGGAGGCAGCCCAGCTGCGTACGGCTGCAATCACTGCTTTGGCGGTGCCGAGTGCCCCTCCAGTACGGAAGAGCTCCAGCTCTGCTCAGAGGCCCGATCTGGCAGAGTTGCTGGCGTGAGGCTGCTCTGCCCTGGGCGAGCCTTGCCCAGACTTGCCTCACGTTAGGCTACCAGTCCAGAAAGGAGTGGGCTGCGCGAGACTGGGAGATGCTACGGGCGCCTTTCTGGCCTCAGCTCCACTCCTGCCTTGCCTTTGCACCTAGTCCCCAGGCGTTCTTGTGGAGGGCTTAGTTGCCGGTGGGTTGCACACTGCCAAACGCTCCAGCAGTGTGGTCTCTATTAGAGGCAATGGGAGGGCAACTGCAGGGCTCCTCCAGCGGTTGCTTGACCGGCCAGACTCAGCACAGCACGGAGAGCACAAGGCTCACAGGGCCCCTGGCTGGGGTCTGCAGCCCCACACACCGGAGGTGAACTCCGGGAGCGCCCAGAAGGTGCTAGACAGACGTCATTTTCCTAGTGCTCTCCTCCCCAGCAGAGACGTGTGCAGGTGGTTGGTGCCTGCCCTTGAGTGTCTGGACTCCCTTCCACAGCCCCAGCTCAGGGAAGCAGCTCCTTAGCTAAGACCTGTAGGAGGCGCGGGGCGCCCCCGCCGGGTTCTCTAGTTTACAGCATGCCGGAAGCGAGCCTCCTCAGTACAAGAGAAGGCAGCCCAGCTGCGTGCGGATGCAATCAGTACTTTGGCGGAGCCGAGTGCCCCTCCAGTACGGCAGAGCTCCAGCTCTGCTCAAAGGCCCGATCTCTCATAGTTGCTGGCGTGAGCCTCCTGTGCCCTGGGCCAGCCTTGCCCAGACTTGCCTCGCGTTAGGCTTCCAGTCCAGAAAGGAGCGGGCTGCGCGAGACTGGGAGATGCTACTGGCGCCTTCCTGGCCACAGCTCCACTCCTGCCTTGCCTTTGCACCTAGTCCCCAGGCGTTCTTGTGGAGGGCTTAGTTGCCGGTGGGTTGCACACTGCCAAGCGCTCCAGCAGTGAGGGCTCTATCAGAGGCAAAGGGAGGGCTACTGCAAGTCGCCTCTTTCGTTTGCTTGACCGCCCAGAATCAGCACAGCACGGAAAGCACAAGGCTCACAGGGCCCCTGGCTGGGGTCTGCAGACCCACACACCGGAGGCGAACTCTGGGAGCGCCCAGAAGGTGCCTGAAAGACGTCATGGCCCTAGTGCTCTCCTCCCCAGCAGAGACGTGTGCAGGTGGTTGGGGCCTGCCCCTGCGTGTCTGGGCTCCCGTCCACATCCCCAGCTCAAGGAAGGAGTTCCTGAGCCAAGACCTGTGGGAGGCGCAGGGGTCCCCGCCTGCAAGCCTAGTTTACAGCATGCGGGAAGCGAGCCTCCTCAGGAGAAGTGAAGGCAGGCCGGCTGCGTTCGGCTGCATTCACTGCTTGGGCGGAGCCGAGTGCGCTTCCAGTACGGCAGAGCTCCAGCACTGCTCAGAGGCCCGATCTGGCAGAGTTGCTGGCGTGAGGCTGCTCTGCCCTGGGCGAGCCTTGCCCAGACTTGCCTCGCACATAGGCTTCCAGTCCAGAAAGGAGCAGGCTGCGCGAGACTGGGAGATGCTACTGGCGCCTTCCTGGCCTCAGCTCCACTCCTGCCTTTCCTTTGCACATAGTCCCCAGGCGTTCTTGTGGAGGGCTTAGTTGCCGGTGGGTTGCACACTGCCAAGGGCTCCAGCAGTGAGGGCTCTATTAGAGGCAAAGTGAGGGCAACTGGAAGTCTATTCTTACGGTTGCTTGACCGCCCAGACTCAGCACAGCACTTAGAGCACAAGGCTCACAGGGTCCCTGGCTGGGGTCTGCAGCCCCACACACGCGGAGGCTGACTCGGTGAGCGCCCAGAATGTGCCTGACAGACGTCATTTCCCTAGTGCTCTCCTCCACAGCAGAGACGTGTGTAGGTGGTTGGGGCCTGCCCCTGCGTGTCTGGGAACCCGTCCACAGCCCCACCTCAGGGAAGCAGCTCCTCAGCCAAGACCTGTGGGAGGTGCAGGGGGCCCCGCCTGGAAGCCTAGTTTACAGCATGCAGGAAGCGAGTCTCCTCGGGAAAAGAGGAGTCAGCCCAGGTGCTTGTGGCTGCAATCACTGCTTTGGCGGAGCCGAGTGCCCCTCCATTACGGCAGAGCTCCAGCTCTGCTCAGAGGCCCGATCTGGCAGAGTTGCTGGCGTGAGGCTGCTCTGCCCTGGGCGAGCCTTGCCCAGACTTGCCTCACGTTAGGCTTCCAGTCCAGAAAGGAGGTGGCTGCGTGAGACTGGGAGATGCTACTGGCGCCTTCCTGGCCTCAGCTCCACTCCTGCCTTGCCTTTGCACCTAGTCCCCAGGCGTTCCTGTGGAGGGCTTAGTTGCCGGTGGGTTGCACACTGCCAAGCGCTGCAGCAGTGTGGGCTCTATTAGCGGCAATGGGAGGGCAAATGCAGGGCTCCTCCAGCGGTTGCTTGACCGCCCAGGCTCAGCACAGCACGGAGAGCACAAGGCTCACAGGGCCCCTGGCTGGGGTCTGCGGCCCCACACACCTGAGGTGAACTCCGGGAGCGCTCAGAAGGTGCCTGAGTGCCGGCATTTCCCTAGTGCTCTCCTCCCAGGCAGAGACGTATGCAGGTGGTTGGGGCCTGCCCCTGCGTGTCTGATCTCCCGTCCACAGCCCCAGCTCAGGGAAGCAGCTCCTGAGCCAAGACCTCTGGGAGGCGCAAGTGGCCCCGCCTGGAAGCCTAGTTTACAGCATGCGGGAAGCGAGCCTCCTCCGGAGAAGAGAAGGCAGCCCGCTGTGTGTGGCTGCATTCACTGCTTTGGCGCAGCCGAGTGTGCCTCCAGTACGGCAGAGCTCCAGCTCTGCTCAGAGGCCCGTCTGACAGAGTTGCTGGCGTTAGGCTGCTCTGTCCTGGGCGAGCCTTGCCCAGACTTGCTTCACACATAGGCTTCCAGTCCAGGAAGGAGCGGGCTGCGCGAGACTGGGAAATGCTCCTGGCGCCTTCCTGGCCTCAGCTCCACTCCTGCCTTGCCTTTGCACCTAGTCCCCAGGCGTTCTTGTGGAGGGCTTAGTTGCCGGTGGGTTGCACACTGCCAAGCGCTCCAGCAGTGAGGGCTCTATTAGAGGCAATGGGAGGGCAACTGCAGGGCTCCTCCAGCGGTTGCTTGACCGCCCAGACTCTGCACAGCACGGAGAGCACAAGGCTCACAGGGCCGCTGGCTGGGGTCTGCAGCCCCACACAGGCGGAGGCTGACTCGGTGAGCGCCCAGAAGGTGCATGACAGACATCATTTCCCTAGGTCTCCCCACCCAAGCAGAGAAATGTGCAGGTGGTTTGGGCCTGCCCCTGCGTGTCTGGGCTCCCGTCCACAGCCCCAGCTCAGGGAAACAGCTCCTCAGCCAAGAACTGAAGGAGGCGCGCGGCGCCCCCGCCTGGAAGCCTAGTGCACAGCATGCGGGAAGCGACCCTCCTTGGGAGAAGAGGAGGCAGCCCAGATGCCTGCAGCTGCAATCACTGCTTGGGCGGAGCCGAGAGCGCCTCCAGTACGGCAGAGCTCCACCTCTGCTCTGAGGCCCGATCTGGCAGAGTTGCTGGCGTGAGGCTGCTTTGCCCTGGGCGAGCCTTGCCCAGACTTGCCTCTCGGCTAGGCTTCCAGTGCAGGAAGGAGAAGGCTGCGCGAGATTTGGAGATGCTACTGGCGCCTTCCTGGCCTCAGCTCCACTCCTGCCTTGCCTTGGCACCTAGTCCCCTAGCGTTCTTGTGGAGGGCTTAGTTGCCGGTGGGTTGCACACTGCCAAGCGCTCCAGCAGTGAGGGCTCTATTAGAGGCAATGGGAGGGCAACTGCAGGGCTCCTCCAGCGGTTACTTGACCGCCCAGACTCAGCACAGCACCGAGAGCACAAGGCTCACAGGGCCCCTGGCTGGGGTCTGCAGCCCCACACACTCGGAGGCTGACTCGATGAGCGCCCAGAAGGTGCCTGAGAGACGTCATTTCCCTAGTGCTCTCCTCCCCAGCAGAGACGTGTGCAGGTGGTTGGGGCCTGCCCCTGCGTGTCTGGGCTCCTGTCCACAGCCCCAGCTCTGGGAAGCACCTCCTGAGCCAAGACCTGTGGGAGGCGCAGGTGGCCCCTCCTGGAAGCCTAGTTTACAGCATGCGGGAAGCGAGCCTCCTCGGGAGAAGAGAAAGTAGCCCTGCTGTGTGCGGCTGCATTCACTGCTTTGGCGGAGCCGAGTGCGCCTCCAGTACGGCAGAGCTCCAGCTATGCTCAAGACCAGATCTGGCAGAGCTGCTGGCGTGAGGCTGCTCTGCCCTGGGCGAACCTTGCCCAGACTTGCCTCGCGGCTAGGCTTCAAGTCCAGGAAGGAGCAGGCTGCGCGAGAGTGGGAGATGCTACTGGCGCCTTCCTGGCCTCAGCTCCACTCCTGCCTTGCCTTTGCACCTAGTCTCCAGGCGTTCTTGTGGAGGGCTTAGTTGCCGGTGGGTTGCACACTGCCAAGCTCTCCAGCAGTGAGGGCTCTATTAGAGGCAATGGGAGGGCAACTGCCGGGCTCCTCCAGCGGTTGCTTGACCGCCCAGACTCAGCACAGCACGGAGAGCACAAGGCTCACAGGGCCCCTGGCTGGGGTCTCAGCCCCACACACCTGAGGTGAACTCCGGGAGCGCCCAGAAGGTGCCTGAGAGACGTCATTTCCCTAGTGCTCTCCTTCCCAGCAGAGACGAGTGCAGGTGGTTGGGGCCTGATCCTGCGTGTCTGGGCTCCCGTCCACAGCCCCAGCTCAGGGAAGCAGCTCCTGAGCCAAGACCTGTGGGAGGCGCAGGGGGCCCCGCCTGGAAGCCTAGTTTACAGCATGCGGGAAGCGAGCCTCCTCAGTACAAGAGAAGGCAGCCCAGCTGCGTGCGGCTGCAATCACTACTTTGGCAGAGCCGAGTGACACTCCAGAACGGCAGAGCTCCAGCTCTGCTCAAAGGCCCGATCTCTCAGAGTTGCTGGCGTGAGGCTGCTGTGCCCTGGGCGAGCCTTGCCCATACTTGCCGCACGTTAGGCTTCCAGTCCAGAAAGGAGCGGGCTGCGCGAGACTGGGAGATGCTACTGGCGCCTTCCTGGCCTCAGCTCCACTCCTGCCTTGCCTTTGAATCTAGTCCCCAGGCGTTCTTGTGGAGGGCTTAGTTGCCTGTGGGTTCCACACTGCCAAGCGCTCCAGCAGTTAGGGCTCTATTAGAGGCAATGGGAGGGCAACTGGAAGTCTATTCTTACGGTTGCTTGAACGCCGAGACTCAGCACAGCACGGAGAGCACAAGGATCACAGGGCCACTGGCTGGGGTCTGCAGCCCCAAACACGCAGAGGCTGCCTCGGTGAGCGCCCAGAAGTTGCCTGACAGACGTCATTTCCCTAGTGCTCTCTTCCCCAGCAGAGACGTATGCAGGTGGTTAGGGCCTGCCCCTGCGTATCTGGACTCCCGTCCAAAGCCCCAGCTCAGGGAAGCAGCTCCTCAGCGAAGACCTTTGGGAGGCGCAGGGGGACCCGCCTGGAAGCCTAGTTTACAGCAAGCGGGAAGCGAGCCTCCTTGGAAGAAGGGGAGCCAGCCCAGCTGCGTGCAGCTGCAATCACTGCTTTGGCGGAGTCGAGTGCCCCTCCATTACGGCAGAGCTACAGCTCTGCTCAGAGGCCCGATCTGGCAGAGTTGCTGGCGTGAGGCTGCTATGCCCTGGGCGAGCCTTGCCCAGACTTGGCGCATGTTAGGCTTCCAGTCCAGAAAGGAGCGGGCTGCGTGAGACTGGGAGATGCTACTGGCGCCTTCCTGGCCTCAGCTCCACTCCTGCCTTGCCTTTGCACCTAGTCCCCAGGCGTCTTTATGGAGGGCTTAATTGCCGGTGGGTTGCACACTGCCAAGCGCTCCAGCAGTGAGGGCTCTATTAGAGGCAATGGGAGGGCAACTGCAGGGCTCCTCCAGCGGTTGCTTGACCGCCCAGACTCAGCACAGCACGGAGAGCACAAAGCTCACAGGGCCCCCGGCTGGGGTCTGCAGCCCCACACACACGGAAACTGACTCGGTGAGCGCCCAGAAGGTGCCTGACAGACGTCATTTCCCTAGTGCTCTCCTCCCCAGCAGAGACGTGTGCAGGTGCTTGGGGCCTGCCCCTGCGTGTCTGGGCTCCCGTCCACATCCCCAGCTCAGGGAAGCAGCTCCTGAGCCAAGACCTGTGGGAGGCGCAGGGGGCCCTGCCTGGAAGCCTAGTTTACAGCATGCGGGAAGCGAGCCTCCTCGGGAGAAGAGAATGCAGCCCTGCTGCGTGTTGCTGCATTCACTGCTTTGGCGGAGCCGAGTGCGCCTCCAGTACGGCAGAGCTCCAGCTCTGCTCAGAGGCCCGATCTGGCAGAGCTGCTGGCGTGAGGCTGCTCTGCACTGCGCGAGCCTTGCCCAGACTTGCCTCGCGGCTAGGCTTCCAGTCCAGGAAGGAGCAGGCTGCGCGAGACTGGGAGATTCTACTGGCTCCATCCTGGCCTCAGCTCCACTCCTGCCTTTCCTTTGCACCTAGTCCCCAGGCGTTCTTGTGGAGGGCTTAGTTGCCGGTGGGTTGCACACTGCCAAGTGCTCCAGCAATGAGGGCTCTATTAGAGGCAATTGGAGGGCAACTGCAGGGCTCCTCCAGCGGTTGCTTGACCGCCCAGACTCAGCACAGCACGGAGAGCACAAGGCTCACAGGGCCCCTGGCTGGGGTGTGCAGCCCCACACACGCGGAGGCCGAGTCGGTGAGCGAGCAGAAGGTGCCTGACAGACGTCATTTCCCTAGTGCTCTCCTCCCCAGCAGAGACGTGTGCAGGTGGTTGGGGCCTGCCCCTGCGTGTCTGGGCTCCTGTCCACAGCCCCAGCTCAGGGAAGCAGCTCCTGAGCCAAGACCTGTGGGAGGCGCAGGGGCCCCGCCTGGAAGCCTAGTTTACAGAATGCGGGAAGCGAGACTCCTCGGGAGAAGAGGAGCCAGCCCAGCTGCGTGCTGCTGCAATCAATACTTTGGCGGAGCCGAGTACCCCTCTAGTTCGGCCGTGCTCCAGCTCTGCTCAGAGGCCCGATCTGGCAGAGTTGCTTGCGTGAGGCTGCTCTGCCCTGGGCGAGCCTTGCCCAGACTTGCCTCGCGGCTAGGCTTCCAGTCCAGGAAGGAGGAGGCTGCGTGAGACTGGGAGAAGCTACTGGCGCCTTCCTGGCCTCAGCTCCACTCCTGCCTTGCCTTTGCACCTAGTCCCCAGGCGTTCTTATGGAGGGCTTAGTTGCCGGTGGGTTGCACACTGCCAAGCGCTCCAGCAGTGAGGGCTCTATCAGAGGCAAAGGGAGGGCTACTGCAAGTCGCCTCTTTCGTTTGCTTGACCGCCCAGACTCAGCACAGCACGGAAAGCACAAGGCTCACAGGGCCCCTGGCTGGGGTCTGCAGCCCCACACACCGGAGGGGAATTCCGGGAGCGCCCAGAAGGTGCCAGACAGACGTCATTTTCCTAGTGCTCTCCTCCCCAGCAGAGACGTGTGCAGGTGGTTGGAGCCTGCCCTTGAGTGTCTGGACTCCCTTCCACAGCCCCAGCTCAGGGAAGCAGCTCCTCAGCTAAGACCTGTAGGAGGCGCGGGGCGCCCCCGCCGGGAAGCCTAGTTTACAGCATGCCGGAAGCGAGCCTCGTCAGTACAAGAGAAGGCAGCCCAGCTGCGTGTGAATGCAATCAGTACTTTGGCGGAGCCGAGTGCCCCTCCAGTACGGCAGAGCTCCAGCTCTGCTCAAAGGTCTGATCTCTCATAGTTGCTGGCGTGAGCCTCCTGTGCCCTGGGCGAGCCTGCCCAGACTTGCCTCGCGTAGGCTTCCTGTCCAGAAAGGAGCGGGCTGCGCGAGACTGGGAGATGCTACTGGCGCCTTCCAGGCCTCAGCTCCACTCCTGCCTTGCCTTTGCACCTAGTCCCCAGGCGTTCTTGTGGACGGCTTAGTTGCCGGTGTGTTGCACACTGACAAGCGCTCCAGCAGTGAGGGCTCTATTAGTGGCAAAGGGAGGGCAACTGCAAGTTTCCACTTGCGGTTGCTTGACCGCCCAGACTCAGCACAGCACGGAGAGCCCAAGGCTCACAGGGCCCCTGGCTGGGGTCTGCAGCCAAACACACGCGGAAACTGACTCGATGAGCGCCCAGAAGGTGCCTGACAGACGTCATTTCCCTAGTGCTCTCCTCCCCAGCAGAGACATGTGCAGGTGGTTGGGCCCTGTCCCTGCGTGTCTGGGCTCCCGTGCACAGCCCCACCTCAGGGAAGCAGCTCCTCAGCCAAGACCTGTGGGAGGCGGACGGGGCCCCGCCTGGAAGCCCAGTTTAGAGCATGCGGGAAGCGAGCCTCCTTGGGAGAAGGGGAGGCAGCCCAGCTGCGTACGGCTGCAATTACTGCTTTGGCGGTGCCGAGTGCCCCTCCAGTACGGAAGAGCTCCAGCTCTGCTCAGAGGCCCGATCTGGCAGAGTTGCTGGCGTGAGGCTGCTCTGCCCTGGGCGAGCCTTGCCCAGACTTGCCTCACGTTAGGCTACCAGTCCAGAAAGGAGTGGGCTGCGCGAGACTGGGAGATGCTACGGGCGCCTTTCTGGCCTCAGCACCACTCCTGCCTTGCCTTTGCACCTAGTCCCCAGGCGTTCTTGTGGAGGGCTTAGTTGCCGGTGGGTTGCACACTGCCAAACGCTCCAGCAGTGTGGGCTCTATTAGAGGCAATGGGAGGGCAACTGCAGGGCTCCTCCAGCGGTTGCTTGACCGGCCAGACTCAGCACAGCACGGAGAGCACAAGGCTCACAGGGCCCCTGGCTGGGGTCTGCAGCCCCACACACCGGAGGTGAACTCCGGGAGCGCCCAGAAGGTGCTAGACAGACGTCATTTTCCTAGTGCTCTCCTCCCCAGCAGAGACGTGTGCAGGTGGTTGGGGCCTGCCCTTGAGTGTCTGGACTCCCTTCCACAGCCCCAGCTCAGGGAAGCAGCTCCTCAGCTAAGACCTGTAGGAGGCGCGGGGCGCCCCCCCGGGTACTCTAGTTTACAGCATGCCGGAAGCGAGCCTCCTCAGTACAAGAGAAGGCAGCCCAGCTGCGTGCGGATGCAATCAGTACTTTGGCGGAGCCGAGTGCCCCTCCAGTACGGCAGAGCTCCAGCTCTGCTCAAAGGCCCGATCTCTCATAGTTGCTGGCGTGAGCCTCCTGTGCCCTGGGCCAGCCTTGCCCAGACTTGCCTCGCGTTAGGCTTCCAGTCCAGAAAGGAGCGGGCTGCGCGAGACTGGGAGATGCTACTGGCGCCTTCCTGGCCTCAGCTCCACTCCTGCCTTGCCTTTGCACCTAGTCCCCAGGCGTTCTTGTGGAGGGCTTAGTTGCCGGTGGGTTGCACACTGCCAAGCGCTCCAGCAGTGAGGGCTCTATCAGAGGTAAAGGGAGGGCTACTGCAAGTCGCCTCTTTCGTTTGCTTGACCGCCCAGAATCAGCACAGCACGGAAAGCACAAGGCTCACAGGGCCCCTGGCTGGGGTCTGCAGCCCCACACACCGGAGGCGAACTCTGGGAGCGCCCAGAAGGTGCCTGAAAGACGTCATGGCCCTAGTGCTCTCCTCCCCAGCAGAGACGTGTGCAGGTGGTTGGGGCCTGCCCCTGCGTGTCTGGGCTCCCGTCCACATCCCCAGCTCAAGGAAGGAGTTCCTGAGCCAAGACCTGTGGGAGGCGCAGGGGTCCCCGCCTGCAAGCCTAGTTTACAGCATGCGGGAAGCGAGCCTCCTCAGGAGAAGTGAAGGCAGGCCGGCTGCGTGCGGCTGCATTCACTGCTTAGGCGGAGCCGAGTGCGCTTCCAGTACGGCAGAGCTCCAGCACTGCTCAGAGGCCCGATCTGGCAGAGTTGCTGGCGTGAGGCTGCTCTGCCCTGGGCGAGCCTTGCCCAGACTTGCCTCGCACATAGGCTTCCAGTCCAGAAATGAGCAGGCTGCGCGAGACTGGGAGATGCTACTGGCGCCTTCCTGGCCTCAGCTCCACTCCTGCCTTTCCTTTGCACATAGTCCCCAGGCGTTCTTGTGGAGGGCTTAGTTGCAGGTGGGTTGCACACTGCCAAGGGCTCCAGCAGTGAGGGCTCTATTAGAGGCAAAGTGAGGGCAACTGGAAGTCTATTCTTACGGTTGCTTGACCGCCCAGACTCAGCACAGCACTTAGAGCACAAGGCTCACAGGGTCCCTGGCTGGGGTCTGCAGCCCCACACACGCGGAGGCTGACTCGGTGAGCGCCCAGAATGTGCCTGACAGACGTCATTTCCCTAGTGCTCTCCTCCACAGCAGAGACGTGTGTAGGTGGTTGGGGCCTGCCCCTGCGTGTCTGGGAACCCGTCCACAGCCCCACCTCAGGGAAGCAGCTCCTCAGCCAAGACCTGTGGGAGGTGCAGGGGGCCCCGCCTGGAAGCCTAGTTTACAGCATGCAGGAAGCGAGTCTCCTCGGGAAAAGAGGAGTCAGCCCAGGTGCTTGTGGCTGCAATCACTGCTTTGGCGGAGCCGAGTGCCCCTCCAGTACGGCAGAGCTCCAGCTCTGCTCAGAGGCCCTATCTGGCAGAGTTGCTGGCGTGAGGCTGCTCTGCCCAGGGCGAGCTTTGCCCAATCTTGCCTCGTGGCTAGGCTTCCAGTCCAGGAAGAAGCAGGCTGCGCGAGACTGGGAGATGCTCCTGGCGCCTTCCTGGCCTCAGCTCCAGTCTTGCCTTGCCTTTGCACCTAGTTCCCAGGCGTTCTTGTGGAGGGCTTAGTTGCCGGTGGGTTGCACACTGCCAAGCGCTCCATCAGTGAGGGCTCTATCAGAGGCAAAGGGAGGGCTACTGCAAGTCGCCTCTTTCGTTTGCTTGACCGCCCAGACTCAGCACAGCACGGAAAGCACAAGGCTCACAGGGCCCCTGGCTGGGGTCTGCAGCCCCACACACCGGAGGCGAACTCCGGGAGCGCCCAGAAGGTGCCTGACAGACGTCATTTCCCTAGTGCTCTCCTCCCCAGCAGAGACGTGTGCAGGTGCTTGGGGCCTGCCCCTGCGTGTCTGCGCTCCCGTCCACAGCCCCAGCTCAGGGAACCAGCTCCTGAGCCAAGACCTGTGGGAGGCGCAGGGGGCCCTTACTGGAAGCCTAGTTTACAGCATGCGGGAAGCGGGCCTACTCGGGAGAAAAGAAGGCAGCCCTGCTGCGTGTGGCTGCATTCACTGCTTTGGCGGAGCCGAGTGCGCCTCCAGTACGGCAGAGCTCCAGCTCTGCTCAGAGGCCCGATCTGGCAGAGCTGCTGGCGTGAGGCTGCTCTGCCCTGGGCGAGCCTTGCCCAGACTTGCCTCGCGGCTAGGCTTCCAGTCCAGTAAGGAGCAGGCTGTGCGAGACTGGGAGATTCTACTGGCGCCATCCTGGCCTCAGCTCCACTCCTGCCTTGCCTTTGCACCTAGTCCCCAGGCTTTCTTGTGGAGGGCTTAGTTGCCGGTGGGTTGCACACTGCCAAGCGCTCCAGCAGTGAGGGCTCTATTAGAGGCAATTGGAGGGCAACTGCAGGGCTCCTCCAGCGGTTGCTTGACCGCCCAGACAGCACAGCGCGGAGAGCCAAAGGCTCACAGGGCCCCTGGCTGGGGTATGCAGCCCCACACACCGGAGGGGAATTCCGGGAGCGCCCAGAAGGTGCCAGACAGACGTCATTTTCCTAGTGCTCTCCTCCCCAGCAGAGACGTGTGCAGGGGGTTGGGTCCTGCCCTTGAGTGTCTGGACCCCCTTCCACAGCCCCAGCTCAGGGAAGCAGCTCCTCAGCTAAGACCTGTAGGAGGCGCGGGGCGCCCCCGCCGGGAAGCCTAGTTTACAGCATGCCGGAAGCGAGCCTCCTCAGTACAAGAGAAGGCAGCCCAGCTGCGTGCGAAGGCATTCAGAACTTTGGCGGAGCCGTGTGCCCCTCCAGGACGGCAGAGCTCCAGCTCTGCTCAAAGTTCCGATCTCTCATAGTTGCTGGCGTGAGCTTCCTGTGCCCTGGGCGAGCCTTGCCCAGACTTGCCTCGCGTAGGCTTCCTGTCCAGAAAGGAGCGGGCTGCGCGAGACTGGGAGATGCTACTGGCGCCTTCCTGGCCTCAGTTCCACTCCTGCCTTGCATTTGCAGCTAGTCCCCAGGCGTTCTTGTGGAGGGCTTAGTTGCCGGTGGGTTGCACACTGCCAAGCGCTCCAGCAGTGAGGGCTCTATTAGAGGCAATGGGAGGGCAACTGCAGGGCTCCTCCAGCGGTTGCTTGACCGCCCAGACTCAGCACAGCACGGAGAGCACAAGGCTCACAGGGCCCCTGGCTGGGGTCTGCAGCCCCACACTAC